>NC_143041.1:35519946-35894946 GCF_057628025.1 Oncorhynchus mykiss
AGAGAGGGAGAGAGACAGAGGGAGAGAGAGATGGAGAGAGAGAGAGGGAGAGAGGCAGAGAGGGAGAGAGAGATGGAGAGATACAGAGAGGGAGAGAGACAGCGAGGGAGAGAGACAGAGAGGGAGAGAGACAGAGAGGGAGAGAGAGAGGGAGAGAGACAGAGAGGGAGAGAGACAGAGAGGGAGAGAGAGAGGGAGAGAGACAGAGAGTGTGCGTGCGTGCGTCTGCGTGTGTTTGCGCATAAGGATCTGTGTGAATGTCCATGAGCGTGTGTACACCTCTTTGAGTGTGTATGTACACCTCCTGAGACAAATTGTCGCTAGCCAGGTGGTTATTCCAGGGCAGGGAGGATTTGAAATTGCCTATTCTATTTTCTCACAGGGAGCCTTGCCATTTCACTGCATGCCTCATTGCAAACATATTCACTTTCTTGGCCTTTACAAAAACAAAACAAAATCCTGAGGAAATGGTTTCAGCGTACAGATCTCAATACCAATATCAATGTCTAACTACTAATGTCTAACTACTAATGCCTAATTACTAATGTCTAACTACTATCCAAACAACTGTTTACATCATTATGCTATTCAAATTATAGTTTGAAATTAATCCGAAAATATTATGACAGGATAAAACCCCTTGAGATGTCCTTGATTTTCAAGGCGTCATGTGTCATGTGTTTGGATTGAATTATAGCATTGAACTGGCAAGAGGAAAGAGAGCAACACAAATATTCCTAAAAGCATGATTGGCACCTCTGCCTTGCAATTACATGTGGCAAATCTTTGTTTGTTTTCTTCCTACTGCTCAGTATGTCTTATATGGCATAGTGAACCGCCAGGCCAAGAGTCACAGGCAGGCTGATAAATATGTATTACTATTTCACTCTGTGAGTCATTCAGCATGAAATTACTCTCATACTCTATTATTTTCCTCTCTCCTAGAGATCTCTCTTCATTCATCTCTCCGAGATCTCTCTTCATTGATCTCTCCGAGATCTATCTCTCTCTCTCTCTCTCTCAAATAAATAAGGCTGTCGTCATACTGTATGCATACTGTATAAGCGGGCAAAAATTAAACTAGAACAAAAATCACAACTGTCTCTTTGCAAGCAATTCCTCTGTCATCAACTACACCAGTAATTAAAGCCACTGAAGAGTGATCCTTTAAATATCACTAATGCAAGCCACACGCTGCATAATGAAAACAGATCCTACAAATATCCAATTGACAACATCAAAGTTAGCATGCTATTTTACCCACCAAGAAATAAAACCGGCTGAAGGTGCATTCCAACAGTGTTTATGGAATCATTCCAGTCGCCGAATGGTCATGAAATAAGACCTTGTAATGTACATACTAAAAAATACCAGACTGTAGTTTTTCTTTACAGTCAAGGCACTAATGTAACAATTGGAAAGCCAGGAAGAAGGGAAGAGAAGAAAGGAGAACATTTTAAATAAATAAATGAAGAGACATGCAGACAGGATGGAGGGTGGATGATGGATTCTTATCCCATCCCTGTGTCTCTCTTTTATCAGTTTTCTGCTCAGATTCTTCATTCATTCCTTTATTTTCAGGCCAGTCCCACACTGTGTCACAAATGGCACCCTATTCCAATAGGGCTCTGGTCAAAAGTAGTGCACTATATAGAGGATAGGGTGCCATTTGGGATGCAACACAGCCATCGACCATGAGTATTGATCCACACCAGATCTCCTTCCAGCAGAGCCAGCAGAGCCGCTCTCATAACGATCCAACTCCAACCTTTTATTTATTATGACCCTCTCTCTCTCTCTCTCTCTCTCTCTCTCTCTCTCTCCCTCTCTCTCTCTCTCTCCCTCTCTCTCTCTCTCTCTCAAATAATTTACCTGTTTGTCTTCGCCTTACAATACATATATTTTAAAAGGGGAAGTCATTCAAACTTTGTGAAGAAAATTCTGTAGGGATAATCCCACCCTGATAATCCCACAGCAAAAATAAAAAATGATCAGAGACCATCGTTGTAGCTACAAATAAAAAAGACAAAAACACACAATTCTATATTCAATCAAATCTAAGTAAATGAAACAAAAAGGGGTAACATTAAAAGGACAGACAAAGATGGCTGTGAGAGCTTCGACAATCGACACAAAGCTATATACTGTTATCTAACCCCCCTTTCTCTCCCTCTCCTTATTTCTCTCCCTTTCTATTCCCCTTTCTTTCTCTCTCTCCCATGTATTCGCCTTTGACTACTAATTACACTTCCCTCATCACTTCCCTCTCAACTCTCTCTGTCACTTCTCTGTTTTCCACTGTCTGCCTCCCCACGCCTGCCACCCATCTCCCCCCTGCTTCCCCTTCAGTGGCAGAAGCTGTGGTAATGTCTGTTTCCCTCTGCCTCCTCTCTGTCTCCACCTTCCTCCTCTCTGCCTCCCCCTGCCTCCTCTCTGCCTCCCCCTGCCTCCTCTCTGCCTCCCCCTGCCTCCTCTCTGCCTCCCCCTGCCTCCTCTCTGCCTCCCCCTGCCTCCTCTCTGTCTCCACCTGCCTCCTCTCTGCCTCCCCCTGCCTCCTCTCTCCCTCCCCTTGCCTCCTCTCTGCCTCCCCCTGCCTCCTCTCTGCCTCCCCCTGCCTCCTATCTGCCTCCCCCTGCCTCCTCTCTGCCTCCCCTTGCCTCCTCTCTGCCTCCCCCTGCCTCCTCTCTGCCTCCCCTTGCCTCCTCTCTGCCTCCTATCTGCCTTCTCTAAGCAGCAGAAGCGGTAATATTACTAATCTGTGGAGGTTGAGTGCTGATTTGTCAATCCACCGTGTCAGACACACAAATCTCTCTACAGGTAATTACAGGGCCCTTTCTCTTTCAGCACCACTCCAAGAGTCAGTATACCATCCCTTTCCCCTTTTCTCTCTCTCTTTCTCTCTCTCTCTCTCTCGCTCTCTCCCTCCCTTTCACTCTCCGTCTCTCTCAGCACTCCAGGATAATCTCAACGGCAGTGTTTAACACCACCTCTGAATCCACCACTGTGACCTATCAAATAAAACTGCCTTGTTTGAGAGAAACAGTGCTCTGGTTATGGAGCCTGCCTGGGCCAGGTGTGGGAAGGCAGGCATCAAATTGGTCAGACCTTCCTTTTCCTTCAGCATCTCTGGGACTCATGGGACTCACAGGGTTCAGCAGCACTGATGGCATCACACCTGTCACACTTACAGTGGTCAAAATAAAGTCACATACTTCAGCCAGTTGGGAAAAGGCAAGTTTGCAATCAAACACATCTCAAAATGGATTGTATAAAACCCCCAAATTATTCTCTATTACAGATCTCTGTCACATTAAGAAGATAAGAGGTTGAGATAGAGAATGAGCGAGAGAGAGAGAGGGGGGAGAAAGGGGTGAGGGATTTTTTTTTTTGGGGGGGGGGTGGTGAGAGAGAGAGATGGAAAGGTGAGAGGGAAAATGGAATGGAGTGGCAGGAAATGCATTCCCAGGGTTAGCTACCCCAAACGTAGTGCACTCCTGTACATATGGAATAGGGTGCCATTTTGGAAGCAGCTGCGAGATTAACTGGCCTTTTCTGCTTTGCTGCCGCCCTCTGCTTCCTGCTAACGTCAGAATACATTTGAGACCCTCCTGAAGGTACAGAGACAAGCAGTATAACACAACCACACACACAATCTTACTGAAATCTACTTAAACCTCATATTTTATTCTGTCAACAGGTGTAATATCTTAGATGTAGTTTTACTCTTTTATGAAGCTAACCATATGTGTCAACCACAACGCACATCATTAAAATATATATTTTTAAATCTTACAATTAAAAAAATTATATCAAGTCCAGTGTTTCTCCTAGGATTGCCGTGGTCTAACTCAACATTTTAGATGCCCTCCTCTTCACTGCAGATACATTTGCTGGTGTTTTATAGCTAGTTATCTGAAATTCTACATATTTCCTGCAATTCTACACATTTACAGTTGTAAAGCTAATTTCCTGCAACTCTACACATTTTGCCATGGGGCTAGGGAGAAAAGTTTATAGTTGTAAAGCTAATTTCCTGCAATTCTACACATTTTGCCTTGGCTTACATTGTGTTCTTATGCTATCTGAGTGTCTCAAATATAACAAAATCAATGGGGGTATAAGCCATGACATTTTGGGAATTTAAGATTCCCCCTTGACTGTCTAGTTTTAATTTTGGTGATTGTTAGTTCTCAAAGATAATCTTATTTAAAAAAGCATATAGTTCCAATAACATACTTTATATCTGGTTAAGTCGTTTAAGTTTACACTAAAAACGCTTTATCGTCCTGAAAATTATTTTCTTTGAATGGCGGCAACGATTTAGCAGTGGCAGTGCTCCCATCACTGCTAAATGAATGTAGAAGAAACACTGAAGTCTTACGAAAGAATCCATCCAAATCAGATATTGATATCTCAGTTAACCTTAAGCATGTTTTCCTTTGAAAGGGTTAAAACTTTGAGATTGATGGTTATGCATTGAGAGGCTGGGGCAGGGTCCTCGGAGTCCTGTCCACTGACAGACTTTCAGGTTAGGTTTCAGATATGAAAGTACAAAGGAGAGAGTAGTTGTCGATTCAGCTCATGTGGCATGGCAACGTGTTACCTGTCAGATCGAGAGCACGGCAACACCGTTGACGAGTGGCATGTTGACATGCTGGTCCGCATAATCCCTCCAGAACACAGAAGACTAGCTGTGGATGTAGAGCTCCACCACTGTGCAAGAGAGAGCTTCATGTGTTCTTCATACACACATGGGTAAATTCAGAGACATCTCGGCTTATAGAATCCATTGTGTGTGTCTCTGACATTGATCACTTGGGGGAATACAGTTTCAAAGTGTCAAGACCACTGCAGTTTTCAGCCAGAGCACTAAAAACAAACTCACACTTCAGAGGCAAACTCTCCAGTTTCCACGTTGCATGCACTTTTGCACACTGTATCCTCTTCGACCTTAATAAGAAAAGGCAAGCCAAGGAAAATATAAAGTGAGGTTTAAGGATTCTTCTGAGAGCATACAACTACCGCAACAAGGACCTTCAAGAAGAAAGGGGATTTGAACGCATACTTAAACCAAGCCATGGTCCTTGATGACAAGTGTAATCCTCACCAGCAAGCCGCTGTGCAGAACCATATCATTGAGGAAAAGCTTTCAAACAAATTTCACAGTACTGAGTCCCAAATGACACACTATTCCCATTTAGTGCACTATTTTTGACCAGGTCACATAGGGTTCTGCTCAAATGTAGTGCACTACATAGGGAATAGGGTGCCATTTGGGACACCACCACCATCAAGTTGAGGGTTTTTGTTAAATCACTTCAACGGATTTTGACTCAAATGGACAGGCCAACTGAAAGGTTATAACTGCTAAATGCCTTCACTACAACAATGAGATCGTGAATATTCTGAAATATATAGTCAGTTACTCTTTAGTAGTTTCTATATCCCATTTCATGTTCTCATGAACTGCATTAGATGTAAGAGCTCAGTTTCAAAACATAAGGGTAGTAGCAAGAAAAACCCATAATATAGTTCCTATTTTCTCCATTTAGGTTAATGTTGAAAAGCCGGTTCGGTAAAGGCATTCCATGTGTGGCATATTGGAGATAGAAGGTTCTAGGTTATAATTCTAGGCATAGAGTTTTCAGCAACCATTATAAAACAACATTCCATACCAGAGCTACACATCACATTGCATACCAGCATTTTATTCCTCTCCATAGCCACATACACTGAGTGCACAAATCTGCTCTTGCCATGACAGACTGACCAGATGAATCCAGGTGAAAGCTATGATCCCTGGGGCGGCAAGTAGCCTAGAGGGTAAGCGCGTTGGGCCAGTAACTGAATGGTCTTTGTTTTGAAACCCTGCACCCTTAGGTAAAAAAAATCTGCCAATGTTCCCTTGAGCAATTAAACCTAATTGCTCCTGTAAGTCGGGGGGATGCAACTCAATATTAGGAAGGTGTTCCTAATGTTTTGTACACTTAGTGTAGATCACATCGATACTAGAGTACATCAACATACCACCTTAAGCATAGACTCAATCTCCTCTTCTCTCTCACTACAGTCAAGACTTGTCTTTGAAAACAAGTTGTGAGTCTTTAGATTTAAAAAAAGAGAAATCCAAATTAAAATAATTATCTGTGTTGTTCAGGTTTCTATCTCTTTGTTCAGAATCCATTACATTGGCTGCCAAGCTCAAGAAACATCCACAAGTTAAATATTATCTGCACCTGTCTCATTAGAATACGTCAAAAACAGTGAAATTGTATTTACAGTATCAGACAGATGTAGAGTTTGCTACAGAAGGAAATAATCCTGCAGAAACAAGAAACCTGAATTATTATGTGGATTATAATTAATGGAAATTACTCAATGTGATTTGGATTTTAAAAAGTCATCAACGTGAACAAATGTTGCCTTTTTTTCACCCAATGTTTTACCTAAATCAAATGGCAGGGTGATTTCACGTTGAATTCATTTTAGCTGACAACTCAAACAGTATGATGGCTATGAACGACAATGCAGGACATCGTCATGTAGGACGACAATGCCCCCCATCCACAGGGCATGAGTGGTCACTGAATGGTTTGATAAGCATGAAAACAATGTAAACCATATGCCATGGCTGTATCAGTCACCAGATCTCAACTAAACTGAACACTTATGGGAGATTCTGGAGTGGTGTCTGAGACAGTGTTTTCCACCACCATCAACAAAACACCAAATTATGGATTGTTTTAATGGCAGGATGGTGCCACATCCCTCCAATAGAGTTTCAGACACTTGTAGAATCTATGCCAATGTGCATTGAAGCTGTTCTAGCTCGTGGTGTCCCAACACCCTATTAAAACACTTTATGGTAGTGTTTCCTTTATTTAGTCAGTTACCTGTATGTGACTGACTAGAAATAAAGCAGGCCCAATTTAACAGGATTCAACAGCATTCCAATGGCTCGCAAATACACACTGACACATCCAACTTGCATACAAACAAACAAAGACACCCAATGTTTGAAACATAATTTCCTTGATACAACCCAGTCATACTTGGCACCGACAGAGAAATGAATCTCTGAGGATTTACCTTTCATAATTAAAGAGAGGATATTTCCATTTTCAGAAAAAAAGTTTAAAAAAATCATAACTCTCAAAAGCAATTAGACTAAAAAGTATACTAATTTAGGAAAAGGCCCAGTAATACCTGTAAGCCTGTTATGTGTGTGAGCCTGGTCTGTCTGCCTGACGTTTTTTTAAGCTTCACATGGCACTTGGCTGTGATGACAGCTTTTAAATACACTGTCTGTTGGCTGTAGGTGTGCCAGTGGTATTATGACTTATCCTCTTCTCTAGGCTGCATTCCAATTTGTACTCTATTCTGTATATAGTGCAACACCTTTGATCAGGGTGCCATTTGGGACACAGGTAATGGAAATGAGATTCTCTGATTCTGAGAATCCAAGGGCAGCTTCACCAACACAGACATCTTAATATATGCACATATTTACCTCACAAAGGACCTCAAAATCTATCAAGCTAAACCACACGACCAGAGAGTACAGGAGAAACAAGAGTTGGCGTAATGGGACATTCTCAGAAGCTTTACAAAGTACATTATTACAATGACCATTTTAACTGCTAAAGTAGCTGAACTGATAATAAACATTTTGTACTAGTGGCACCTATTTAGATAAAGCAGCAATTATATCTGGATCTACAATGACCTTACCCTTTTACACTCGTGGGAATTGGCCTATACTATATGGATAGGGCTTTATTGAAATGATTCTTGCAGAAGATATATGAAAAGCATAATAACCATGGCAGCAATTGAAAGGGAACAGTTTGGAGATAATGGGGAAAATATTAGACAAATGGCGAGTAAACAACAGTTCATGTAAACTGTCATGGTCAAAACATAAATAATCAATGGTTGTAAAAATGGGGAGAGATCTGGCCGTTATAAAAATATTTTTTTCTTGACAACAAACTCCACAAAGAAAGTCCTGCAGGTTATGGTTTTATCTTATCATAATTATTGCCCAGTCATATGGTCAAGTGCTGAAAAGAAGGACCTAGTTAAGCTGCAGCTGGCCCAAAACAGAGTGGCACATCTTGCTCTTCACTGTAATCAGGGGGCTAATATCAGTACTATACATTTCAGTCTCTCTTGGCTAAGAATTGAGGAAAATCTGACTACATCACTTCTTGTTTTTATAAGAAAAAATTATTTGTTGAAAATTCCAAATTGTTTGTATAGTCAACTTACACACAACACTGACACACACACTTACCCCACCAGACATGCCACTAGGTGTCTTTTAACAGTCCCAGAAAAAAGAGCCCTGATTGTATGAAACTCGCAAGTGAACAGCAAACCTGCTTTTAAAAAACAAATAAAGCAACACCTCCCGGCACAACGCCTCTCCCCTGTGTGACCTACTTGTTGTGTGTATGTACTGACATGTATGTGTAACTGATGAATGCACACACACACACACACACACACACACACACACACACACACACACACACACACACACACACACACACACACACACACACACACACACACACACACACACTACGTTAATGTTTTAAGTATGTAAATTGTCAAGTATTTTGTCTGTAATGTGTTTTTCGGTATGTGTTGGACCCCAGTAAGACTAGCTGTCACTATTGGCGTCGGCTAATGGGCAGCTTAATCAAATCAAAAGACTGAATCCAAACATTACACTATTGATTTTATGTGCATTTTGCATTTGCTGTACTTGTTGTACCACATTTGTTGATAACGAATTCTGTGGGGAAGGTGCCACATAAGATGAAACAATTACAAGGGTTTGAGTGAGAGGACTAACTGGTGTCTCCAAGTGGCCACACCTCTCCAAAGTGTGCACAGTTCCTAAGCAATTTCAATGAATTTTTATGACTCAAAGAACAGTCTTCAACTACAAGTTGTTGTTTTTTTAGCTCTCATAACTGTGCCGTTGAGGAACTAGAGCAAGCACACTTGTAGTTGATTTATTTTGAACACAACACTACATCCCCGACGTCACACAATTACTGTTGCTTTTTACGCAATCTAAAAATGGTTAATTATAAATCGCAATCTGGGTCAGGTGGGCATGATTTGAAAGCTTGTTCTATTGCCAACATGACTAGCTAGGTTATAAAATACAATCTTACAGTGCTAGCCATTCACAAGGCAATTCAGAGATCGTGATTTTGGTGTGCACAGAAAGGAGTCATGAGTGCATTCAGGTGTGTGTGCTCCGGCAGGTTTTCTTCACAAGAAACATATAGTTGAAGTCAGAAGTTTACATACACTTAGGTTGGAGTCATTAAAACTCGTTTTTCAACCACTCCACAAATTTCTTGTTAACAAACTATAGTTTTGGCAAGCCGGTTAGGACATCTACTAATTTTTCCAACAATTGTTTACAAGCCGAAGAACACCATCCCAACTGTGAAGCACGGGGATGGCAGCATCATGTTGTGGGGGTGCTTTGCTGCAGGAGTGACTGATGGCCTTCACAAATAGATGGCATCATGAGGAAGGACAATTATGTGGATATATTGAAGTAACATCTCAAGACATCAGACAGGAAGTTAAAGATTGGTCGCAAATGGGTCTTCCAAATGGACAATGACCCCAAGCGTACTTCCAGAGTTGTGGCAAAATGGCTTAAGGACAACAAAGTCAAGGTATTGGAGTGGCCATCACAAAGCCCTGACCTCAATCCCATAGAAAATTTGTGAGCAGAACTGAAAAAGCGTGTGCAAGCAAGGAGGCCTACAAACCTGACTGAGTTACACCAGCTCTGTCAGGTGGAATGGGCCAAAATTCACCCAACTTATTGTGGGAAGCTTGTGGAAGGCTACCCGGAATGTTTGACCCAAGTTCAACAATTTAAAGGCAATGCTACCAAATACTAATTGAGTGTATGTAAACTTCTAATCCACTGGGAATGTGATGAAAGAAATTAAAGCTGAAATAAATCCTTCTCTCTACTATTATTCTGACATTTCACATTCTTAAAATAAAGTGGTGATCCTTACAGACCTAAAACAGGGAATATTTACTGGGATTAAATGTCAGGAATTGTGAAAAACCGAGTTTAAATGTATTTGGCTAAGGTGTATGTAAACTTCCGACTTCCACTGTACATAGGCCTATTCTGTTCAGAACAACCCAGGGTATGATGCTATGTCATTGTGTAACTGTAAATTAAACATAGTGATCATAAACATTTACACTGTATACAACATGAGTTTTATGATTTGGAAATGTGAAGTTCACATTTAGACTCACTGGTGTTAGGCTTGCTGTATAACATCACAGTGGTATTTATTATAATCCTCAACGTCTCATATTTCAAAATACATAGTCATCTTAATTTACTCAGACAACAAAAAATGTGCAAATTTTGCCCAATTAGCAGGAGGGATGGGAGCCACTTCTTGTTGCACGCGGTGCTCAAGTTCAGAATGGCTGTCAGTCAAAACCCATACAGAGGTGTGAAGCGCAGAGCCAGAGCTCTGACATCATGTATAGCATGTTACTGTACAGCACGACGTTCCAATTTACGAGCTTATTAGTGCCCAAATTTGCCATTTTCAATCCCTATACGGGTACGAGTGTAAAGGGCTACCAAAATCTAAGTAGAAAACCAATACCAGGAGAGAAGGAGAAAGGAGAAAAGGAGAAGCAAGAGGGGATAAATCATGAATTCTCAGAAGTTTTAGAAGCTGGTGAAAGTTCATTAATAGGGCTTAAATGTTGTGCAAACGTTTTGTACTAGTGTCATCAGATTAGATAAAACAAGATGTATAAGGGCTGGATCTTTCCAGCCTCATAACCCTGAACTGTAGCAGTGATCCTACGCCTGTTTCACACCCTATAGGAGACAGAGGACATACTGCATGGTGAAGGCCCGGAATTAGACTCAGTATGTTGTTAGTTTTCTGCTACATCAACACTTCTATCCATCTTTCCCCCCGTGGCTCGCCTTCTGCCACTTCCAGGCTGGAACGGTGTGTATCCCAGATAAAACCCTATGCCCTATACATTCCCTATGTGATCTAGTCAGAATTAGTGGATTTAGGGAATCTGGTATCATTTAGGACTGAGGCGAGAGGTTTCAACTCGCTATTTGCTCCAACAAAATCGGTCAAACGGACACCAAAACAGATGGAGACATTATTTTACTGTAACAGATGAAAATATAACCTTTCGAACCATACCCTGTTTATGTTTCAACTCCTCAAATATTCAAATTCATTCTGGAAAATGAATGCTCATTTTTTTGTGCGCGCATTACGGTACCACGTATCGCTAGCAGCATTTAATTCAAATAAAGATTGTTATACTAGCTGTTTAGTCCGTGTTTTATAAATGTGCAATGAGTATAAAACAATTGTATAAGGAATTGGCAACTCGTTCTCATTGTGAGAAATAAGGTAGGCCACTTGATTTCAACATCTGAACAAAGTGGTCAGGCTAGCATGCTGTTCAAACAGTTGAAGACACGGGTTCATAACAATTCAACTGTTTTGCCATGTTAGCTGATTTCAGAGTTTGTGGAATAATACCTAGATCATATTTGGCTAAACCTTAAATATAAACTGGCTACTAACTAGCACGTGGGCTTGTGTTTGAGAGATTGTTTATGAGACCGGTGTTAATTTACTGTAACGCCTGCTACATTATTAGTGAATGTGCATTTTGCATGGTTCTGGTTAAATTTGTAACAAAAAGGACATGTTTATAGACAGACCTGAAAGCCAGATCAGTGATTATTGCAACAACAACAAAAAAGCAGGTACAACTATTTTGATAAAATAATGAAATGATCAGTGGGGGCTTACGGTTTTAAATGCAGTGTATTTTAACTTTAATTGTACAACAAAGTTTATTTCCATAAAAAATTACATAAGTAAGATATATCATGAATCCCATAAGCCCATAAGTTTGAAAAAAATGTAGATATCAGTTTTAGGCCATATCGCCCAGCCCTAGTGCTATTTGGAACTCAATGGTGGTGGCATCTGCAGTTGGCACGCAATATGCTGCCAAAGGACAGTTTCCTGAGAGCTGTTACAGTACATTTCAGTGACGACTAGTGTCCAGCTAGCCATGCGTATAGCCCACAGTACATGTCAAACCCTGATGATTTCAGAAACATGCTGTACATCCATAGAGATTTCAAATGACATATCCTGAATAGATTTTCTATATCTGCATTAAAGGTATCAAGATGCCACGGTGTTGGTCTTACAAACATGTAATGTTATGTGTACCCTTATCACGTTAAAAACACAATTGAAACCCCTTCGACTTGGCTCATGTAAGAAAAATTGTGCTATTACAACCAGACTTGAGCATTGAAAATTGTATCCCATCCCTGGTACAGCTCATCAAACTCTTGAAGACAAATTTCATTCAATTTGTACAGGCAAGAGGGATTCCAATCTTGCAGGACAAATAAAATGTAGAACAGAATGTGTACAAGAAATGTCAGAAATGCTAAATTGACCTATTCAAAATCCAGAGAAAGATCAAGACAAGATGGGCGGCAAATCATCCAACCTCTATGAATGGCCACACAACCTGAACCACCGTTACCAAATAAGACCAAGTAAATAGCACTTACCTTAGTGAAGTGTAGTAGATCTTTGCACTGTTGCCCTCAGGTCCGAGTGATTAAAAGCAAGTAAAAAAGGTGTACTCTCGTGTGTGTTTTAGGATCTAAATCATGTTTAATCATGTACCTAAATGTAAAATGGCAGTAACAAATATTTATGTACTGCAGGTAATGGATGGATCCGAATCACAGATATCAGAAAATGGTTGCATTTCTCATACAGTGCAGGAGGGAAATGGTTCCTCATACATTTTATGAATTTATACTATATTTACTTGTGTCTGCGGATATTGTGTAGACTTACCTGTACAAACTAATTTCAATGACTTTCACTGTATCATGCTAATTTATTTTCACAAACACATCCCTTACCTGACTTACTTAGACAGAAATGCTACAGTATTACAGGTGAAAATATGAGAATAATTAATTGAGAATGCAAATGGAACACTGGAATGGAATTTCAGTCTCACAATTCCTACAGTGACAAAGGTCATGCCTTCAAACAATGTCATTTTGTTAAACTAATTTCACCCTTAAATAGAGATCAGATACTACAGATACTCGTAAGTCATAAATGATCATTCCCGTTTTACCCCACATGTACATTTTCTCACACACAACCTACATGCTGCTGGGACGTCGACATTGTCTTTCACTGACGACTGAAGCCCCCAGGCATGTCACATAACATAATATAACATGTATGGATGAAACAAACAAATCAAATGGACTTCTCCTTTAGATCTGCTTGTCTTGGTGTGATCTGTTAAGGAATCTAATTAACAAAGCAAAGCTGTTTACCTGGAATGCTCAGCAGGGACCTTCGAAGCCAACCTTCTCCTTCCCTTCGCCCTGGGTAGGAGAGGCAAACGGGCAAAGATCAGAGGTCCACTTACCCTCTGCGGAGAGCGGCACAGCAGCACAGCCAGGCAGGATAAGATGCTGCCCAGCCCATGGGGTGCCCAGCCCATTGCCCGCTGCCCACGACACTCTGGTTGGTCAGACACTGGGGCCAGATATAGCCTTCCCCCCCACCACACCACACTACCCACCAATACGTTGAACAAGATAAATCATTACCGGTGGGAAGGGCTGCACTGCCATCCGGTACCAGCAGTGTAGAGTGGACATCACATGTCCCCCCTTTATGAATGTCATTATGGTTTCCATGCATCAAGCAGAAATGAAACAATCCACTCCTCATAGAAAGGTGTGAGCAGCAACCTACCTTGGGTACCGTGACACACATACATTTTATATAGTAGCAACATAAAACAATGAAATAATGCCAATGGACTTTATATACTTAATGAAATCAGCATATAAGGCCACAACAGACAGCAGACTTGACACAGTCGTATGAGTACATTGAGTTTGAGTAAAAAAAGAGAGGTGAGTACCTTTACTTTTACCTATGATATTTGATGGAATGTTCCATGGTAGAAAGTAGTTTCCAGACAAAAGAGGAGAAGAAGAGGGAGAGAGAAAGGAAAGACAGACACCCATAAGTGTCATGGTCATATGGACAGGCAGGGAAGAACACAGAGTGGGTGCATCTCAAATGGAACCCTATTTCATATAGGACCCTGGTCAAAAGTATAGGACTAAATAGGGAATAGGATGCCATTTCAGACGCACCCAGAGAAAACACAGAGAGAGGCACGATGGGGTAAATATAATATCTGAGATGAGGTGAGAGATTGATGGAATGCTGGTGTGGGTATGAGGTTAAGGAGGGGTTGAGGGGGTAAAGCACATGTGAGCAATATTGTATTTCCTGCCTTATGGTGCATGCTGGGTAATGAGCATCATCCAGACTGGCATGGAGAAGATGTGTCCTAAATGGCACCCTATTCCTTATGTAGTGCACAACTTTTGACCAGGGGGCCCTGGTCAAAAGTAGTGCACTGAATAGGGAATAGGGTGCCAATTTGGGATGCTGGCAGAGATTGCCTTGAAAATGGAGAGAAGTTGTCAATCATCTAGCTTGCTCACTGTGGCTCACTGACTGGCAGCTAAAGCATTCAAGCAACAAGGGTAATATAGAGGGGTGTCTGATGTAGCATTTCAGCTACCTAGAGTAGAGTTTCCCAAACTTGGTCCTGGGGCTCCCCTGGGTGCATGTTTAGTTTTTTCCCTAGCACTACAAAGCTGATTCAAATAACCCACTCATCGTCAAGCTTTGATTATTTGAGTCAGCTGTGTAGTGCTAGAGCAAAAACCAAAACGTGCACTCAGGGAAGGCCCCAGGACCGAGTTTGGAAAACCCTGACTTAATTGTACATCACAATTATGCATTATCTTCAGCATGTTATGTTTGATTTTGATGATATGATGTAATTGCCAGCTGAATGAAGATGGGTTTGAAACATACTCGCAAGAAAAGTAGGCCAGAAATGAAAGCAATTTGGTCGAGAAAAAAATAAAGAAAACAGATGTGCTGATTTGAGGCGATGAGTCGAGGGAAGTGGTATGAAGACAAAAACGTGTGAAAAGTAATACAAAAAAACAGCAAAGAAAAAAAAAAGAACAGCCAGGATGAACAAACCAAACCAAGTCATTCACTGTGGCAAAGCAGCTGAAATGAATGACAGACCAGTTTTAATAGCCCTGAGTACCCCCAGCCAGCAGCAAGAGAACGAGAAGCAGCGAAACAAGTCTTTGTATCGACCACAAAGGAAGAGGGGGCGGAGGGGGGATAATGGAGGCAAGAGTGGAAAAGGAACCGGACCCATACCTTGGTCGCCCATCATCAAGTGCGCCAGACCTTAAAGGGAAACAAGAGCACAGTCAGCAAAGAGACAGGGGATCACGGGTGAGGCTAAGGCTGCTTCCCAAATGACATCCTATTCTCTTTATAGTGCACTACTTTTGACCAGAGCCAGTGCACTTTAAAGGGAATAGGGTTCACTTGGGACGCTACCTAGGTCAAACTGACACACAGGCATCTGTGTCTGGTAGATGCCTGTGGTATTTTGGGAGGTGTTGGGGAGTTGGGGTAAGGGAGAAGGGGGACGGAGAGAGAGGAAGGGGTATAGTCAGACGAGGTTGGGTTAGGGTGATGAGCATGTTTTCAACCAAGAGAGAGGTTGCAATGCATCATCAGTCAGACTTACTAGAGTTAAATTAACAGTAATGATTGGAAGTTAGTCGAGGTTCCATTTGTCCAAGAGGGGGATCCTTTGAGAATGCTCAACCCAGTCCACCTACTATACCTACCAACCCCCAAAACAATGGCCTGACTCCACGATTTAACAACGTTTTGAGATGTGAATCTCAGTCATTGGATCGACATTTCTCTCCATTCAGTTTCAAAGTTCCAAACTGAGTATTTGCATGATAATATTGTCAGAAAAATAAATACACATTTGATTGGGCAGGGTCTGGTCATTTTCCCCTCCTTCATGCAAATATTTAAGACACTATTGCAAATAAATACATTAGCTGGGCCTTAAATTCAGAGTTTTTTCTGTAAAGTTGTATTCAGTTGTTTACTCTGAAACTATTTCCTCCTTGTAAATGGGAACAGACTATTGCATACTTCCCGCAGTTTGCAGAAACCATAAAATGTTTGTTCTATCCCTTCCAAACCATTAACTAATGTAATGTAGTGCATCAACAATAACCTGCAGAATCATTTTTTCAAACCAGTGGGAGAGCCAAGGCACAGTTTGATAGTATAGTAGTAGCTTAAATACTTACCCACTTCTTAACATACATAGCTCAACTTTTGCCAGAACTTTCACTGATATTCATTGATATGTATCTATGAGAGATTTCAAGAATAATAGCAACTGCAATGCAGCAGCAATTAAGGAGAATTTTCCACAATTTCTCATCAGGATGGTGAGCCAGGATGGTGATAATCAGTGTTAATAACAGATAACCTTTCCAGTCCATAATTGCACTATCCCAAACCACACATCTCTCCTGAACCAATTGCCTAGCACATGCTGCAAAAACATCTACCCAGAACCCCAAATGAGAAAAGATATAGAGCCAACTTACCATTTCAGTAGCACATTTTAACAACTTTTCCCCATAACAAACATGAGGAGTAATCTAAGCCATGAAAACCACAGCATGGTTTTAGTGAGTTAAATCATGGTGCAAAGATGATAAAACCATGATAAAGAAAAGAGAAAGTAGAATACCTACCTTCAACATGGTTGTCTTCTGCAAGCGGACGGACGGACGGGCGGAAGGAGAGAGAGGAAAAGGAAGACATTCGTTAAGCAGCATGCAGACTGGTACAGGGCCGTTGCATGTCGTAACCATGCAAGGCATCACACATCACATGCAAAGTGCCCCACGTTGTACTGTATTGACAACCCCAGCAGAGGAAAGGTCTTGGTGCTGCAGAGGCCTACTATCTCTTAGCTGTTCAACACAACTGGCTGTGTTTCAATGCTGCAGAGGACTTCTAATCTGTCAAATTTCTGTTAAACTATTTTCTGCATAACTATCCGTTTTGGGGTTTTAGAAAAGCTCTATAAAAATCCCATGTATTATTATTAACGTGACATTAAATTATACTTTCAGTCTTTGATCATATGCCTACCTGGGATACAGGACACAGCTTTATTTGTAAGAACTCTAAGCTTGTTAAGATATTGAGTGGATTGCTATGGCCCCTCTGGATAGCATTGTTTGCTTTGCTGTTAATGTTAGCTTGTCTGCTAGCTTGTTGTTAGCTTGTCTGCTAGTTTGTTGTTAGCTTGTCTGCTAGTTTGTTGTTAGCTTGTCTGAGAGCTTGGCTGCTAGCTTGTTTTCTAGCTTGTTGTTAGCTTGTCTGCTAGTTTGTTGTAAGCTTGTCTCTTAGCTTATTAGCTTGGCTGCTAGCTTGTCATTAGCTTGTCACTTAGCTTGTTGAGCTTGTCTATTAGCTTGTCTGCCATGTGCCCACTCTGCATGTACTCTTTCAATCCCATTTACTAGACTGTCTACTGCAACAAAAGAATGGTTATAGGAGTACATTCAACTGAGAGAAAACAAAGTGAGTTAGCAAATGTATTGGCGAAAGCTAGAAAAGGGTATAAAATAAGGTGTAAAGTGGTGTAGACCAAGTAAAAGAGGTGGTGAATAGGGCACATGCAGTGTTCAGTAACAGTGAAAGGGGGCGATTTAAAAAATAATAATAATTATTATTATTAAATTTCACTTTTATTTAACAAGGCAAGTCAGTTAAGAACAAATTATTATTTACAATGACAGTCTACCACGGCCAAACCCGGATGACGCTGGGCCAATTGTGCACCGCCCTACCCTATGGGACTCCCAATCACAGCCGGATGTGATACAGCCTGGAATCAAACCAGGGACTGTAGTGACGCCTCTTGCACTGAGATGCAGTGCCTTAGACTGCTGTGCCACTCGGGAGCAGTGTCTGTCAGCTGATGTATATTTATGTTTGCATGCATGTACACTACTGGTCAAAAGTTTTAGAACACCTACTCATTCAAGGGTTTTTCTTCTTTATTTTCTACATTGTATAATAATATTGATGACATCAAAAAAATGTAGTAACCAAAAAGGTGTTAAACAAATCAAAATATATTTTATATTTGAGATTTTTCAAATAGCCATCCTTTGCCTTGATGACAGCTTTACACACTCTTGGCATTCTCTCAACAAGCTTCACCTGGAATGCTTTTCCAACAGTCTCGAAGGAGTTCCCACATATGCTGAGCACTTGTTGGCTGCTATTCCTTCACTCTGCCGTCCGACTCTTCCCAAAACATCTCAATTTGGTTGGATCGGGGGATTGTGGAGGCTAGGTCATTTGATGCAGCACTCCATCACTCTCCTTCTTGGTAAAATAGCCCTGACACAGCCTTGAGGTGTGTTGGGTCATTGTCCTTTTGGAAAACAAATGATTGTCCACGAAGCCCAAACCAGATGGGATGGCGAATCGCTGCAGAATGCTGTGGTAGCCATGCTGGTTAAGTGTGCCTTGAATTCTAAATAAGTCACAGATTGACACCAGCAAAGCACCTCCACACCATAACACCTCCTCCATGCTTTACTGTGGGAAATACACATGCGGAGATCATTAGTTCACCCACACCTCGTCTCACAACGACACGGTGGTTGGAACCAAAAATCTCCAATTTGGACTACAGGCCAAAGGACACATTTCCACCAGTCTAATGCCCATTGCTCGTGTTTCTTGGCCCAAGCAAGTCCTTTCTTCTTATTGGTGTCCTTTAGTAGTGGTTTCATTGCAGCAATTTGACCATGAAGGCCTGATTCACACAGTCTCCTCTGAACAGTTGATGTTGAGATGTGTCTGTTACTTGAGCTCTGTGAAGCATTTACATGGGCTGCAATTTCTGAGGCTGTTAACTCTAATGAACGTATCCTCTGCAGCAGAGGTAACTCTGGGTCTTCCATTCCTGTGGTGGTCCTCATGAGATCCAGTTTCATCATAGCGCTTGATGGTTTTTGCGACTGCACTTGAAGAATTTTTTTCGTATTGACTGACCTTCATGTCTTAAAGTTATTATGGACTGTCATTTATCTTAGCTTATATTAGCTGTTGTTGCCATACTATGGACTTGGTCTTTTACCAACATAACTTGTCACAACATAACTAATTGGCTCAAATGCATTAAGAAGGAAAGAAATTCCACAAATTAACTTTTAAGAAGGCACTACTGTTAATTGAAATGCATTCCAGGTGACTACCTCATGAAGCTGGTTGAGAGAATGCCAAGAGTATGCAAAGCTGTCATTAAGGCAAAGGGTTGCTTTTTGAAGAATCTCAAATATAAAATATATTTGGATTTGTTTAACACTTTTCTGGTAACTACATGATTCCATATGTGTTATTTCGTAGTTTTGATGTCTTCACTATTATTCTACAATGTAGAAAATAGTAAAAATAAAGAAAAACCCTTGAATGAGTAGGTGTTCTAAAACGTTTGACTGGTAGTGTATGTACTCTATGTATATACACACACACACACACACACATATATATAATATATATATAGTAAAATCAATATTTCATTATTAACATTTTCAATATTTATTTTCGGTTTGAACTGAAATATGGCAAATGCAATAATACTTTATTTTCCACGTGAATCGGGACTGCTGAAAAAGAGAGAGAGTGTGACGGGGAAATCATGCCTATTTCTGAACTTTCACAAAAGGGCTGAGAGAGAGTTGAGTCGCATCAGGTCTGGGCCCATATCAACAAAGTATCTCAGCGCAAGAGTGCAGATCTAGGTTCAGTTTAAGCATTTAGATCATAATGACTAAGATTCTATGGACTTATCTCAGATCAGCACTCATAAATAATTAGTAGTGAGCAGAGAGTGCTAAAGTGCTAAAAGGGGACATCACCTCACAGTCAAAGTGAAATGAGTGACATGGTGATAAGGAATTTAAAGTAAAAAGAATGTGAGGTCTATCAACACTATCAGAGACTGATAAAGTTGTCATGTCTGTTGCCAAAACGATGGCAAACTAGGTGCCCAGCATGTCATGCCATTGCCTCTGGTGGGGAACATTACATTTGGAGGAAGTATGTGTTACAATAAAGCATGCAATAATCATTGAAAGGTTGAGAGGATGTAAAGGCCTCCTAAAACAGAACAACACATTGGTCAGTCAACATTTCTCATCAACATTTAGTTATATAAGTATTATAAGTGTTCAATTAGTAAATCAGTGAAACTGCTGGCTGTTACAGAAAACAGACGTATAATTCAATTCAGAAGGTCGACTGTAGAAATATTGATACATGAACTTTACAGAAGTGAACACTGGTTGGTTTTTACACTAGTTAAAACCATTTGCATTACATCTGTAATATGTTTTAATCTGATTTATCAATTTAAAGGAGAAATCGTGAGTCATGAGAATGCAAACTTTTAAGATTAGATAAATAATGACATGCAATTTGATTATATAGCTTTACATGTATATAAGTGAATATGAGCTATGTGATAACTATAGAATGAGTCATTTCTTTGTCTGAAAGTACCATGTTATCATGTAGGTATACCTACACATTGGACGTTGGGCCACACAGCATAGCTCCTAGCTCCCATCAGATGAAACAAGTATCCTACCTCTCCTCAATGGTTTCAGGCCCCGATTCAAGCGATTTATTGACCAAGAAACTTACCAGCATATCAGCTCCCCTTCCAAATCAGACACCATGCACCACAACCAACCAATAAAAGTGTGAGAGCAGCAGCATTTTGTGAACAAAATAGGATGCAAGTACTGTAATAATGAGGACTTTGTTATGGTAATAAAAGGAAATGTTTGTAATTTCTTCAACTGTAAGCTACATATACAGTACATCTCTGTCGGCATGGTTGGAATGGGCATATAAGGAAATATTGGGCACTTTGATCATAGCCGTGGGAAGTAGGGGGGCTGATGGTGCTGCAGCACCTCCTGAAAAATCAGAATAAAAAATATATATATAAATTGAAAAAATATATATTTCACTAAAGTAGTGCACTCGTCCTTTACTAGTCTGTATTAGCGGACCACCTATCAGCAAAATAAATCACAGCACCCCCACACCCAAACTACTTCCCGCGGCTATGACTTTGTTCACAAAAGGATAGCTTGATGATGAGAAGCACGCTTCCTATTCAAAAAGCATTCTGGGGTGGCAACAAGCTTTGAGCTGGTATGGTGAAGTGACAACAGTAGCGATGAGGAGAAAAGTAATAAAGCAGAGGCTGTTTGCTGATATATCTATACCTTAAAGAACAGCTCTTAATTATCATCCCACAGGAACACATAAACACTTCAAACATTTCACCGGGGTGAGAGTGTTCTCTGGATTGTGACTGTATTTTGACAAGGATAATTTTGATATTTTTAACTATGAATGTGTCATTTTAATAAAAATGGGTTTTTGATGCACAATCTGTCCAATGATTATATCACCATTTTATTACTCTGTTTCTAGCGTTTCTCTTCCTCTTATATTAGTAATTTCAAAACCAAATGGCATTTCAAAATAAGAATATCACATCCAATGAAATCTGCTTTACAGTAATTTAAGCTTGAAAAAAATTATGTTGTTTCTTTCATCCAACCGTGTAGTTCTATACACTCTGATAAAAATCTATACATCCATCAAACAAATAGAAAAGCAGGGTCAACGATAGGGGAAAAATCTCCATGGCAACCTATGACAACATCTAAGACCATCCAACAAGTAAAAGCCAAGACAGATAACCTTAATTCAGATTTCTACACAGAATGACTTGACTAAAGCCAAGAGTAGTTCAAATTATGTTTCTACACTACCCAGCTACGTACGTTCAAACCACGTTGAACCGAAATTGAACTTAAAATTCTCAATTCATACATGTAGTTTTATTTCCTGACCTAAACTGTTGCAGATGAATTGCCTTTATATCCTATGTTCACTGTACTATCTGAATGCGCCACATGAAGACAAATAAAAAAAGACTAGGACAAAATGTAAATGTCATCTTACAACCTCTCCTCAAACTAGGGTTCATGACAGATGTCACCATGACACACAACAGGACACTATCCTTACCAAATCTACTCATACAACTATTTCTTTAGTGTAGTACCTTTCTAACAGTGATTCAACTAGGGATCATGTTATGACAGATACCATTTACACCAAACCCCCACCTGTCCATCACACACAGACACACAACACACACACACACACACAAGTAATATAATAATAACTTTTGGGGATTACGTAGATTACATTTAGTTACATTTAACTGGTTTTAACACACAAACACACACACACACACACACACACACAAACACACCACTTTCTCCCTTCCCAAATCTCCCCAGCTGGTTGATAATCCTGGCAGAGGAATAAACCTGCCTAATCCCCTTGACGAAGCAGCGATCCCACTGCCATTGTGCTGCTAATACCACACAACAATACAATGCACTTCACTCCACTTAGCTCGACTCCCATGCAGAAAACACTATATACATATTGGTATATGACATAGTGCCGTGTAGAGCCCATGATTATAGTCAAAACACCAGCTTGTACACAGCTAGTACACATACAGTACACATAGCCGAAAACCGAGCATAACATTGCCTCTCTAGTAATAGGCATACTACTAAATTCATCTGCATACAACATCTGTATCCAATATTACTCTTATTTAGCCTGTACACATACAGCACATTTCCACACACAGCCTGCATTCAAGACCATCTGTATATGTCATTGGATTTAGGTTAAAAGAGTGTGTGTGTGTGTGTGTGTGTGTGTGTGTGTGTGTGTGTGAGTGTGTGTGTGTGTGTGTGTGTGTGTGTGTGTGCGCGCGTGTGTGTGTGCGCGCGTGTGTGTGTGTGTGCGTGTGTGTGCGTGCATTGGAGGGTATGACATTTGTTTTCACATTCTAAAACATGTGTGCCACTCATTGTACTGCAGACTGAGTTACTATGAAGCACTGACTTACTATGAAGGACTGAGTTACTATGAAGGACTGAGTTACTATTAAGGGCTGACTTACTATGAAGGGCTGACTTACTATGAAGGGCTGACTTACTATGAAGGGCTGAGTTACTATGAAGGACTGAGTTACTATGAAGGGCTGAGTTATTATGAAGGACTGAGTTACTATGAAGGACTGAGTTACTATGAAGGGCTGAGTTATTATGAAGGACTGAGTTACTATGAAGGACTGAGTTATTATGAAGGACTGACTTACTATGAAGGGCTGACTTACTATGAAGGGCTGACTTACTATGAAGGGCTGACTTACTATGAAGGGCTGAGTTACTATGAAGGGCTGACTTACTATGAAGGGCTGACTTACTATGAAGGGCTGACTTACTATGAAGGGCTGAGTTATTATGAAGGACTGAGTTACTATGAAGGACTGAGTTACTATGAAGGACTGACTTACTATGAAGGGCTGACTTACTATGAAGGGCTGACTTACTATGAAGGGCTGAGTTATTATGAAGGACTGAGCTACTATGAAGGGCTGAGTTATTATGAAGGGCTGACTTACTATGAAGGACTGAGTTACTATGAAGGACTGAGTTACTATGAAGGGCTGACTTACTATGAAGGGCTGACTTACTATGAAGGGCTGAGTTATTATGAAGGACTGAGCTAATATGAAGGGCTGAGTTACTTATATCATACTGAAGCATCAAACTCTACTTCATTCACCGACTGTCAAATGTTATCGGTTTGAGTAACTATCATCAAAATCCTTAGCTCAGTGAATGTCCCTCTGGATTTCTGTGTAGCCTAATATTTGAGAGAATTAAAAGCTAAGCATTGGTACTTTTATGACCAAAGAAAGGGTCTAGGCCTGGCAACTCCTAACTTTGAACACCACTTAGGCAAATTCAGAAGATTGCTTCTCCCTACACTTGCTTCTCCCTACACTTCATCACATTGGGATAATGACGTTTAAAATGTTAAGTTGAAATGGTGCTGGAATAACAGAGGCAGTGCTCCTGTTGTCTTTGTGCTGACTTGAGGTAACTCTGTTGTTCTATATCAGTAGTTTTTTTGTAAACTGTCGAAAACATTAACTTGCTTGACCATGCTGCAGGTGACCTACACAAATAGCTAGCTAGAACAAAGTGTTAAAAAGATAAATTCATTTAAAAAGATTAAAAGCAATACAAATAAGTTCTCCAGTAGGCATCTGTTTGCTTTGTG
The DNA here is from genome assembly GCF_057628025.1 of Oncorhynchus mykiss. Taxonomy (NCBI): domain Eukaryota; kingdom Metazoa; phylum Chordata; class Actinopteri; order Salmoniformes; family Salmonidae; genus Oncorhynchus; species Oncorhynchus mykiss. The sequence continues at coordinate 35,544,273 of NC_143041.1, forward strand.
GATTTCACTGTACTCTCCGGCTTTGTGATGAAACAAACTAATGTGTAGTTGAATTTATTACGCCATTGTGTGACTGTAGTCTTTTTGTTGTCATGGCCTTATTTTATATCATGGTGGCGTATGAATGGGTTACAGATCAAACAACACAATTATCACAACACAGGTTGTAATATGGCTTATTAACTGTCTTGACTTGGCTTTCTCGGTGACTTGGGGTGGCAGGTAGCCTAGTGGTTAAGAGCTTTGGTTCAGTAACTGAAAGGTGGCTGATTTTAATCCCTGAGCCGACGAGGTAAAAAAATATGTCGATGTGCCCTTGAACAAGGCACCTAACCACAATTGCTCCTGTAAGTCACTCTGGATAAGAGCGTCTGCTAAAATGACAAAAAAATAATTATAATTATACACACACCGCTACTGCCGCCTATAATTTAATAACGCCTGCTAATTTAATTACAACATGTCCTCCAGCTGCGTCATGCCCTGAGACACGTTACCCGTTTCACAGAACTAGCATAGTGCATATTTTACCATTTTCGTTATGAAGACAATTCTCTACAATGTCGAAATAACATAACAGAGCTTTCAAATTCAGTGCCACGGCTGCCGCCTGTGCCTATCATGATGACATGTTGAGAATTAAGCAGGCTTCATTTGCTGTGTAATAACGCAGTCACAATGATTAAGAAATCAATTGGCCCACTTTTTCTCTGTGTACTTTCAAAGATCAACTTAAATGTTTAACATCGTTTTAACTGAGTTAATTACTCATAAACTCTCAAAAGGTAGACTATGAACTTGTTATAATCAAATGTATGTGTGAGTACTGCATAGGTGTAATAGATTGTATTATGTAGACGCATCTGACAAACATTCTCATCGAGCTTTCTATAAATGCTTCCGTTCAAATAGACATAGCTCTTCTTGACTGATTAAATCGATGGAGTAGATCAGCATTACTATTCCAGGCAGATTGTGGATTCTATCATTGTAATATACCATATGTGTTTTTCTACATTTTTACTATTTTCTATATTGGAGAATAATAGTGAAGACATCAAAACTATGAAAAAACACATATGGAATCATGTAGTAACTAAAAGAGTGTTAAACAAATCCAAATATATATTATATTTGAGATTCTTCAAATAGCTATGCTGGTGAAGTTTGCCTTGAATTAAAAATAAATCCACTGTACCTGTACCCCCTGTATATAGCCTCGTTATTGTCATTTTCTTGTGTTACCTTTTGATTTAATTTATTTATTCTCACTTTAGTTTATTTGGTAAATATTTTCTTAACTCTATTTCTTGAACTGCTTTGTTGGTTAAGGGCTTGTAAGTAAGCATTTCTCAGTACCTGTTGATTTTTGATAATACATTGCAAATCTCTACTGCAAAGAATTCTTCCACCCACATATACATTATACGGCCTACGCCCCACTACTTTCTAGCCACCAACTTTTCTGATCCACGAACAAAGCAGCAGAAAACCTGAAACAAACCACAGATGCATCAAGGGAGAAAAATAGAAGTGACTTAACAGTCTCAAAGGTCAATGCCACCCATTCTACCGATTCAGAGAAAATGAATGGATCAATGTGTTGTTAAATTACAATTTAGGCCAAATCAAGACTAATGAGAGTGTGTAGCTCATCGCTCAGCTGTGCAGTCTGGTCTGATCTCCACACACACACACACACACAAACACACACACACACACACACACACACACACACACACACACACACACACACACACACACACACACACCATAATGCATTACACAAGACCAGAGGAAGGTTATAGTGGCATGTCTTACGGCCATCACCATATTCCTCATTATCCTCCACAGACCACAGTTAGTGGTGAGAGAGAAAGAGGGGGATATGGATGGGAGGAGAAAGTGAGTGAGAAAGAGAGAGGAAGACAGAGAGACAGACAGACAGAAAGAAAGCAAGAGCAGTTAGTGAGACAAAGAGAGCAAGAGAGTGAAAAAGAGAGCGGGGTAATGGAAGGATAAAGAGAAAAGGAAAGCGAGAGAGAGAGAGAGAGAGAGAGAGAGAGAGAGATAGAGAGAGAGAGAGAGAGAAAGAAGAAAAGGATGGGGGCCAAGTGACCAGCCGCTCTTGATAGAAATCGATAAGACCCACAGCCAGCTGCAGCTGGAAGCTCGAGGCACGGTGCAGGGTTGCAGGGTTACATCCCAAATGGCACCCTATCCCAACCTCTATTGAGTGAACACTATGGCATTTGGCCAGAAGTAGTGCACTATATAGGGAATAGGTTGCCATTTGGTACACACACCGTTTTTGCACTCACCAGCTTAGTCTGCTGGAACTTTAATGCATTCAGACCAAGCACAATCTCGGCTTTATGTAGCTTATCATTAGCCCATTTGTCATCCCTCTATTGATCTGATGCTGAGCTAGCATGGCTAGATAGCTATCATACCAGTGCATTGAAATCTGAACTAGCATGGCTAAGTAACAAGTGGGTAGAGGGTATACAGTGGCTATCTAGTAGCCCAGTGGTGGATTTAGGTATAGGCGACATGGGCAGCCACCCAGAGCAACGTCTTCCCGGAGGTGGCACAGGGTGCCCGTCCAAATTTTGGGGAAAATGGTGACATTTGCGAGATCGGTTTTCTATCGCTCATTTTCACGTCATGTGTGTGGGACTTATGGGTCAATTAACCTTGTCGGGGTGGGCGCCCTGATTCCAGTTTGTGAGCTAGGCAGGCTACTGCCTGGGAAGGTCTCCCACTCAGAAGTACGAGATGGGGAGGGGGAGGTTGACCTCAGGTCTCCCCACTGGAAGTCCGTGGTAGGGGGAGCGGGGGAATCTATCAAATAGAGCACCTCTAACTTTATACAGTACTAATGCAATTAGTAAATTCCGTCACACTACGAAATGCTACCAAATAAACCGCAATTCATTCATAATACTGTGAATATATAGTTTCACAGACATATTGTTGCTTCTTTTTTTTTTACCCAGGGAGCCTTACAAGCTAGAACCACCACTCCAGTACCCTATTCCTCTGTTGTACATTTGTTACATTGTTGATTTTATGGCATCCCTCTGGCTGCAACAAGAGATGGAAAGGCTCTAAAAAATACACTAAAGCAATGGGAAACTGAAAATCCTCAGTGGAAATAGTAACAGCCATTCTACATGTACCGTGTACATGTACCAACAACCGCATGATACATTTCCTGCTGACAGCTTCTCCAATTCCAAAACATACTGTAGGAAGTATGATACTCCCTACTGAATACCGCCAGTTCGTATGTAGCCTACAAACTTGCTACTGCTAAAGTAGCTATGGCAGTATAGTCTCCCAATCCCTATCCCCAATACACTGTGATTATATATTGTATAGTGTACTGCTAGCTTTGCCAGTATCTGGATTTAAATCCCCACTACACTGTTCTACTTTAAGTTGATACGTGGACAATGAGAGCCCATCCGCCTGTCCGGCTTTTTCCACGAAGACGTCCTTTACTCCTTTATCTGCTATGGTCCAGACAGAGGGAATAGTGGGAAGGAACAGATGCACAGAAGAGCTCTCTATTCTTTGACATCTTGTGGGTCGTCCGACCGCCTGCCTGATCCAATGGGATAATCATAAGCAGACTAGCTTACAATTCTAATAACCTTAATCCGAGGGACTGACAATATCTGCGATAGTACTACAGATGTGGAGTTACATCTTGCTTGTTGCAATGCCACAGAAAATAGTCTAAACACTGATGTAATGTTGCCTGGTTGCAATGCATTAAGGAGACAATACAGGATAGAGTATCGTACATTTGGCTATTTCAGCATATTTCAAAGATATCATAAAACATAAGCTATAAATAATTTGCAGCATGCTGCTCATGAAATTAGAGCAACTGGCTTTTCTCTTTTTAAACCACTCAGCCTAATTCATGCAATATGATCTTACTATGTGAGGTTCTTCATAATAGTCTTGTAATTCCACGAGCAGAAATATAGCCCTAGGAGTATAGTCATTATTGCAATATACAAGGAGAAATTACCACATATCAGTTGGATGCCAATGACTACGGGAAAATGGGAATTTCATCATGGGGGTACAGTGTAAATGATCCGTGCTGTAAAAATGACAGACCCAGTTTGAGACCCACCCTTCCTCCTTCCTCTATCATTATAACTACTGATTGTTTTTATAGTGGGCCTGCTGCGTCTACAATAAAATGCTGTATTTACTCTTTCACTGCATACAGTACTCCAACACTCAGTCATATAGAGTGGCTTCCAACCAGCAGCATCAAAGAGCAACGTATTTTTCTGAAACCCAAGAGACACCACACACACACACAGCCAGGGATCTAGCTTTCCTCCTACTCTTTGTGAAGGATCTCTTTCCTCAGTCTCTCATTATGTGGAGTTCAATCCAATCAGATTCAGATTGCTAGATATAATTATACATGGCTAACAGAGTGAAATGAGTCAATTTTGTTAAACATATGACTACAAACTGACTAATTATTTGAAAGTTTGTTTGTAGGTGTATAATCTTTTTGACATTGATACAGCAAGTGTCAGCATGCTTTAAACTGGTGATTTGCTGCTACAGCTATCCATGCAGTTTACGCTGAGGTGCTGTCCACGGTGCTGAAACTCATGTGGTGGCTAGTTCGATATGTTTTAACACGTGCATGTTGCAAACTATAATTTGGTTCAACCATTCATAATTTTAACAAAGGAATGAAATGTGTACATGTTGTCTTACATAAGCTATTTCTGCATGTTACAATACATAATGCTTACATGAGAAGATGCATCCATCACAAACAACATAGTGTATAGCTCATGGTTTGTGTATTGATGGTTGTAAGGGTGGTTACGGGTAAGACAACCCTCTCATGAAAAAGCGTTGTCAACGAGCTTTACACACACACACAAACTCTCTCTCTCTCTCTCTCTCTCTCTCTCTCTCTCTCTCTCTGTCTCTCTCTCTCTTTCTCTCTCTGACAGTCAAGTGCAGTTGTATTTAATAAAACAAGGCAAAAAAATCCTCAGGGAAAATCCCTCTAATCTTTTCAATCCAATATCCTGTAGTCTGTGGGATGGATATATATCTCCCTGAGAGAGAGGGAGAATGAAAGAGAGTGTGACGAGAGACAAGAGAGGGAGAGAGACAGAGAAAGAGAGAGAGAGAGAGTAGTGGTAGTGTTTAAGTGGAGGGAACAGCAGGAAGCAGCTTCCAGACAGACAGAATGACACTTTCAGATCCACAGGGACACCAGACAGACTGACACACTATCTATCTGCTTCTGCAGCCTCACAGAGGAGCCAAGGATTAATGATTGGATAGGCTGCGACTCTTAAGGTACATTCACAATTTGGACTTGAAATCAGACACTCAACTTGAATCATTTAAATTTTGCTAACGTGTTTTAACATGTTGCTTTAAAGAACAGTCATTGAACAGTGTATTAGGTACACCAACTTAGGACCGGGGCGGAACCCTCTTTGCCTCCAGAACAGCCTGACTTCTTTGGGGCATTCTACAAAGTGTCAGAAATGTTCCACGACGACAACTCAAGTAAACTGAACTCGCGGTCATGTACGAGGCAATCTTTTTCCTCTCCTCAATTGTCCAGTGTTGGTGATTGCGTGCCCACTGGAGCCGCTTCTTCTTGTTTTTAGCTGATAGGCGTGGAACCCGGTATAGTGGTCTGCTACAATAGCCCATCTGTGACAAGGATCGATGAGTTGTGCGTTCCGAGATACCATTCGGCACACCACTGTTGTACCGCACCTTTATTTGTCTGTTTGTGGCCTGCATGTAAGCTTGCATGATTTTTGCCAGTCTCCTTCGACCTCTCTCATCAATGAGCGGTTTTTGTCAACAGGACTGCTGCTGACTGGATGTGTTTTGTTTGTTGCACCATTCTCGGTAAACCCTAGACACTGTCGTGCGTGAAAAGCCCAGGGCGTTTCTGAGATACTGTATCTGGTGCACCTGGCACTGACGATCATTCCACGCTCAAAGTCACTTAGGTCACTCGTTTTGCCCATTATAACATTCAATCGAACAGTAACTGAAAGCCTCAATGCCTGTCTGCCTGCTTTATATAGCAAGCCGCGGTCGCGTGACTCACTGCATGAAGGAGCGATCCATCTTTGTGTAGCGTCCAACAAAAGTGATGTATTGTCATGACCAGGTCAGGTTACAGGAGACCACAACCCTACAGATTATCTCTCAACCCCAACAGAGGAGGAGAGTTCTGGGGGGGTTTATGACCCCTCACGCCACTGGTAAATCTCAGGCCACAGACAAATTCCTTTGTCCTGTTACTATGGAGAACCAGCCTCAGAACATTAATAAAACATGAAATAAAGGGACTTTGGAACAATGGTTTCCGTCAGCCACAATGGTGGTCATGACGATAGATGGAATATGAAAATGTATGTCAATATTGTTTTGTTATTAAAGGTTAATAGATTACGTTATTACGAAAACATTGTAATGTGAAGAGGTTTCCTAGTATATGTTTGATGTTTATACATTGTACGTTGTATGGAAAAAATCTAAATCAAAGAGAATGTTTTGGGGAAGATGAAATGTGAAGTTAGTTGTCTAAAATTGGATTTGAATAAAATCTAGACCTTGCCTAATTAACTTGGTACACACAGAGAACTGCCCTAAAGGCGGTTACGCCCACTTCTGACCCAAGGGTATAAAACCTGTGAGTATAGAATTTACAGCAGGACTACGTGACCCCAGCTGCAGCGAGGTCTAAAAAGTCAACGAACCCAGAACGCAATGCCAGTTTGAGGACAAAGAAATCCTTTTCTACCCAAGCTATGGATGAGTAGCTGTGTCTAAGCGGGTGAATTCAAGTCGAACCTCCTAGCCTCCATCTCCCATCGAGCTCTGAGCTCTGAGCTACAGAGCTGTCTGTCCTCAGGAGACTCCTTCCAGAGCAAAGGGTGAGGGAACATACTCCTAAGCCATAAAGGACACTGACATCGGGAGGACTCTCGAACAGCTGAAGGCCTACGCAGAGAATCCTCTGAGATCATCCCCACGTAATTACATCATTATATTCTGACCCATAAGAGCGGCAGTTTGAGGCAAGGCTAGGGTTAGAATAGCATAGCTGACAAATTCACCCAAATGTACATTTCTCTTGTGTACTTTCTTTTTTCTCTCTCTTTTGAAATCCTTATTGTGGGTAACACGCGCCATAGTGTGTTGGCCCGTTATACTAAGTTCTAATCAATAGCCTATAATGTGTTATGTCTATGTGTATCTTTTATCATCATTTTAGCTTTTTAGTAAATAAATATTTAACTAAGATTGGTGTGGTACGAATTCATTAGTGAGACCCGGGTCTGTGTAGATTCACGGGCTATACGACGTTCAGAACGAGATTGTTAGAGGCAACTGGTTAATTAGCGTCTTTTGTAAAATCGATAATCTGATATTCAGTGAGTTAATTTGGGAAATAGAAACTCAATAAAAACTAGTTTTCCCATGGTGCCCCAGGTTAATTAGTTAAGAATTGCCTGATTCAGTTAATCACGCAATTAGAAACTTGTAATCATTCGATGAGCAACAGTCACATTAACTAATACAACGTCACGACAGTAGCATACAGTTAATTGAATACAGTGGCTTGCGAAAGTATTCACCTCTTTGGCATTTTTCCTATTTTGTTGCATCATTTGATATACACAATATGCCTATCACTTTTAAGATATTTTTTTTTATTGTGAAACAAACAAGAAATTTAAAAAAATACTGAAAACTTGAGCATGCATAACTATTCACCCCCCCCAAAGTCAATACTTTGTAGAGCCACCTTTTGCAGCAATTACAGCTGCAAGTCTCTTGGGGTATGTCCCTATAAGCTTGGCACATCTAGCCACTGGGATGTTTGCCCATTCTTCAAGGCAAAACTGCTCCAGCTCCTTCAAGTTGCAGCAATCTTTAAGTCATACCACAGATTTTCAATTGGATAGAGGTCTGGGATTTGTCTAGGCCATTCCAAGACAAACTGTTCGATAAAGTCCCTCTTTAAATCAAAAAAAGTTGGTTTAGTTGGCGCCATTGATTTCAGTAATCCACTCGTTCAACATGCATACAAACAAATTCAAAAAGTTATCGGTAAAGTTCATCCAAGCAAATCAAACGATGTTTCTAATTAATCCTCAGGTAAGCAAATATCTAAATAATCGATTACATTTAAGACGGAGAATAGTATGTTCAATAGGGAAGATAAATAACAAAGAGCACGCACATTCAACAAGTGTGCAACAAGACTACTTTTCTAATGAGGGATGCCTTGGATAAACTACAACTACTTGTTCGTTTTTCAAGAAACAAGCCTGAAACCCTGTCTAAAGACTGTTGACATCTAGTGGAAGACATAGGAACTGCAATCCGGGTCCTATCTATTTGTTTTTGCATTGAAATGGCCTGTGACCTCAAAAAAACATTTTCCTCTGGTTTTCGCCTGCCATATCAGTTCTGTTATACTAACAGACATTATTTTAACCGTTTTAGTTTTCTATCCAATGCTACCAATTATATGCATATCCTAGCATCTGTGCCTGAGTAACAGGCAGTTTACTTTGGGCAAGTCAGTCATCCGAACTTCCGAACACTGCCCCCTATCCTTAAGAGGTTTTAAACCACTCGAGTGTTGCTTTAGCAGTATGCTTAGAGTCATTGTCCTGCTGGAAGGTGAACCTCCGCCCTAGTCTCAAATCTCTGGAAGACTGAAACAGGTTTCCCTCAAGAATATTTAGTGCCATCCATCATTCCTTCAATTCTGACCAGTTTCCCAGTCCCTGCCTATGAAAAACATCAGAACAGCATGATGCTGACACCAAAATGTTTCACTGTGGGGATGGTGGTCTCTGGGTGAAGGGAGGTGTTGGGTTTGCGCTAGACATAACATTTTCCTTGATGGCCAAAAAGCTCAATTTTAGTCTCATCTATCCAGAGTACCTTCTTCCATATGTTTGGGGAGTCTCCCACATGCCTTTCGGCGAACACCAAACGAGTTTGCTTATTTTTTTCTTTAAGCAATGGCTTTTTTCTGTCCACTCTCCCGTAAAGCCCAGCTCTGTGGAGTGTACGGCTTAAAGTGGTCCTATGGACAGATACTCTATTATCCGCAGTGGAGCTTTGCAGCTCCTTCAGCGTTATCTTTGGTCTCTTTGTTGCCTCTCTGATTAATGCACTCCTTGCCTTGTCCGTGAGTTTTGGTGGGAGGCCCTCTCTTGGCAGGTTTGTTGTGGTGCCATATTCTTTCCATTTTTTAATCATGGATTTAATGGTGCTACGTGGGATGTTCAAAGTTTCTGATATTTTTTTATAACCCAACCCTAATCTGTAGTTCTCCACAACTTTGTCCTTGACCTGTTTGGGGAGCTCCTTGGTCTTCATGGTGCTGCTTGCTTGGTGGTGCCCCTTGCCTAGTGGTGTTGCAGACTCTGGGGCCTTTCAGAACGCGTGTACATATACTGAGATCATGTGACAGTTCATGTGACACTTAGATTGCACACAGGTGGACGTTATTTAACTAATTATGTGACTTCTGAAGGTAATTGGTTGCACCAGATCTTATTTAGGAGCAACATAGCAAAGAGGGTGAATATACATTGACACACCACTTTTCTGTTTGTATTTATTTTTTTATTTTTAAATATGTATATATATTTTTTTCACTTCACCAATTTGGACTATTTTGTGTATGTCCATTACATGAAATCCAAATAAAAATCCATTTGAATACAGGTTGTAATTCAACAAAGGGGGTGAATAATTTTGCAAGGCAGTGCAGCTACTATATAATTCAAATATAAATAAAAACACTAGAAAGAGCTCTCCTGATTTAAAATGGGCAGTACGCAGACAAAGCCTTCCAAATGGCACCTTATTCCCTATATAGTGCACTACTGTTAAGCAGAGCCCTAGTTTTCCTCTTATACTGTTAGCTCTTAGTGGTTACTCAAGCCAACTCGTGGATACTGATGGGAACACTACTGGTGTCATGTATTGTCATGTTGTGTGTTTCTGTCCTTTCCCTTCACCCTGTCTCCCTCTGCTGGTCGTTGTTAGGTTACCTTTTCTCCCCCTCTTTCCCCCAGCTGTGCCTTGTCTCCTCCTAACTACCCATTCACCCCGTTTCCCACCTGTTCCCTTTTTCCCTCTGATTAGGTCCCTATATCTCTCTCTGTTTTTGTTCCTGTCCTTGTCGGATTCTTGTTTGTTGTGTTTCATGCCTGAGCCAGACTATCGTCATGTTTGCTGTAACCTTGTCCTGTCCTGTCGGAATCTGCCGGTCTATCTGAGCCTACCTATGTTTGGTTATTAAAGAAGCTCTGTTTAAGTTAGTTCGCTTTTGGGTCCTCATTCACTCACCGTAACAGAAGAATCCGACCAAGAATGGACCCAGCGACTTCGGATCCTCTCCACTCAGCCGTCGAGATCCAGGGAGCGATGCTAGGCAGACACGAGCAGGAATTGTCTGCTGCTCGACATGCCGTTGAGACCCTGGCCACCCAAGTCTCCAACCTCACAGAACAGGTTCACCATCTCCGCCTCGATCCACCGGCCACTTCCAGGGCTTTCGAATCTCCGGAGCCCAGAATCAATAACCCGCCGTGTTACTCTGGGGAGCCCACTGAATGCCGCTCGTTCCTCACCCAGTGTGATATTGTGTTTTCTCTCCAGCCCAACACTTACTCCAGGAGCACTGCTCGTGTCGCCTACGTCATATCTCTCCTTACTGGACGGGCTCGTGAGTGGGGCACGGCAATCTGGGAGGCAAGGGCTGAGTGTACTAACCAGTATCAGGACTTTAAGGAGGAGATGATACGGGTTTTTGATCGATCTGTTTTTGGGGAGGAGGCTTCCAGGGCCCTGTCTTCCCTATGTCAAGGCAATCGATCCATAACAGACTACTCTATTGAGTTTCGCACTCTTGCTGCCTCCAGTGGCTGGAACGAGCCGGCTTTGCTCGCTCGTCTTCTGGAGGGTCTCCGCGCAGAGGTAAAGGATGAGATTCTCTCCCGGGAGGTTCCTTCCAGCGTGGATTCCTTGATTGAACTCGCTATTCGCATTGAGCGACGGGTTGATCTTCGTCACCGAGCTCGTGGAAAGGAGCTCACGTTCTCCGTTGCCCCCCTCTCCGCATCACTACCATCTTCCTCTGCCGGCTCGGGAGCTGAGCCTATGCAGCTGGGAGGTATCCGCATCTCGACTAAGGAGAGGGAACGGAGAATCACCAACCGCCTCTGTCTCTATTGCGGTTCTGCTGGTCATTTTGTCACTTCATGTCCAGTAAAAGCCAGAGCTCATCAGTAAGCGGAGGGCTACTGGTGAGCGCTACTACTCCTGTCTCTCCTTCAAGATCCTGCACTACCTTGTCGGTCCATCTACGCTGGACCGGTTCGTCAGCTTCCTGCAGTGCCTTAATAGACTCTGGGGCGGAGGGCTGTTTTATGGACGAGACCTGGGCTCGGGAACATGACATTCCTCTCAGACAGTTAAGGGAGTCCACGGCCTTGTTCGCCCTGGATGGTAGTCCTCTCCCCAGGATTCAGCGTGAGACGCTACCTTTAACCCTCACTGTTTCTGGTAATCATAGCGAAACCATTTCTTTTTTGATTTTTCGTTCACCTTTTACACCTGTTGTTTTGGGCCATCCCTGGCTAGTTTGTCATAATCCTTCCATTAATTGGTCTAGTAATTCTATCCTCTCCTGGAACGTCTCTTGTCATGTGAAATGTTTAATGTCTGCTATCCCTCCTGTTTCCTCTGTCTCTTCTTCACAGGAGGAGCCTGGTGATTTGACAGGGGTGCCGGAGGAATATCACGATCTGCGCACGGTGTTCAGTCGGTCCAGGGCCACCTCTCTTCCTCCACACCGGTCGTATGATTGTAGTATTGATCTCCTTCCGGGAACCACTCCCCCCCGGGGTAGACTATACTCTCTGTCGGCTCCCGAACGTAAGGCTCTCGAGGATTATTTGTCTGTAGCTCTTGACGCCGGTACCATAGTCCCCTCCTCCTCTCCCGCCGGAGCGGGGGTTTTTTTTGTCAAGAAGAAGGACGGGTCTCTGCGCCCCTGCATAGATTATCGAGGGCTGAATGACATAACAGTTAAGAATCGTTATCCGCTTCCTCTTATGTCCTCAGCCTTCGAGATCCTGCAGGGAGCCAGGTTTTTCACTAAGTTGGACCTTCGTAACGCTTACCATCTCGTGCGCATCAGGGAGGGGGACGAGTGGAAGACGGCGTTTAACACTCCGTTAGGGCACTTTGAATACCGGGTTCTTCCTTTCGGCCTCGCTAACGCTCCAGCTGTCTTTCAGGCATTAGTCAATGATGTCCTGAGAGACATGCTGAACATCTTTGTTTTCGTTTACCTTGACGATATCCTGATTTTTTCACCGTCACTCCAGATTCATCTTCAGCACGTTCGACGTGTCCTCCAGCGCCTTTTAGAGAATTGTCTTTTTGTGAAGGCTGAGAAGTGCACTTTTCATGCCTCCTCCGTCACATTTCTCGGTTCTGTTATTTCCGCTGAAGGCATTAAGATGGATCCCGCTAAGGTCCAAGCTGTCATTGATTGGCCCGCCCCTAAGTCACGCGTCGAGCTGCAGCGCTTTCTCGGCTTCGCGAACTTCTATCGTCGTTTCATCCGTAATTTCGGTCAGGTGGCAGCTCCTCTCACAGCCCTTACTTCTGTCAAGACGTGCTTTAAGTGGTCCGTTTCCGCCCAGGGAGCTTTTGATCTCCTCAAGAATCGTTTTACATCCGCTCCTATCCTTGTTACACCTGACGTCTCTAGACAGTTCGTTGTCGAGGTTGACGCGTCAGAGGTGGGCGTGGGAGCCATTCTTTCTCAGCGCTCCCTCTCTGACGACAAGGTCCACCCATGCGCGTATTTTTCTCATCGCCTGTCCCCGTCGGAACGTAACTATGATGTGGGAAACCGCGAACTGCTCGCCATCCGGTTAGCCCTAGGCGAATGGCGACAGTGGTTGGAGGGGGCGATCGTTCCTTTTGTCGTTTGGACTGACCATAGGAACCTTGAGTACATCCGTTCTGCCAAACGACTTAATGCGCGTCAGGCGCGTTGGGCGCTGTTTTTCGCTCGTTTCGAGTTCGTGATTTCTTATCGTCCGGGCTCTAAGAACACCAAGCCTGATGCTTTATCTCGTCTCTTCAGTTCTTCAGTAGCCTCCACTGACCCCGAGGGGATTCTCCCTGAGGGGCGTGTTGTCGGGGTGACTGTCTGGGGAATTGAGAGGCAGGTAAAGCAAGCGCTCACTCACACTCCGTCGCCGCGCGCTTGTCCTAGGAACCTTCTTTTCGTTCCCGTTCCTACTCGTCTGGCCGTTCTTCAGTGGGCTCACTCTGCCAAGTTAGCCGGCCACCCTGGCGTTCGGGGTACGCTTGCTTCCATTCGCCAGCGTTTTTGGTGGCCCACCCGGGAGCATGACACGCGTCGTTTCGTGGCTGCTTGTTCGGTCTGCGCGCAGACTAAGTCCGGTAACTCCCCTCCTGCCGGCCGTCTCAGGCCGCTTCCCATTCCCTCTCGACCGTGGTCTCACATCGCCTTAGATTTTGTCACCGGACTGCCTTCGTCAGCGGGGAAGACTGTTATTCTTACGGTTGTCGATAGGTTCTCTAAGGCGGCTCATTTCATTCCCCTTGCTAAGCTTCCTTCTGCTAAAGAGACGGCACAAATCATCATCGAGAATGTTTTCAGAATTCATGGCCTTCCGTCAGACGTCGTTTCGGACAGAGGTCCGCAATTCACGTCTCAATTTTGGAGGGAGTTTTGCCGTTTGATTGGGGCTTCCGTCAGTCTCTCTTCCGGCTTTCACCCCCAGTCTAACGGTCAAGCAGAACGGGCCAATCAGACTATTGGTCGCATCTTACGCAGTCTTTCTTTTCGCAACCCTGCGTCTTGGTCAGAACAGCTCCCCTGGGCAGAATACGCCCACAACTCGCTTCCTTCGTCTGCGACCGGGCTATCTCCTTTTCAGAGTAGCCTCGGGTACCAGCCTCCGCTGTTCTCATCTCAGTTCGCCGAGTCCAGCGTCCCCTCCGCTCAGGCTTTTGTCCAACGTTGCGAGCGCACCTGGAAGAGGGTCAGGTCTGCACTTTGCCGTTATAGGACGCAGACTGTGAGGGCTGCTAATAAGCGTAGAACTAAGAGTCCTAGATATTGTCGCGGTCAGAGAGTTTGGCTCTCCACTCAGAACCTTCCCCTTAAGACGGCTTCTCGCAAGTTGACCCCGCGGTTCATTGGTCCGTTCCGTATTTCTCGGGTCATTAATCCTGTCGCAGTTCGACTTCTTCTTCCGCGATACCTTCGTCGCGTCCACCCGGTCTTCCATGTCTCCTGTATTAAGCCCGTTCTTCGCGCCCCCGCTCGTCTTTCCCCCCCCCCCCCCCCTCCTTGTCGAGGGCGCACCCATCTACAGGGTCCGCAGGATTTTGGACATGCGTCCTCGGGGCCGTGGTCACCAGTACCTCGTTGATTGGGAGGGGTACGGTCCTGAGGAGAGGAGTTGGGTTCCCTCTCGGGACGTGCTGGACCGTGCGCTGATCGAGGATTTCCTCCGTTGCCGCCAGGTTTCCTCCTCGAGTGCGCCAGGAGGCGCTCGGTGAGTGGGGGGGTACTGTCATGTATTGTCATGTTGTGTGTTTCTGTCCTTTCCCTTCACCCTGTCTCCCTCTGCTGGTCGTTGTTAGGTTACCTTTTCTCCCCCTCTTTCCCCCAGCTGTGCCTTGTCTCCTCCTAACTACCCATTCACCCCGTTTCCCACCTGTTCCCTTTTTCCCTCTGATTAGGTCCCTATATCTCTCTCTGTTTTTGTTCCTGTCCTTGTCGGATTCTTGTTTGTTGTGTTTCATGCCTGAGCCAGACTATCGTCATGTTTGCTGTAACCTTGTCCTGTCCTGTCGGAATCTGCCGGTCTATCTGAGCCTACCTATGTTTGGTTATTAAAGAAGCTCTGTTTAAGTTAGTTCGCTTTTGGGTCCTCATTCACTCACCGTAACAACTGGTTAATGATGGGGAATCAAAACAGCCTGTCAGAGCCTTCTCATTCAGAATTCCCATCAACTCCTCTTCCCACCCACCCCATCCCTTGTTGTTTTTTGGTCAAAAGTAGTGCACTATAAAGGGACCAGGGTGCTAATAGGGATGCAGAAACAATACAGTAGTGGGATGTTGTTTGATGTTTTGTTGTTCTACTTTCACCCGGCCTGTTTAATGATAAGCAAATGTACGATGACAAACACATTGATTCTATTTCATTATGATGGAATGTGGAGTTGTGTAGTCCAAGGATGCATCCTAAATGGCACCGTATTCCCTTTATAGTGCAGTACATATGGGCCTTGGTCAAAAGTGGTGCGCTATAAAGGGAATAGTAGTGTACCGTTTGGGACGCACAACTAGTGTCCATGTGATTCCTCCAATGAACGATGAAAGGGCTAAATCTGAGAACTTATCGTTCGGGCAGGTTACAGACCAGTGCATTTAAATAATTGTTCCGCAGACCGACCAAACAAAAGAGATTTGTGTGTGTGTGTGTGTGTGTGTGTGTGTGTGTGTGTTTCTGTGACGCAGTTTAGCCAAATCCTGTAATCCTTTCATCTGATCAAAGTAATAGAAAAGCTTTTAAATTATTTAACAGAAAGGTACAAATTTAGGATTTCTAAATACTAGCCAATTGTGCAGACAAATGTATTTTATGTAATGTCAACGTACAAGGAAACGATCTCCAGAGTCTTCTTGTTAGAAGCATGAAGCACAGTAGAAGGCAGACTTCACTGCTAGATCAGTATTCCATTAGCCTGGAATTCAAACTAATCCATTTGATATAGTGACATAGTGCAGCAGTTCATTCACCCATTCCGCCAGTCACTTTTTCTCCTGTATCCCTCTCCTTTATCTCCCCATTTCATATTCTGATTTATATTATCTCTGTCATTGCAAAACTTTAATATACCCAAAGACGTATATTTACAGTGAAACAATGGTTTAACG
Source organism: Oncorhynchus mykiss (assembly GCF_057628025.1). Lineage (NCBI taxonomy): Eukaryota > Metazoa > Chordata > Actinopteri > Salmoniformes > Salmonidae > Oncorhynchus > Oncorhynchus mykiss. Next base: position 35,560,339 of record NC_143041.1, read on the forward strand.
GAGATGATCAGTTTGGAATCAAGGCAAATGTTCCCTTTCACTCAGTCACAGCTCTATTTCTTAATGAAAGTGATATAAAGCCACATTATGTAATACATTTTGAGAACATAAGGCCCTTTGGACATAAATGGGACCCCAAAAATTCACCATCATATTACGACTTAACTTGGATTGGATGCTTTGATGATAGCTAGCAGTGTAATGTACGAAAATAGCCTCTGTTTGGCCAAGAATAATTTGGCACAGACAGTCTATTCTAACTCCCCTCCCTCCCTTTCACTCTCCTTTCAAGCCCCGACTGGATTTAATCCATCTATGCACTATATTCAAGAGGTGCTTCCCTCTTTGGGACAAAAGCATTTGTCAAAATGTAAATCTGTCCAAAAAAAATCACTTCACAAAGCACCTTGGGAACCACTATTTGCTAACAGCCCTCTTAAGCTAACACTACCATCTGTTTAGCTAACACTACCATCTGTTTAGCTAACAGTACCATCTTACATTTCGCTAACAGTACTATCTCATGTTTAGCTAACAGTACCATCTCATATTTAGCTAACAGTACCATCTGATGAGCTAACAGTACCATCTGATTAGCTAACAGTACCATCTGATTAGCTAACAGTACCATGTGATTAGCTAACAGTACCATCTGATTAGCTAACAGTACCATCTGATTAGCTAACATTACCATCTGATTAGCTAACAGTACCATCTGTTTAGCAAACAGTACCATCTGTTTAGTGACGTTACTAATTTGTAAGTGCTTAAGATTCCGGACTGCATCTTAATAGACAGTTGTGCTTTGCCAGTAATGGTTTAGCAGCACATATGTACGTTGGATTAATTATATTTTCACTGAAACATTGTTTTCCCACACAATATTTCTCAGGCTGATAATCCTCTTAAATGTAAAGTCCCCTATTTAGGGGACCTGTGTGGTCCTGGTACCAGATCCAACAGATATCTTTGCTTATAAATCGATCTGTGGACATTGTAGACCGAAATGGCTGCCATTGAGCGATAGCCCTGGTTTCCACGGACACAGTAGTATATTTTTTTAGCCTGTGTGCTGTAGGATGTTAAATCTGAACCCACTTGAAGCTGGGATGTACCTACTAGCATTTCATTGGCTCTTCCTTATTGTCCATCAACTCCTGGCTGAACTTCATGTCACAGCCACTGACAAAGCACATGCCTGCATTCCTTACATTGTAGCGCACCAGGATAAAGTGTTTTCATCACTGTAGCACATTCAGAGATTGTATGATAATTCATAGATTTTAAACAAAAAACACTTTGTTTGTCAAAGATGGACAACATTCATATGAGATGAACGGCGAGTTCCTACCGAGTCCAGGAAGCCAAGCTAGAGCTCTGTGTGACGTTCACAGAGATGGGGGCAGATGTTTTGATCAACAGAGACCTTTAGAAAATATGCACATTTTCTCTAACACTAAATATACAAATATGTATTTTACAGTTATAAGGAAGTTGAAATCTTAGTCATTTTTAAATTTGTAATTTGATTATACTATATTTGTAAACTAGGAAATACATCACATCAAATATAGCATATTTTATCATATTTGAACTGTGTATTGTATCCTCAAAAGTGACTGCACCTCAGCAATTTAGAACTATTTTTCCCAGAAAGGTGAGATGTTAATCTTTCTTGGAGTATGCAGCATTACTAGTTATTGTTTATGGCCCTGTCATGACAAATAATAACTTTTGGGGATTACGTAGATTACATTTTCAATTACATTTAACTGGTTTTAACACACACACCCTTTTTTCACCTTTATTTAACCAGGTAGGCTAGTTGAGAACAAGTTCTCATTTGCAACTGCGACCTGGCCAAGATAAAGCGGAGCAATTCGACACATACAACAACACAGAGTTGCACATGGAATAAACAAAACATACAGTCAATAATACAGTAGAACATAAGAAAACAAAAAAGTGGATATACAGTGAGTGCAAATGAGGTAAGTTAAGGAAATAAATAGGCCATGGTGGCGAAGTAATTACAATATAGCAATTAAACACTGGAATGGTAGATCGGCAGAAGATGAATGTGCAGGTTGAGATACTGGGGTGCAAAGGAGCAAAATAAATGAATAAATAAATACCAGTATGGGGATGAGGTAGGTAGATAGTTGGGCTGTTTACAGATAGGCTAAGTACAGGTGCAGTGATCTGTAAACTGCTCTGACAGCTGGTGCTTAAAGCTAGTGAGGGAAATGTGAGTCTCCAGCTTCAGAGATTTTTGCAATTCGTTCCAGTCATGGGCAGCAGATAACTGGAAGGAAAGACGACCAAAGGAGGAATTGGCTTTGGGGGTGACCAGTGAGATATACCTGCTAGAGCGTGTGCTACGAGACTTGTAGATAACCTGTAGCCAGTGGGTTTGGCGACGAGTATGAAGCGAGGGCCAACCAACGAGAGCGTACAGGTCGCAATGGTGGGTAGTGTATGGGGCTGAGGCGACAAAACGGATGGCACTGTGATAGACTGCATCCAGTTTGTTGAGTAGAGTTATTTTATAGATGACATCACCGAAGTCGAGGATCGGTAGGATGGTCAGTTTTACGAGGGTATGTTTGGCAGCATGAGTGAAGGATGCTTTGTTGCGATATAGGAAGCCAATTCTAGATTTGATTATGGATTGGAGATGCTTAATGTGAGTCTGGAAGGAGAGTTTACAGTCTAACCAGACACCTAGGTATTTGTAGTTGTCCACATATTCTAAGTCAGAGCCGTCCAGAGTAGTGATGCTGGACGGGCGAGCAGGTGCGGGCAGCGATCGATTGAAAAGCATGCATTTAGTTTTATTTGCGTTTAAGAGCAGTTGGAGGCCACGGAAGGAGAGTTGTATGGCATTGAAGCTCGTATGGAGGTTAGTTAACACAGTGTCCAAGGAGGGGCCAGAAGTATACAGAATGGTGTCGTCTGCGTAGAGATGGATCAGAGAATCACCAGCAGCAAGACCAACATCATTGATGTATACAGAAAAGAGAGTCGGCCCGAGAATTGAACCCTGTGGCACACCCATAGAGACTGTCAGAGGTCCAGACAACAGGCCATCCGATTTGACACACTGAACTCTATGAGAGAAGTAGTTGGTAAAGCAGGCGAGGCAATCATTTGAGAAACCAAGGCTGTCGAGTCTGCCAATAAGAAAGCCTTGGCCAGGTCGATGAATACGGCTGCACAGTAATGTCTCTTATCGATGGCGGTTATGATGTTGTTTAGAACCTTGAGCGTGGCTGAGGTGCACCCATGACCAGCTCTGAAACCAGATTGCATCGCAGAAAAAGTATGGTGAGATTTGAAATGGTCGGTAATCTGTTTGTTGACTTGGCTTTCGAAGACCTTAGAAAGGCAGGGTAGGATAGATATAGGTCTGTGGCAGTTTGGGTCAAGAGAGTCCCCCCCTTTGAAGAGGGGGATGACCGCAGCAGCTTTCCAATCTTTGGGAATCTCAGACGACACGAAAGAGAGGTTGAACAGGCTAGTAATAGGGGTGGCAACAATTTTGGCAGATAATTTTAGAAAGAAAGGGTCCAGCTTTGTCTAGCCCGGCTGATTTTTAGGGGTCCAGATTTTGCAGCTCTTTCAGAACATCAGCTGACTGGATTTGGGAGAAGGAGAAATGGGGAAGGCTTGGGCGAGTTGCTGTGGGGGGTGCATTGCTGTTGACCTGGGTAGGAGTAGCCAGGTGGAAAGCATGGCCAGCCATAGAAAAATGCTTATTGAAATTCTCAATTATGGTGGATTTATCAGTGGTGACAGTGTTTCCTATCTTCAGTGCAGTGGGCAGCTGGGAGGAGGTGTTCTTATTCTCCATGGACTTTACAGTGTCCCGGAACTTTTTTGAGTTAGTGTTGCAGGAAGCAAATTTCTGCTTGAAAAAGCTAGCCTTGGCTTTTCTAACTGCCTGTGTATAATGGTTTCTAGCTAGTTTCTAGTATGTGTATGTTGTGTATTGTTAGATTTTTTTATTAAATATTTTTTATTCTTATATGCCTTTGTTCGTATTCTTTATAGCTGACATCATGGATGGGGTGACACATTTTAATTTTATTGCAGAGTTGTTGTTTCAAATAGACCTGGTCGGATAGACCTATATTTTTTTTTTCAGCTACTTTATTAACCGGAGCAGATAAAGCGTAAAAGGAGGGAGAGAGGCGGGGCTCTGGCAGGCGGGGGAGGGGCCGTATTGTGAGTGAGTGACACAGGGAGCAGGATGGACGGATGGGAAGATGAAAAACAGCAACCAACCAAGCCAACTCGCTTATTTCTCATCACATATGATTACGTAGTACCTGTCTTGACTGCATCAAACCGAGAGAAGCTAGTTAAGCCAGCTAACTTTAGCTAGCTAGGTTAATTGAGGCTCCAGTGCGTGCGCTTTCTCATTCTACAGTTACAAATAACAACAATCAGAATATTAAGTAGCAGACTACCTGTCGGCTCTTGGTCGTTGTAGCCTATCCTTCTCCTCTAACTTTTAATTCAGTCATTTTTATTTCATTATCTATTGATTAAATGTCTCCTAACTTTTGCCACACACTGAAGCTCTATGACTGTAGCCTACTGCCACTTTGATGACATATGATTGGCCAACAACAACAACAACATGCTAAACACACCATGCTCCACTCTTGTGAAAAGCAAAAGCAGCAGCATATATTATAACATTCTCTCTCTATACTTTTTAGTAGACCTTTATTTAACTTGGCAAGTCAGTTAAGAACAAAATCTTATTGACAATGACGGCCTACCTGGACGACGCTGGGCCAATTGTGCGCCGTAGTGACGCCTCTAGCACTGAGATGCAGTGCATTAGACCGCTGCGCCACTCAGGAGCCTATTACAACTGTAGCATTCGGATATGTACGGCCCCTGTACGGCCCCAGTCATATCAGATCCAACCCAGACCTTTGACAGTCATATCAGATTCCACCCAGACCTGTGACAGTCATATCAGATCCGACCCAGACCTGTGACATTATTTAGAATTCTAGATCCAGACCTGCTCCAGTCCCGGATTCGGGTTTCGGGTACAGGTGGATCCGCGAAGACCTCTACCCTGCTGTGAATATTACAACAGGCTTTTACTGTGATTGTTTGTTAACTGTGGAGAAGAGTGGAGAGAGAGAGAGCGGGAGAGAGAGAGAGAGAGAGAGAGAGAGAGAGGGAGAGAGAGAGAGAGAGAGAGAGAAAGAGAGAGAGAGAAAGAGAGAAAGGCATGGTAGTTAGTTCTAGGATTTCACCCACTTCATCAGTACTACATTTGTATGATTTCCTTTCTAAACAATTGATTGATATGAAATATGAAATGTTTACTGTGATGTAAAAATTTTGACCTAAATTATATACTTCCTCTATTTCCTCTCTCGTGAAAGAGGTCTAGTTAAATAAAGACTATATAAAGGCTATATAAAATATACACTACCGTTCAAAAGTTTGGGGTCACTTAGAACTGTCCTTGTTTTTGAAAGAAAAGCAACATTTTTGTCCATTAAAAAAACATCAAACTGATCAGAAATACAGTGTAGACATTGTTAATGTTGCAAATGACTATTGTAGCTGGAAACGGCAGATTTTTTATGGAATATCTACATAGGCGTACAGAGGCCCATTACCAATGGCACGTTGTGTTAGCTAATCCAAGTTTATCATTTAAAAAGGCTAATTGATCATTAGAAAACTCTTTTGCAATTATGTTAGCACAGCTGAAAATTGTTGTACTGATTAAAAGAAGCAATAAAACTGACCTTCTTTAGACTAGTTGAGTATCTGGAGCATCAGCATTTGTGGGTTCGATTACAGGCTCAAAATAGCCAGAAACAAATACGTTTCTTCTGAAACTCGTCAGTCCATTCTTGTTCTAAGAAATTTAGGCTATTCCATGCGAGAAACTAAAGATCTCGTACAACGCTGTGTACTACTCCCTTCACAGAACAGCGCAAACTGGCTCTAACCAGAATAGAAAGAGGAGTGGGAGGCCCCGGTTCACAACTGAGCAAGAGGACAAGTCCATTAGAGTGTCTAGTTTGAGAAACAGACATCTCACAAGTCCTCAACTGGCAGCTTCATTAAATAGTACCCGCAAAACACCAGTCTCAACATCAACGGTGAAGAGGCGACTCCGGGATGCTGGCCTTCTAGGCAGAGTTGCAAAGAAAAATCTATATCTCATACTGGCCAATGAAAAGAAAATATTAAGATGGGCAAAATAACACAGACAATGGACAGAGGAAGATTGAAAAAAAAGTGTTATGGACAGACGACTCTAAGTTTGAGCTTTTCGGATCACAAAGAAGAACATTCATGAGACGTAGAAAAAATGAAAAGATGCTGGAGGAGTGCTTGACACCATCTGTCAAGCATGGTGGAGGCAATGTGATGATCTGGGATTGCTTTGGTGTTGGTAAAGTGGGTGATTTGTACAGGGTAAAAGGGATCTTGAAGAAGGAAGGCTGTTCACTCCATTTTGCATCGCCATGCCATACCCTGTGGACAGCACTTAATTGGAGCCAATTTCCTCCTACAACAGGACAATGACCCAAAGCACAGCTCCAAACTATGCAATAACTATTTAGGGAAGAAACAGTCAGCTGGTATTCTGTCTATAATGGAGTGGCCAGCACAGTCACCGGATCTCAAACCTATTAAGCTGTTGTGGGAGCAGCTTGACCTTTTGGTACGTAAGAAGGGCCCATCAAGCCAATCCAACTTGTGGGAGGTGCTTCAGGAAGCATGGGGTGAAATCTCTTCAGATTACGTCAACAAATTGACAACTAGAATGCCAAAGGTCTGCAAGGCTGTAATTGCTGCAAATTGAGGATTCTTTGAACAAAGCAAAGTTTGAAGGACACAATTATTATTTCAATTAGAAATCATTATTTATAACTTTGTAAATGTCTTGACTACATTTCCTATTCATTTTGCTCCTCATTTCATGTATATTTTCATGGAAAACAAGGACATTTCTAAGTGACCCCAAACTTTTGAATGGTAGTGCATATACTGTACATGACAGTAATGTATGGAGGATAAATGTAAATTATGTTTACACACCTTTTTAATGTGTAGTATTTTCACACATATACTGTAGCTCTAAATGTCATGTTAGCATATACACTGCCTGCCAACATCATCATCTTGATAATTGTTTGGCCTTTTTAACACCTTGTTTACCACATACATCTTTCTTAATTAGAGTATTTTTACAGCATTATTTGTCTTGACAAGTTGTTGATAGCCAACTACTTTTATGCCAAAGTCACATGGACTAAATATAGACAGACAGCTACTCCACCCGCCTCCTTCTTCCTTCTCTCTCCCAAACCCCGCCCCACTTATTTTTTCTGTTCCCCCTCTCCTATCCTCCCTTTTCTCTATCCTCTTTCCCTCCCCTCTCCTCTTCCCTTTACTGTCTCCAACTCCTATCTTCACTGTAGGGAAGTACGTCATCACACCTAGGTTGGACAGAATTGGGTTACCACGTGGACAAGCTGCTGTGCTGCTTCAGAAAGAAAGCCAAAACCACAGCATACTGTCTGCCAGAATGAATAACTGCAGAGGAAAGATTTCATTGTGGCACAACATGTTGTAGGCAACCTTAAAACAGATTGCATTATGCTAATATGACATTGCATTATGTTAATATGACATGGCAAATTATCAGTCTTTTCTCCTATGAAAGGTCAATGGTTTGTGCACGATCCCAAAAAGCCATGAATGCTGTGTATTTTTTTCATCAGTGGGTATTATGGCCATGTGCTATCCTTATGGATTTCAATATAATGAGGTACAGTTTCTGCCTATAGTATATCACATCATATCAATGAGGTAGCTAACCAAAATTATAAGTGTACCCAATCTTACGAAAACCTAGAGTTTATGGCCCCAAAGAGACAGCAAACCAAGATTTGGGTTGAGCTTCAATCTTGCTCCTCAATACCACCATCAACCATCCCACCATCACCACCATCATCAACTCCATTGTACTACCAGTGCCCATCCCACCATCACCACCACCACCACCATCATCCACTCTATCGTACTACCAGTGTCCATCCCACCATCACCACCACCATCATCCACTCCATCATACTACCAGTGTCCATCCCACCATCACCACCACCCTCATCCATTCCATCGTACTACCAGCGTCCATCCCACCATCACCACCACCCTCATCCATTCCATCGTACTACCAGCGTCCATCCCACCATCACCACCACCATCATCCACTCCATCGTACTACCAGCGTCCATCCATCCCACCATCACCACCACCATCATCCACTCCATCCTACTACCAGTGTCCCTCCCACCATCACCACCACCATCATCCACTCCATCGTACTACCATCTTCCATCACACCATCACCACCACCATCATCCACTCCATCCTACTACCAGTGTCCATCCCATCACCACCTCCATCATCCACTCCATCATACTACCAGCGTCCATCCCATCATCACCACCTCCATCATCCACTCCATCCTACTACCAGTGTCCATCCCATCACCACCTCCATCATCCACTCCATCATACTACCAGCGTCCATCCCACCATCACCACCTCCATCATCCACTCCATCGTACTACCAGCGTCCATCCATCCCACCATCACCACCACCATCATCCACTCCATCCTACTACCAGTGTCCATCCATCCCACCATCACCACCACATCCTACTACCAGCGTCCATCCCACCATCAAAATCAGGATAAGTTTAGATCATGAATTAGAAATCCCTCAGATCTAACAAAGACCGCTGAGTCTGTGTGCAGTCAAAAACACGATTTTCCTTTGTTTTATATATATTTCCACACTACGAGGTTGGAATTATACTGTGAAATTGTGAAAAATATGATAAAGTCCTTTTAGTGTAAGAGCTGTTTAAAAAGACTGCCTGAAATTTCAGCCTGTCGTGGTGGAATGGAGTATTGGTCTTCCATGGTGACATCGCCAGGCGGTAAGTTGGTTAATAGACCAATAAAAAATAGAGTTCCAAACGTCTCTGCCAATAACAGCTGGTTTCCAGTGTTCCCCTCCTCACTCAGACCACTCCCAGACAGCCCTAGCAAAATTCTACTTTGAGAAATGTGTCTTTGCTAAGAAGCAATTTTTTAAACCATTTTAATTTAAAACAATAAAAGATTGGTACTTAACTGTTACAAAGAAAGGATTTGATACTAACATAAAAACAGCTGCATTGGCCCTTTCAGATTGGCTGCCTGGTTGAGTTCCTTTAGGCCTAAAGCAGCCATTTTTCTCTCAATATCAAATCATTTCCAGGGGTAAAAATTAAGGCCTACTTTACTGTGATTTTTTTTCAATTAAAATTGTCAAAAAGAAACAAAAATAGCTTCTTAGTAAATAACAATTTCTCAAGCAATAATATTTCTAGGACTTCTGGAAGTGGTCTGAGTGGGGAGGAGATTATGGAAAACGAGTTGTTATATTGGCAGAGAAGTTTGGAACTCTTTTCTTTTAAGTCTATTAAATCATTTAACCAACAAGATCTCCTGGTTTTACCAATTTGACTTCAGATTTGAACGTTTATCCACGTTTCTAATTTTGTTTTTGACACTGTGGCTTGACTCCTCCTTCTCAAAACCCATTGGAGGAGAATGTCAGTGGAGAGGGACCTCTGGCTTTCTCATCCAATTGGTTTTGAGAAGGAGGCAAGGAGAGAGGAGAGAGGAGAGAGGACGGGAGGAATTTGTAATTCTCCCATATTCTATTTCTATTGTTTCATACCTCTGACGGTACATCATGACATTTGGATAGCTCAAGAAAGAATAGCTGCCTGGTGTCTATATGTTCGTACGCAGCACAGGAAGAACTGGAAGAAGGTTCCTCTCAGGACAGTGGCAGGTATGATCCGTTCTCAATGTATTCTCACTCTGTCTTCCTCTCTCCTCACCAGGATTATTATTCTCCCAACATCTGACATGCAGAGGCCTGGCACACATAGCACTGCACGCACACACGCACACACACACACACACACACACACACACACACACACGGCACAGTACCTCACTGTGTTTTGCACATGCATGAACAATGGAGCAATTGCAGAATACTGTAGTCAAGCCTAGTGAGGCAGTGTCTTTATACACCAAAGCATAGAGGGACACACACACAATAGTATGGAAAACACAGTGAGGTGTTAAGGTAACATGTATTTGTAGGTCATTTTAGTCATTCATCATCTGTCATTCAATGTATATATATGTATATATATATATGAAACGTTCTACTGTAGAATACACCATCATGGGAGAATCAGCATAAACCATCTCCCAAAATCAATAGAGGAGTCTTCCAAAGTTGCGTCTGAGAGAAGGTTACTGTTTGGGTTCCCACCCTGTGTCTGCTATTCCAGACACATTCTAAATGAGACCATGTTGCCTACCATGGAGCTACATGCACAAGACAATCAAATGTACGAAATTGTCTATATCATAATGGGAGCATCAGCATTATTTAAAAACTATATTTAACCTTCGTTTAACTAGGCAAGTCAGTTAAAAACAAATTCTTATTTACAATGATGGCCTACCGGGGAACAGTGGGTTAACTGCCTTGTTCAGGGACAGAACAACAGATTTTTACCTTGTCAGCTCAGGGATTCAATTCAGCAACCTTTTAGTTACTGGCCCAACACTCTAACCACTAGGCTACCTGCCACTCCTGTGCCACTGAACCAAAGGAGGCCCTAAATGATGGTTCCTATTTGTATTTCCACCCTGTGAGAGACTGCTCTCGTCAGGGCTAATATTGCTCTTAGGCTACACTCCTCCAGGAGTCAGTTTCATATTTCTGTTCAAGCCCACATAATAAGTACCACCAATGGAATACAGTGTCTGCTCTGAGAATAATTGAAGAGAAGAATATAACTAATGTGGCATGAAGTAGCAGGTGTCTCACTGCAGGGGAATACAGAAATGAAGATTAGGTGTCAGTCCCTATGGGCCCTGGTTAAAAGTAGTGCGCTATGGAAGGAGTAGGGTGCAATTTGGGATGTAACCAAGAGATAATGTTGTCTTTACTTCATCAACAAAGCCATTAGCAATGCAACGAGGAAATGACAAACAAAGAGAGGAAATAGACTGAGCATGTACACACAGTAACACCTTCTCAAATGGGATCATTGAAAAGATTCACATTTCCAACATCTGCCTTCAAATCACAGAAGAATATGGTCCAACATTGGACCAACATCTATAGGCCAAGATCTAGCCATAAGAACACATGAGCAATGTCAGAAGTCTACTATCTTCTCTGAAATGCTAACCTTGAAATCAAGCAAAATGTCACCAAGAAAAGGTTTCTGGTGTGTTTCACATTTCTTAAAAATACTTAATTTAGAATGCTTAGATGATGCTATTGTAATTACTCATCAAAGATCGATAGAGCAAGATTGAGTTGGAAGAAATGAATACAGGTGGCATATCTAACAAGGCCTCTAGTCGTGGCTACATGATGTTATGGAATACACAATATACTGCATACAGCACAGGAGGTGGTGGCACCTTAATTGTGGAGGACGGGCTTGTGGTAATGACTGGAGCGGAATGGGTGGAATGGTATCAAACACATGGTTTCCAGGTCTTTGATGCCATTCCATTTGCTCCGTTCTAGCCATTATTATGAGCCGTTCTCCCCTCAGCAGCCTCCTGTTGCATACAGTTACTGCAAATATTCTACACATATGTGCCTGTTGTAGTTGCTCCATATATTTTCTTTGCATGTGCATGTGGAAATCACTTCCTTCATCTTCTTCCAAATACATATTGTTTTTAATGACTGGAAACTTTCAGAAGGAGGTAAAGCCATTGGAGATGAAAAAACGTCATAGGTCAACCATTCCCTGGTGACCTCTTCCAGGTAAAGGCAAGACACCTTAGAGAATGAGGAACACCTGCACGTTGGGCTAATGAGCCCTTGCAGGAGCTCAACCACTCATTAACAACCTTACAAACAACTATGACAACATATGTTAAAAAATTGTTGTATAATGATTAACCTATTTTGCACTGGTGGGTAGGTTACTTGAAATTCTTGAATTATCCTACTAGATAAGGCCTAAAGACCTATTGGGCCTACAGGCCTGTTGGCCTATCCTGGTCTAGAGGAAGAGAATATCTGCATTTTCTGTAAACTGTTGGACTACTAATACTGCTTGAAATGATGGAAAACGATAAATAATCATGTCGTGTTGTTGTTTAGTTAAAGGGGAGCTGTTGGATATTGTTAGTAAGACAGACAACGGCCCAAAAGAGAATCCAGATATCTTACCTTCGCTGCAGTCTTTGCCCTGGTAGTCAGTCTGCGAGCAGTCACACGTGGGTTCATCGTTAATGACATTGCAGACCCCTCCATTTAAACACATGTTGGCTGCTGCACCACAGAGGTCGTTAATGACCCCAGCGCTGTTTAAAAGCGCCGATTCCGTATTGTTGACCTTTATGTCCGTTATCCATCCGGTAAAAGGTACATGGTCCTTGACCACAGCTGATGTTAACCTTAAAGCCACAGATCGTAATTCCGGTGGTATTCCCCCAAGAAACAAGTGGCTGAAGACAGTCATATCCCTTCTTTTCGACTTCACTTCGACCCACTTCACTTCATTGTCCACCATTAGCGTTGTGTTTTTAAAGTTTCTCCATATTGTCACAGCATGCCACTGGCTGTCATTGACCGCTGTGTTGGTTAGAACCGTTGCAGGCTCAGCGCAGAAGATGGAGAATCGAAGACTGAGTTTACCGTTGTGTATTAGGAGTTCTAAAAAGTCGCAGAATCCCTCGTCATCGAAGTACACTAACAGCCCGTGGGAACTCTTAGTTTTCATGTTGAAGCTCATTTCACTCTCACAACATGCATTCCACATTGGAAACCTGGCCCACTGGCCCTCTGCGCCTGTAAACTCCATAGTTGCCCCCATGTCTACCATACAGCACAAGAGAAGGCCTACCCATATTAGATGGGCGCCATGCCGCATTGCAAGAACCATGATGTGACCGAATTGTTCTTTAGGTCTAGGCTACAATACCGCTGAGTCAGATTTCAGACGGAATTGTCTTTTATCAAGCTAGATGAAGTTAGGGGTAAGTGTGATATAATACGCTGACTTACCACTAAGAATTGTGTAAATGAACTGACACATTGTAAACCTAAATGAATTATTTTGTTGTCATAGCCTACCAGCAAGCTACACTAGTCTCCCGAAGAAAATACCATCTTTGAATATAGGACCACTATCTGTCGCGCCTAAATCCCAATTTCTCAGTCCTATATATTTGTTTTTATTCGTCAATATCTTCTGTCTCCCTATTAGTTTTATTCTATAATCCTGATTTTCTTCCAAAAACAGGCAATGGTGATTCAGAATCCAATTTCCATCAGGCCTTTTATTTTTCTGGATTTTTGAATGTTTCTTATTTTCGGTGCCAGGCAGCTAGAGCGCACCAGTCGGTTCTACTGCTGTTGAAACGGCGTCAATAACCATCCTATTCACACCAGCGAGATGTGGCGGGCATCCAGAGTCATTGCTTTTGGCTTCTCACCCTGCATCCTCCGCCAAACAGAACGATTGTTATTGTTTGATTGATTATCGCATGGAGCTTTTCTTTTTTTTCCCAAGGCCAGTCTCTGATCCAAAAAGCTTAAGCTTACAACATAATGAGAAGACGATCTGTAAAAAGAAAAGAAAAATAAGAACGGACAGTTCATTGTGTTTTAGAAACATTTTGTTTATCAATTTGTCATATCATGTTAGCCATCTTACATAATTATGATATATTCAGTAGAGAAACATTTTGTTTTTAGAAACATTTTGTCTATCAATTTGTCATATCATGTTAGCCATCTTACATAATGATGATATATTCAGTAGAGGATGAATTGAGACCCCAAGGAATTGTGGGGAGCTGCGGTGGCGTGCCGATTGAAAGCACATGAATCTCGGGATCTAGACTCAGTATTGCCAGGAAAATTATGTATGTTTTGGTTGCAAAGAGAGCACATTCGCTCACACCTGCACGTCCTTATGTGTTCTATGTCAATGGAAGATGTATTCTGTCTCAAAGGGTAGCCTACGTCGTTAGCGCAGATACGTTCTCTTTGCGCACACACATTCTTTGCGCACACACATTCTTTGCGCACAAGGCGGTCGCCTGTCCTACAAATGTCAGGGAAACATAACATAAGTAAGCATTTCATTATTAGTCTACACCTGTTGTTTACGAAGCATGTGACAAATAACATTTGATTAGATTAGATTTTCATGTAGGCTATGTATTTATGAGTGTTTCACTGCAAGTAGAAGCAACTTTCTCAAAGCAAATCTAAGCAGCTCACAATTACATAAACATCAACTAGCAATAGTCACCACTACTAGGCCTACATCATTTAATTCAATTACATCTAGAGAAATAATTTAGAATTGTAAATAGCTTATTCGAAAAAGTCGATCAAAATAAGTCTACAGCAGTAGCCTGTCTTATCTAACACACTTATTTCTCCCCATAGCTATCCCAGGGGGGAGAGGATACTTTTACCTTCCCCTATCAACCCTAATAGCCCGCCACAGGTGACGATATTATATGCCTCACAAAATGCTCCGCATCCACGCAGCAGCATCCACAATCCTCACAGCACAGGAACGTTCCATGAACTCTCTCATTCCATAAGTAGATCTCATTCTAAATGTTGCGTTAGATAGGCCTAAGTATTTTTGTTATTCAAGAGAATCTGCATGTAATGAAACCGCTGAAATCTTGTTTGTAGGTTTCCTCATTTCATATTTAGTTTAACTCAGACATTCCAGTAGAATTAAGACAAGCGCATGAATTCAGAATTTTCAAAGGGGACGAGTTGCCTACCAGACCTCGGTTCAAATACCATGTTAATTATTGAAGTTACTTTCACATACATTTCGAAGGAAGTATTTGCACACATTCACAAAGTAGTAGCCTACATTTGGAAAGTATTGGCATGCATGGCATGTATTTTTTTTTTATAGGAAATTACTTGAAAACAGGGCTAGAGTACTTTCAAATACTTAAAATCGAAGTTGTGAATTCGACCACATTGTTTGAAAATACGAAAATACACAGGAAATAAGTAGCCTATGTAGAACACACATACTTAAATACACATGTATCTGATTCCAGGTCTGGACAGGACAGACAGAAAATGACCTTTCAATCAAACCTAAACGAAAATCATTCCATCCAAATGAGCTATACAGTTTGCTAGAAGCCATAATAGACGGGGGATCGGGGACTGGAAATGAGTTACAGAGATTCAACCCATATCAAGTCAAATGTACCATAATATAATGACCGAATGGCATGAAGATAAACATGAGATTCCACAGCTGGCCCCATTACACTGTCTGTCTTACTCTCAACACATCAGATCATATTAAATTGACCCGTGCCTTCTACAGCAAACGACATTTGCATATAAACGTGTTTTTAAAAGGCACTTGACAACATCCCTTAAATATTGCTAACAATAAAGAAATCAAATCTGCGGATTACACAGTTGCAAACGATTATGCATGTTTTATGATTTTCCCTCAGCTATTCCGTTGCCCGTCTAGCAGCTCAACCTACTAGAGAAAAATAAAACCATGCATGGATAATACAAGGTCTCTTTTACCTGCATCTAGAATCTGATATCCAGGACCGACCCAAATCAGAACCCAAGTCCTCGTTTTCCTTACCAAAGTATTGGATGATCATCTCTTGTTTCGAACACCACCTTTAATCTTAATTAGGCTACCCACCAAATAACATCACCATGCAGTGATCTCCGACTCAAACTATCCCAACAGATCCACACTAAAAACCCTCAGCCTCACACTATTTTTGAAATACTGTGATTCACCGCATCATTGATCATCAGAGACCGAAAAAAATAAATGAGTTCTCTCTCCTATGTTCTAAAACTTACCAACACCTTTATAACGATTGAAAGAAGTCAACTCATAACGGTACTTTACCTAGGTTATTCCTCCTTTTCAATCCTCAGAAAACGAAATAAATGTAGATAAACAGAGTCCCGGGAAAATCCTGTAATTTTGGTGAGGGAAAAACGGTGCAAACGGTGCAATCTGCCTCCCTGCTGCGCTCTGCAACAGACTGTCAGAAGACAGCGAGCGGGTCACGTGTCTCTCTCTCTCTCTCTCTCTCTCTCTCTCTCTCTCTCTCTCTCTCTCTCTCTCTCTCTCTCTCTCTCTCTCTCTCTCTCACACACACACTCAATCTATTTCTCTCTCTCTCTCTCTCTCTCTCTCTGTGTAGCTGCCTGGCTACCGCCGACTGGAGAGGGGAGGGGCCGAATGCTGCAGCACCTTGGACAGCGCCGTGCGCCGCTGTGCAGGTTGACGTTTATTGTCACGAATCTTGTGCTGGAGGCAGAACTGAGCGATTTCCGTAGATGGGGTAGCTGCAAATTCTAAATTGGCTGCACAAAAATGTGCTTTTTGCTCTTAATTTAAGGTTATGGTTAGGCATTAGAGTTAGCAGTGTGGTTACGTTTAGGGGTACGGTTAGGGTTAGGTTTCAAATAACATTTTATGACTTTGTGGCTGTGCCAGCTAGTGACCATTCTGCAGAGCTGCCTCCAGGGCAAGATTCATGACAGTACATGACAACCTGCGGCCGCTGCTGCCGAACGAACAGAATACATATTCATCCACACTCACCAACCGTCGCCTCCGCAGACCTACGTGAAGTCACATTTCGTTACAAATAATACACGAATTATATATCGATGAATTAGAGAGACAGGTGGGATAAAAGAAGGATGCGGTGCAGGGAAAATTAGTATTCTGTCGGCAACGGGGGTGGAAAACGGAAGAGGGAGAGAAGCGATGCAACGTACAGCATCAGGATGCGCAGCGAAGGGATGTGGCGACGTTTGAGGCCGGCAGGGAGTTCTCTTGATAATGGGATTTTTTCTTACCATGAACACATTCTTTTAGTTGAAGTAGTGTAAGCTAAATTACATTATTGATTCCCTCGGGTAAATGTAACACAGCGAATTAAAGTGGACACTGTCGTTTAGCAAGTCTTATAAAAAGCAGGCCAACAAGAGCAGACTACTGTTCTGTAAAATGATCAGCTCTTGCTTGTTATAGCCTAAATCAATACTACAGTTAAGGGATATGATCATAATAGCCTACTTTGGGAGTGGTGATATTTGAAAATGTTTGAAATGATATAGGCTAATTAACAATATAAAACATTGAACCATTAGGCCTACTTAATGTTTCCATTTCTCTCTTTGTTGTAGTTTGACAAACGACCCAGCTCCACAGTTAATCGTCTCATTCCAACCCTCATTCAGAACATATCCCCATGACCAATGAGTGAGTCCGGTATTTCATGGCATAAATAAAAGCCAAATAGCGGTCCTGGCGCTAACATTTGACCCACTGAGGGACCCTCCCGATAACTATTCTAGATTGGTGTCTGAAGGCATCGCGGTCCAATCAATCGTTCGATTCAGCAGGGATGGACGAACCGAACGGATTTGATGTGACCATTGACCCCGCCCGCGCTGTTCTAAAACGTGATCACAGCAAGATGATTGCATTGTTGTCAAAGGCAATATAATTGAAAGTTACAGAGACAATCCGTTTCATTTAAAGTATTTTAAAGTGTACACTCTTCACACTGTTCCTTTTTCCAATTCAATACTACTGGAACATTGTGCCTTTGTTGTGTGTGTAGTAACAAAACATATTATAACAATAACTTATGTTTGTGTCTGTGTGTATGTGTGTTATTGCTATGAAGGCATGGTCATGGTTAATGTTTGGCTACAGACAAGGCAGTGAGAAAATTCATGATCAAAGGAGATGAAACAGACTAAGAAAATCTTAATGGGAAATAGTAATGTGTGTGTGTGTCATCGTCCTTTTAAGTATGTACAGATCATTTAGTCTGGATCTAAATATAGTGCACTACTTTTGATCAGGGCCCATTGGTCTCTGGTTAAAAGTAGTGCATTTTCAGGGAAAGGGGTGTTACTTGGGGTGCGTTCATACTTTTTAAGAATACAGTTCTGACTCAGAAAGGGTGTTGAAAGGACAAGGTCTTTTCACAATAATATCATATTTTTAAACTTTCAAAGCCTTTTGTATTTAGCCACTATGCTGAGAGTGAACACAGAGTTCTTGAACACGGAGTTAGTGAACACAGAGATAGGGCACTTTATATTAATGTGGGGCTTTAGATTTCCTCTCTATAGGCTCATACAAGGATAAGACTGTGCTGTTCCATGTTAGAGAAGCTGACTTTGCTTCTTCTTTAATGGTTATACGAATTAACTGTGCTATGCACTCCTACATACTTCGACTCTATACATTAATATTGTATAGCTACTCATGTGTGGATACAAAGACATTGATTTTGTGCACTTGATTTGTCAAGAGTGATAGAGCACTGGAGCTAGTCATGGTGTAGAAAAACACAGTGCAACAATGGTTCTGGTTCCTTCAGCACCAGCAGCAACTCAAGTACGCTTGGTTCAGGGCCATGGAAAGGGCACCAATGGTAACTCCAGTAGACCAGCATATAGTCTAGTCTGGTTCCAAATGTAGTGCACTATTATAGATCAGGGCCCATAGTGCACTAAGCAAGAAAAATAGTGTTATTTGGGATGCACTCATACTTTTAATGAAAACAGTTTTCTGACTCAGAAAGGGTGTTGAAAGAACAAGGTCTTTCCCCATTAATATAATATTGTTCAAAAGTTTGGGGTCACTTAGAAATGTCCTTGTTTTTGAAAGAAAAGCACATTTTTCATCCATTAAAAGAACATAAAATTGATCAGAAATACAGTGTCATTTACAACATTAACAATGCCTACAGAAATAGAGTGTAGGCATTGTTAATGTTGTAAATTACTATTGTAGCTGGAAACGGCTGATTTTTAATGGAATATCTGCGTAGGACAACAGAAGCCCATTATCAGCAACCATCACTCCTGTGTTCCAAGGGCACATTGTGTTAGCTAGTCTAAATAAAATAAAATCAAATCAAATCAAATTTATTTATATAGCCCTTCGTACATCAGCTGATATCTCAAAGTGCTGTTCAGAAACCCAGCCTAAAACCCCAAACAGCAAGCAATGCAGGTGTAGAAGCACAGTGGCTAGGAAAAACTCCCTAGAAAGGCCAAAACCTAGGAAGAAACCTAGAGAGGAACCAGGCTATGTGGGGTGGCCAGTCCTCTTTTGGCTGTGCCGGGTGGAGATTATAACAAAACATGGTCAAGATGTTCAATTGTTCATAAATGACCAGCATGGTCGAATAATAATAAGGCAGAATAGTTGAAACTGGAGCAGCAGCACAGTCAGGTGGACTGGGGACAGCAAGGAGTCATCATGTCAGGTATTCCTGGGGCATGGTCCTAGGGCTCAGGTCCTCCGAGAGAGAGAAAGAAAGAGAGAATTAGAGAGAGCATATGTGGGATGGCCAGTCCTCTTCTGGCTGTGCCGGGGGGGGGGGGGGGGGGGGGGGCAGTCTAAGTTTATCTATTTAAAAGGCTAATTGATCTTTTATTTTTTTCCATTTTTTTCACCCCCCTCTTCGGAGAACAAATATCTTATTTCCTTTTTACATCTTTTTTTGCCACATATACATTCATTTTACCTATACATTTTTCATACACATTTATATGTATGTTTTACTTATACATTTTACATACATGGTACCTTTATATATAACAACAATACACTACCAAACTAACTCTTTAATCCCAACCCTCAGCCACTCTCTGCCCATCCCACCTATCACCATAGACCGCCATTGTTTGGTTACCATGTGCCATATATGTTTCAATTGTGCTGTGATGTTTTAAAACAGTTTTTAATATCTCTAATCGTGTATTATCCACAGATTGTGACATAAAGATGAAACCTTTCCTACAAGTATTGTTATATTATTTATTGACTGGCTATGGCTTTCCAGATCGCCCAACACTGCTATTTGTAAGGTTAATTTTAAGTGCATGTTGTGATTTTTTTAACCATTCCTGAGTCTGTGACCAGAAACAAGCTACATGGGGGCAATACCATAACAAATTATCTAATGATTCTGTCTCTTCGCAACACAATCTACAGAGCTGAGGTTGTTGTATGCCCCATATACAGTATATAGCATTCTGTTGGTGGCAAGAATTTGATATAATAATTTAAATTGAAAAACTCTAAGTGTTGAGTCAAGTGTAGTTTTTTGTACCAGCTCATAAACCATGTGCCATGGAATTGGTATATCGAAAATCTCCTCCCATTTATTTTGCAACATCTGCTGAAATCAGTTGGTTGTAAATTTGGATTGAGCAGCTATTCCCATATATTTTCGATAACTGCATATGTGATATAACTCCTCCATCTTTATTTATAATATCATTAAGAAATATAATACAATTTTAAAACATTTTTTACCTAAATAATGTTTTTTTATGAATCAATATATTTGAGTTTAACCATAACATTTGTTATAATATTTTTTATATTTTTTTTCTGGAGGATAAAACTGAATTTGTAACCAGCTTTGTATGGCTTGTTTAAGAAAGGGTGATACTTTAAACAATACTTAATTTTCAATTAGTCGGAAATGAGAAGTTGTAATCTGGATGAGCTTTCCTTAATAATGTACTGGAGAACCATTTTGGGTTTAGGTATAACTTATGTATGAGTGAAACTTTTAGGTTGAGTTTTAAAGCTTTAATATTTAATAATTTTAGCCCCCCAAACTCACATTCATTATGTACATAGGCACGTTCAATTTTGTTTGGCTTAGCATTCCAAATAAAACAATATTTTTTTTCATATGATTTTAAAAACTAATAATCTAGAGTAGGCAATGCCATTAGTAAGTAACTATACTGTGATAGGACCAGAGATAATCAATGTAATTTTTCCATAAATAGACAAGTATTTACCTCTCCATAGTTGCAATATCGTATCTATTTTTGCTAACATTCTATTGAAATTAATTGTGGTAAGTTCATTTATATTTTTGAGATGTGAATACCAAGTATGTCTACTTCACCATCCACCCATTTTATTGGTAAACTACAAGGTAGTGTATTTTTTAACGATCCAATAAGTAATATGGTACACTTGTCATAATTAGGTTTTTAATCCAGAGACGCTAGAAAGTGATCAAGATATTCAATGAGACTGTGCAGGGATCCAGATTGTGGACTTAATAAAAAACTTGTCATCAGCATACATTGACTCTGTTTTTATCCCCTGGATTTCTAACCCCTTGATGTTCTTGTTGGATCTAATTTTAATAGCTAGCATTTCAATGCCATAATAAATAGATATGGAGATAACAAACAACCTTGTTTAACTCCTCTTAAAAGCTTAATACTTTCTGAGGAGTAACCATTGTTTACTATTTTACATCTGGGGTTGCTGTACATGACTTTAACCCATTGTATAAGAGATTTAAAAAAAAAAATATTCCAGGCATTTATATATAAATTCTAATCATATTTTATGAAACACTTTTTCAAAATCTGCTATGAAGACCAAACCTGGTATCTTCAATGTTTCATAATGTTCAATTGTTTCAAGTAATTGTCATATATTATCTGTGATATATCGTCCATGTAAAAAAACCTGTCTGATCAGGATGAACAATATCTGGTATTACCTTTTTTATTCTATATGCTATGCATTTCGCTAGGATTTTCTCATCACAACATTGAAGTGTTAGAGGCCTCAGGTTTTTAAATGGACTGGATCTTTATACTTA
The DNA here is from genome assembly GCF_057628025.1 of Oncorhynchus mykiss. Lineage (NCBI taxonomy): Eukaryota > Metazoa > Chordata > Actinopteri > Salmoniformes > Salmonidae > Oncorhynchus > Oncorhynchus mykiss. Next base: position 35,582,169 of record NC_143041.1, read on the forward strand.
CAACCTAGGTCCTGTTTTAGTAGTAATGAAATCAGACCTTCTTGTTGAGTACCTGAAAGTCTACCATGTGTATAAGAGTAATTAAAACATGCTAATTATGGATATTTGCGTACATCAAATAAGGTCTGATATACCTCTACTGGTATACCGTCAAGCCCAAAAGGTTTTATTGCCTCAAAACGTTCCTCTTCTGTAAGTTGTCCTTCAAACCAGTCTTTCTGTAAATGTGTTAATTTTACATTATTATTATCAATATTAGGAAATAAATCTTTACAGTTAATATCATTCAGTGGAAATGGAGGAGACTGAAAAGAAAATAGACGCTTAAAATGTTTTGCTTCCTCTTTCAAAATATCATTTGGTGAATCATGGATAACTCCATCATTTGTAACGAGTTTCTGTCAATTCTGTTGAAGATTCCCAAGATCCCCCATTTTCCATCCAATTCACTATTTTTGTAACACAATACACTTGATCGTTCTTGAATAAGTACCTCTGTTTCTTATTGTTTTTCCTCTAACCTATTTTGTGCCTCTATAGTACAGTTTCCATTACCATCTACCTGCTGTTACTTCCTCTATTTCCTTTATCAGTCTAATCTCTTTTGACCTAAACTGCTTTTCTTTTAATGATGCGTATTGTATTGAATGGCCTCTAAACGTACATTTGAAAGTTTTCCATACAATAAGGGGATTCAATTATGAATTATTTTGCCTTAGTTAAGAACAAATTGTCATCCAATAGGCTTTGATTAAATTTCCAATATCCCTGTCCATGTGGAAATTCTGTAGGAGTTATATGGAGGCCAATTAGAAACCGTGGTCCGATCAAATTTGGTGTCCTATTAATACTTTTAAAACTTTTGATGCCAACAAGAACAAGACTAGAAAGTAATCAAGACGGCAATCTTGATTACGCCTCCTCTAAGTATATCTCACTAGGTCAGGGTTTTAAACCTCCATATATCCACTAGTTCTAATTTATCCATGATCTTTGTGATCTCCTTAAGAGCATGAGGATGATAGTTTGTAGAATGATTACCTTTACGATCCATTGAGGTACTTAAAACCGTATTGTAATCTCCCACCATTATAACACATTATTTCGTTGCTTGTGAGCTCAATAGATTATTATTGTCACGAATGCATATTTTAATGAACGGACGAAAAAACATGAAGTACACTAAAACAAAACAAACAAACTAACAAGACGAACGTGACCGCTAAAGAAACTGAGTGCTAACATGCAACATCACATAGACAATAACCCACGAAATACCCAAAGAAGATGGCTGCCTAAATATGGTTCCCAATCAGAGACAACGATAAACAGCTGCCTCTAATTGAGAAAGAATCCAGGCAACCATAGACATACATAAACACCTAGATGGTAAACAACCCCATAAACCCATAAACCCACTACAAAACACATACATCACCCATGTCACACCCTGACCTAACCAAAATATATAAAGAAAACAAAGAATACTCAGGTCAGGGCGTGACAGTACCCCCCCACAAAGGTGCGGACTCCGGCCGCAAAAACCTAATCTAAAGGGGAGGGTCCGGGTGGGCCTCTTTCACGGCGGCGGCACGGGTGCGGGACGTGGCCCCGCTCTACCTCAGTCTTGGCCCACTTAGATGGCGCCTCAGGAGCGGGGCCCCTCGCAGCGTAGAGAGCGCCACTGGACGGAAAGGCGGCTCCGGACAGGAGGGAGACTCTGGCGGCTCTGGACAGGAGGGCGACTCCGGCATCGCCGGCATGACAGACGGCTCTGCCGGCTCCCGGCTGGCTGACGGCTCTGGTGGCTTCCGGCTGGCTGACGGCTCTGGCGGGTCCCGGCTGGCTGACGGCTCTGGCGGGTCCTGGCTGGCTGACGGCTCTGGCGGCTCAGGACAGAAGGGATACTCTGGCGGCTCAGGACAGACGGGAGACTCTCGCGGCTCAGGACAGACGGGAGACTCTCGCGGCTCAGGACAGACTGGAGACTCTGGCGGCTAAGGACAGACGGGAGACTCTGGCGGCTCAGGACAGACGGGAGACTCTGGCGGCTCAGGACAGACGGGAGACTCTGGCGGCGCTGGGCAGGAGGAAGGCTCTGGCAGCGCTAGACAGGCGGGAGCACCTGTAGGGATGAGACAGAGACAGCCTGGTGCAGGGGGCTGCCTCCGGAGGGCTGGTGCGTGGAGGGGGCACCGGATAGACCGGACCGTGAAGGCGCACTGGAGATCTTGAGCATCTTCAACCTTACCTGGTTGAATGCTCTCCGTAGCCAGGCCAGTGCGGCGAGGTGGAATAGCCCGTACTGGGCTGTGCTGGCGAACCGGGGATACCATGTGTAAGGCTGGTGCCATGTATGCCGGCCCGAGGATACGCACTGGAGACCAGATGCGTAGAGCCGGCTTCATGGCACCTGGCTCGATGCCCACTCTAGCCCGGCCGATACGAGGAGCTTGAATGTACCGAACCGGGCTATGCACATGCACCGGGGACACAGTGCGCTCCACCGCATAACACGGTGCCTGCCCGGTTCCTCTCTCTCTCCAGTAAGCACAGGAAGTTGGCGCAGGTCTCCTACCTGGCTTCGCCACACTCCCTGTGTGCCTCCGCCAATACATTTTTGGGGCTGCCTCTCCGGTTTCCAGCCACGTCGCCGTGCTGCCTCCTCATACCGGCGCCTCTCTGCTTTCGCTGCCTCCAGCTCTGCTTTGGGGTGACGATATTCCCCTGGGCAAAGTCCATGAGTCCCAAGTCCATGAGTCCTGCGTTCTTTGCCTCTGCTGCTGCTGCTGGCCGTTACCACGCTGCTTGGTCCATTGTTGGTGGGTTATTCTGTCACGATTGTCATAGTGAGGAGACCAAAGCGCAGCATATTTTAATGAACGGACGAAAAAACACGAAGTACACTAAAACAAAACAAACAAACTAACAAGACGAACGTGACCGCTAAAGAAACTGAGTGCTAACATGCAACATCACATAGACAATAACCCACGAAATACCCAAAGAAGATGGCTGCCTAAATATGGTTCCCAATCAGAGACAACGATAAACAGCTGCCTCTAATTGAGAACCAATCCAGGAACCATAGACATACATAACACCTAGATGGTAAACAACCCCATAAACCTATAAAACCCATAGACAGTACAAAAACACATACATCACCCATGTCACACCCTGACCTAACCAAAATATATAAAGAAAACAATGAATACTCAGGTCAGGGCGTGACAATTATATGTATTTTCAAAAAAGTGTGGATCATCATTATTTGGCCCATATAGATGAATTAGCCAGATCTGTTTTTAGTCCAATAGCATATTTAAAAGAATCCATCTTCCTTGAGGATCTGTTTGCACAGTTTGCACAATCAAATCAAAATGTTGTATTAATTAGTATAATCATCCCTTTTGAGTTTCTTTGACCACAAAAATAGATTTCTCCCTCCCAGTCCCTTTTCCACCCAACCTCATCTATATTTGTAGAATGAGTTTCCTGTAAACAATATATATTATATTCTTTCTCTTTTAGCCATGTAAATATGTCTCTTCTTTTTTTTATGATCTGCTAAGCCATTACAATTATAACTTGCTATACTTATTTCCCCACTTACCATGACGATACCCAAGTTTCAATTTTACTTACTACAATCAATGTTTGTAAACTTCCCATTAAAAAGCACCATGATGATTAAGTGTCCATATAGCTTAACCATAATCATTTGCATTGTTAAGCATACTGTATCTGCAACTTTGTAAACCTCCAATTGTCCTAATATTCCACCCACTAAAACACCAGTCTCAACGTGAACAGTGAAGAGGCGACTCCGGGATGCTGGCCTTCTAGGCAGAGTTCCTCTGTCCAGTGTCTGTGTTCTTTTGCCAATCTTAATATTTCATTTTTATTGGCCAGTCTGAGATATGGCTTTTCTTTGCAACTCTGCCTAGAAGGTCAGCATCCCGGAGTCGCCTCTTCACCGTTGATGTTGAGACTGGTGTTTTGCAGGTACTATTTAATGAAACTGCCAGTTGAGGACTTGTGAGGCGTCTGTTTCTCAAACTAGACACTCTAATGTACTTGTCCTCTTGCTCAGTTGTGCACCGGGGCCTACCACTCCTCTTGCTATTCTGGTTAGAGCCAGTTTGCACTATTCTGTGAAGGGAGTAGTACGCAGCGTAGGATGAGATCTACAGTTTCTTGGCAATTTCTCGTATTCATTTCACAAATACTGATGCTCCAGATACTCAACTAGACTAAAGAAGGCCAGTTTTATTGCTTCTTTAATCCAAATAACAGTTTTCAGCTGTGCTAACATAATTGCAAAAGTGTTTAATAATGATCAATTAGCCTTTTAAAAAGATTAACTTGGATTAGTTAACACAACATGCCATTGAAACACAGGATTGATGGTTGCTGAAAATGGGCCTCTGTATGCCTATGTAGATATTCTATAAATAATCTGCCATTTCCAGCTACAATAGTCATTTACAACATTAACAATGTCTACACTGAATTTCTGATCAATTTGATGTAATTTTAAGGACATTTCTAAGTGAGCCCAAACTTTTGAACGGTAGTGTATATATATATATTTTTGTACTTTCAGGTCACCATCAGTAACTTGTCACGTTCTGACCTTTATTTCTGTTGTTTTGTATTTATTTAGTATGGTCAGGGCGTGAGTTGGGTGGGCAGTCTATGTTTGTTTTTCTATGTTTTGGGGCAGTTCTATGTTTTCGGCCTAGTATGGTTCTCAATCAGAGGCAGGTGTCATTAGTTGTCTCTGATTGAGAATCATACTTAGGTAGCCTGGGTTGCACTGTTTGTTTGTTGGGTGATTGTCTATGTTGATGGCTTGTTTCAGCACAGGTCTCATTTTGTAGCTTCAAGAGGAAGAGGAGGACGGCCGTAACAGAATCACCCACCTACCAAGGACCAAGCGGCGTGGTAGAAAACAGCGACGACAGCAGCAGCAGCAACAACAGCGGCCGGTATCACAGGACTCCTGGACATGGGAGGAGATACTGAATGGAGAGGGACCCTGGGCACAGGCTGGGGAATATCGCCGCCCCAAAGCAGAGCTGGAGGCAGCGAAAGCTGAGCGGCGGCGATATGAGGAGGCAGCACGGCAGTGCGACAGGTACGAGAGACAGCCCCATATTTTTTTGGGGGGGGCACACGAGGGGTGGAGCTAAGCCAGGTAGCAGACCTGCGCTCACTCCTCGTGCTTATTATAAGCAGCGTGATACTGGGCAGGCACCGTGTTATGCGGTTAAGCGCACAGTGTCGCCAGTACGTGCCCATAGCCCGGTGCGCTATGGGACAGCCCCCCCGAGAGTGTCATGCGAGTGCGGGCATCGAGCCAGGGCGTATGGTGCCTGCTCAGCGGGTCTGGTCGCCGGTACGCAGTTTTGGCCCAGGGTATCCTGCGCCGGCTCTGCGTGCTGTGTCTCCGGGGCGCTGGGAGGGTGCAGTGCGTCCTCTGCCCGCGCTCCGCTCGTGCCGGGCGAATGTGGGAATGGAGCCGAAGGGAGAGGTGCGTGTAGTAAGCACTAGATCTCCCGTGCTTACCCACAGCCCGGTTCAACCTGTGCCTGCACTCTGGACGGTCCGGGCTAGAGTGGTTATCCAGCCTGGGGAAGTGGTGCCAAGGTTGCGCACCAGAGCTCCAGTGCTCCCCCACAGCCCGATCTTTCAGGTGCCTCCTCTTAACCCCAAGCCTCCTGAAGGTCTTCCCAGCCTGGAGGTTCCTGTGGCAGCCCCACGCACCAGGCTGTCTCTCTGTCTCCTCCCTGCAGGTGGTCCTGTCTGTCCGGCGCCGCTGCCGGAGTCTCCCGCCTGTCCGGCGCCGCTGCCGGAGTCTCCCGCCTGTCCGGCGCCTCTGCCGGAGCCTCCCGCCTGTCCGGCGCCTCTGCCGGAGCCTCCCGCCTGTCCGGCGCCTCTGCCGGAGCCTCCCGCCTGTCCGGCGCCTCTGCCGGAGCCTCCCGCCTGTCCGGCGCCTCTGCCGGAGCCCCCCGCCTGCCCGGCGCCGCTGCCGGAGCCCCCCGCCTGCCCGGCGCCGCTGCCGGAGCCCCCCGCCTGCCCGGCGCCGCTGCCGGAGCCCCCCGCCTGCCCGGCGCCGCTGCCGGAGCCCCCCGCCTGCCCGGCGCCGCTGCCGGAGCCCCCCGCCTGTCCGGCGCCGCTGCCGGAGTCCCTCTGCCCAGAGCAGCTGCCTCTCTGTCCCGAGCAGCTGCCTCTCTGTCCCGAGCAGCTGTCCCTCTGTCCCGAGCTGCCCCTCTGTCCAGTGGGGTCATTGAGAGGGGTGGTCATGCTGAGAAAGCCACGGAGGCGGACAATAAGGCGGACTAAGACAATGATGAGGTGGGGTCCGCGGCCCGCGCCAGAGCCGCCACCGCGGACAGACGCCCACCCAGACCCTCCCCTATAGGTCAAGGTTTTGCGGCCGGAGTCCGCACCTTTGGGGGGGGGGGTTACTGTCACGTTCTGACCTTTATTTCTGTTGTTTTGTATTTATTTAGTATGGTCAGGGCGTGAGTTGGGTGGGCAGTCTATGTTTGTTTTTCTATGTTTTGGGGCAGTTCTATGTTTTCGGCCTAGTATGGTTCTCAATCAGAGGCAGGTGTCATTAGTTGTCTCTGATTGAGAATCATACTTAGGTAGCCTGGGTTGCACTGTTTGTTTGTTGGGTGATTGGCTATGTTGATGGCTTGTTTCAGCACAGGTCTCATTTTGTAGCTTCACGGTCGAATTTGGTTTATTGTTTTTGTTACTCGTTTGTATAGTGTTCAGTCTTTCTTGATTAAAGATTTACCATGGACACTTACCACGCCGCGTCTTGGTCCTCAGATCCATCTCGTCTCTCCTCTTCAGATGAAGAGGAGGACGGCCGTGACATAACTCCAGTAAACAGTTCAGGAACATGGAAAGTGCACCAGCAGTAACTCAGAACAGCCCACCTGGGCCAAGTTTTTCAAAAGTTATCTATCCGGATTTCGCCTATCGGATAGGATTAAATGCATAGAAATAGAATGGATATAATGGAGTCCCCATTCAAGTCAAGTATTTGTCCGTTCTCTGAATTATATTTCTATGCATATAATCCTATCCAATAGGCAAAATACCGTTAGAAAAACTGTGCCTAGAGCCCTGTACTATGAATCAGGTTGTAGAATTAGAATCCCTCCCTCTCCCAAAGAATGCATCATCATCCATTTCATTCTCAGGAACATATTTGAGGAAGACTAATTCAATATTTTATTAATTACATGTTATTTTGTGTTAAAAATAGTATTATCCAAACACAACCTCATCCAAACACATGGTAAATGCCCAATATACCACAGCTAAGGGCTGCATCCAGGCACTCCACTTTACGTCGTGCGTGAGAACAGCCCTTATGCCTGGTATAATGGCCATATATCACACCCCCTCTGGCCTTATTGCTTAAGTATCACAGAGCCATACAAAGGGAATAGGGTGCCAAACTCAACACCAGGTGGACAGTCAAATGAATGCAATAAGGGGAGACAGAAGGGCGGGAGCTCATGGCAAGACCAGTGTGCAGGTCTTCTTGTCTTTCTATCATCAAATTATTCCCACGCAACTGAAACAAATGCCCACACTGTCTGTGCGAGGCCGAGGTTAATCCGCATGGTCACAAGTTGTAGGACCACCTTAAAGATATAGCTTATAAAGTACAGAAGCCTATGAAGATAATTTTGTTATAATAGTAGGACCACCTTAAAAGATGTAACATGTAAAGTACAGAAGCCTACGAAGGCCATTATGTTACAGCTGCTTATATCAGAGATACAAGCAGTATCTCAGCTGGGGTCAAGGTTACTAGTTAGCTAGACCCAGATACACACTGGATGAAGCCTGGGACAAGAGAGTCAAAAGGCCTTTATGGCAGACGTAGGTACAATATAGGAATGTTGATGGGAGAGAGAACTTGGTAAAATTATCAACAGCTTAAATAGCTCAATATGTGCGTGTTAAATGTTCTTAAACAAGAATCAACACACTTGAATGCAATACAGTAGTTTAACTACAATGGCTTTGTGTTGAATGACTTTGGGCCAGAGAATCCTAACATGTTTATGTTGTGTAAATCTCCCATTGAAATCTCACCCTGAAAGTGTAAATTATCATCTCAGGCAAAAGATGCTTATCTCCGACCTGGTGTCTGTATCTGTGTGTGTGTGTCTATCTGTGTGTGTGTGAGTGTGAGTGTGTGTGTGTGTATTTGTGGAGACAACACACCCTGCATGCATGTTATGCCTGGCTGGGGAAGATCCATTGACATTGCATTGTGTTTGTGTAGCTGAAAGAGAAGCAGTGTAGCATCTTATCAACTCTCCCATATTGCTGCTTTCTATAAACTGTGACAGGATGAGCGATGCACAAATCAGATGGGACTGAGATCCCTCATCGGCTGCTGCCCAGGCTCATCCCTCATACAGCTTGCTAACACACACAAATGCATACACACACACACACACGCACACACACACACACACACACACACACACACACACACACACACACACACACACACACACACACACACACACACACACACACACACACACACACACACACACACACTTGCAGACACAGGCAAGGAAACCTTCTTCCCCGATTGCTCAGTTTGGCCGGGTGGACAGCTCTAGGAAGAGTCTTGGTGGTTCCAAAGTTCTTCAATTTAGGAATGATGGAGGCTACTGTGTTCTTGGGAACCTTCAATGTTGCAGACTTGTTTCGGTACCCTACCCCAGATCTGTGCCTCGACACAATCCTGTGTCAGAGCTCTTCGGACAATTCCTTTGACCTCATGGCTTGGTTTTTGCCCTGACCTGCGCTGTCATCTGTGGGACCTTATATAGACGGTGTGTACCTTTCCAAATCACTGGAAATAAGATGCACCAGAGCTAAATTTCGATTCTCATAGCAAAGGGTCTGAATACTTATGTAAATAAGGTATTTCTGTTTTTAATTTGTAATAAATTGGCAAAAAATAGAAACCTGATTTTGCTTTGTCATTATAGGGTATTGTGTGTATATTGCTGAGGAAATAGTTTTATTTAATACATTTTAGAATAAGGCTGTAACGAACAAAATGTGGACAAAGTCAAGGGTCTGAATATTTTCCGAATGCACTGTATGCATGAGTGTGCCATAGCCCATAGTAAAGGTGTTTGAGATTTCCTTCAGCGGAGAAGGGGTCCATTTCACACCTCTCCAATAGAGTCACTCACAACATTCAGAGGGTCTTTGGAAGTGTGGTTTACACTGTGTGTTTGTGTGTGTGTGTCGTGGTAAGCTGTGGTCAAGAGGTTGAGGTTGATTTAAATGATGGGATGTTTGGTGTGATGAAGCTTCGAGACAAGCAGACAGACATCATGGTGTATATGTGCATAAAATGGCCTTTGTTCAATGACTGATCTTTGTGTTATAGTTGATGTCAACTCCTTTCATCTCTGTCTCTCTGCAGTGGACAGATGGTGTTGGAGGTGCTGGAGGATCCTGCCTGCAGTGTCTGTCTGTACCCGACGCATCTGACCCTGGGTGAGGAGGGAGTGAGGGAGGGGTAGAGGAGGGAAGGGAAGGGAAGGGAAGAGAAGGGGAGGGGGAGTGCAGGGGAGGGAAGGTGATGAGAGGGGAGGAGAGGAGAGGGGAACAGATGGGAGCAGATGAGAGGTTAAGGAAGAGAAGGGTAGGGGAGGAGAGGAGAGGGGAGGGGGAGAGGAGATGAAAGGGGAGGGGATGGGATGGGAGGAGAGGAGAGGGTAAGGAAGAGAAGGGGAGGGGAGGAGAGGGGAGGAGAGGGGAGGGGGGAGAGGGGAGGGGATGGGAGGAGAGGGGAGGGGAGGGGAGGAGGGGAGGAGGGGAGGAGGGGAGGAGAAGGAAGAGAAGGGGAGGAAAGGAGAGGGGAGGAGAGGGAAGGGGAGGAGTGGGAGGAGCGGAGGAGAAATTAGGGAAGGGGAGGAGAGGGAAGGGGAAGAGAGAAGAGGGGAAGGGGCAGTGTCAGAGGTGTAAAAACACCTCTCATCCTACCATAGAAGGGGAGGGAGGGAGGCGAGGGATGGGGAGGGACAGCACCAAACCCAGCTCAACAAAATGCCTCTACACTGTTTGGTCAGCTTGTCAAACAGAGGCTTCACCAACAGATCTTTTGAAATAGTTTGATTTTGTAGGCTCCATCTCAAATGGCACCCTATTCCATACAAAGGGAATAGGGTGCCATTTGAGATAGAACCTTGGTATCAATTTCTCCTCCACCCAGCCACTCAGCCAGCTGGGATAGTTTTTCTATTGCTCTCCCCATTGTGAACTTCTGTCTCGTCTAGATTAGAACTGATTGGATTTAGGGAATCTGCATCATTACAGTTATTAGATTAAAAGAGAGAGAAGAGGAGTTTGCAAACTCTGAGATTTAATTCAGGGAAATTAATGAAATTGGGTAGTAGTGTGTGTGTGGCATGGGTAGTACTCTGTGGCATGGGTAGTAGTGTGTGGGGGGGGGGTGGTATTGTGTGTGGGGGTAGTAGTGTGTGTTTGGGGTGGTAATAGCGTGTGTCTGGGAGGTACTAGTGTGGGGGTGTAGTAGTGTGTGTGGGGGGGTAGTAGTGTGTTTGGGGGTAGTAGTGTGTGTGGGGGGTAATAATGTGTGTGGAGGGGTCATGTGTGTGGGTGGTAGTTGTTTGTGTGTGTGGGGGGTAGTGTATAGGGGGTAGTATCTGTAGTAGTGTGTGTTGGGTGGTAGTAGTGTCTGGGGGGTGGTAGTAGTGTATGTGGGGGTAGTAGTGTGAATGTTGGGGGGGGGTAGTAGTGTGTGTGTGTGTGGTGGGGGAGTAGTGTGTGTTGGGGGGTAGTAGTGTGTATGTGGGGGGGTAGTAGTGTGTGTGTGTGGGGGAGGTAGTAGTGTGTTTTGGGGGTAGTGGTGTGTATGGGGTGTTAGTAGTGTGTTTTGGGGGGCAGTAGTGTGTTAGTGGGGGGTGGTAGTGTGTGATAGCGGGGTAGTAGTGTGTGTTGAGGGGTAGTAGCATGTGTGTGTGGGGGGTAGTAGTGTGTGTGTGTGTGGGGGGGGGGTAGTAGTGTGTGAGGGTGAGTAAGTAGAATGTGTGTGTTTTGGGGGTAGTAGTGTGTGTGGGGTGGTAGTATTGTGTGTGTGGGGGTAGTAAAGTATATGTGTGGGGGGGTAGTAGAGTGTGTGTGGGGGGGGTAGTAGAGTGTGTGTGTGGGGGAGGTAGAGTGTGTGTGGGGGGTAGTAGTGTGTTTGTGGGGGGGTAGTGGAGTATGTGTGTGGGGGGTAGAGTGTGCGTGTGGGGGGTTGTAGCGTGTGTGTGGGGGGGTAGTAGTGTGTGTGTGGGGGGTAGTAGTGTGTATGTGGGGGGGTAGTAGTGTGTGTGGGGGGGAGGTAGTAGTGTGTTTTGGGGGTAGTGGTGTGTATGGGGGGTTAGTAGTGTGTTTTGGGGGGCAGTAGTGTGTTAGTGGGGGGTGGTAGTGTGTGATAGCGGGTAGTAGTGTGTGTTGAGGGGTAGTAGCATGTGTGTGTGGGGGGTAGTAGTGTGTGAGGGTGGGTAAGTAGAATGTGTGTGTTTTGGGGGTAGTAGTGTGTGTGGGTTGGTAGTATTGTGTGTGTGGGGGTAGTAAAGTGTGTGTGTGGGGGGTAGTAGAGTGTGTGTGTGGGGGGTAGTAGTGTGTGTGTGTGTGGGGGAGGTAGTGTGTGTGGGGGGGTAGTGTGTGTGGGGGGGGTTGTAGTGTGTGTGGTGAGGGGTAGTGGAGTGTGTGTGGGGGGTTGTAATGTGTGTGTGGGGGGTAGTAGTGTGCGTGTGGGGGGTTGTAGCGTGTGTGTGGGTGGTAGTAGTGTGTGTGTGTGGGGAGAAGGTAGAGTGTAGGGGTTGTTGTGTGGGGGGTTAGTAGTGTCTGTGTGGGGTAGTAGTGTGTGTGTGGGGGGTAATAGTGCTTGTGTGGGGGGTTAGTAGTGTGTGTGTGTGGGGGGGGGTAGTAGTGTGTGTGTGGGGGGGTAGTAGTGTGTTTGGGGGGGTAGTAGTATGTGTGTGTGTGGGGGGGGGGAGTGTAGGTGTTAGTGTGTTGGGGGTTTGTAGTGTCTTTGTGGGTAGTAGTGTGTGTGTGGGGGTAGTAGTGTCTGTTGGGTTAGTAGAGTGTGTGGGGGGGGGCTAGTAGTGTGTGTGGGGGAGTAGTGGAGTATGTGGTGGTAGTAGTGTGTGTGTGGGGGGGGTAGTAGTGTGTTGGGGGGGGTAGTATTGTGTGTGTGTGTGGGGGTAGTAGTGTGTTTTGGGGTTGTTGTGTGTGTGGGGGGGGTAGTAATGTGTTTGTGTGGGGAGGTGGTAAAGTGTTTGTGTGGGGGGTAGTAGATTGTGTGTGTGGGGGTAGTAGATTGTGTGGGGGGGGGCAGTAGAGTGTGTGTGTGTGGGGGGGGGGGTAGTAGAGTGTGTGTGAGGGGGAATAGTGTGAAGTGGTTAGTGTGTGGGGGGTAGTTTGTGTGGGGGGGGTAGTAGTGTGTGTAGGGGGGTGGTGTTGTGTGTGTGTTTGGGGGTGGTGTTTGTGTTGGGTAGTAGTGTGTGTTTGGGGGGGTAGTGTGTTTGTGGGGGGAAGTGGTGTTTGTGTTGGTGGGGTAGAAGTGAATGTGGCGGGTAGTGTGTAGGGGGGTAGTGTTTGGGGGGTAGTAGTGTGTGTGTGGGGGGTTAGTAGCATATGTGTGGGGGGGTAGTAGTGTGTGTGTGGGCGGAACAGTGTGTGTCTGGGGGGGTAGTAGTGTGTGTTTGGGGGGGTGGTAGTTTGTGTCTGGGTGGGTAGTAGTGTGTGTGTGGGGGGTAGTAGTGTGTGTCTGGGGGTGTAGTAGTGTGTTTGTGGGGTTGTGGTAGTGGTGTGTGTTTGGGGGGGGGGGCTTGTAGTGTGTGTTGGGGGTAGTAGTGTCTGTGGGGCAGTAGTAGTGTATGTGGGGGGTAGTAGTGTTTGTGTAGGGGGTGGAGTAGTGTGTGTTGGGGGTAGTAGTGTGTGTGTTGGGGGTGTTTGTGTTGGTGAGGTAGTAGTGTGTGGGGGGGTAGTAGTGTGTGTGGTGGGGTTTTCAGTGTGTGGAGAGGTAGTAGGATGTGTGTGTGGGTGTCTAGTGTGTAGGGGGTGGTGTGTGGGGTGGCAGTAGTTTGTGTGGGGGGTTGTAGTGTTTGTGTGTGGGGGGGTTAGTAGTGTGTTTGGGGGTAGTGTGTGGGGGTGTAGTAGTGTGTGAGGGGTGGTAGTAGAGAGTGTGTGGAGGGTAGTAGAGTGTGTGTGGGGGGGGTAGCAGAGTGTGTGTGTGGTGGGGTAGTAGAGTGTGTGTTTGGGGGGTATTAGTGTGTTTAATATGGATGGGTTGTAAAGTGTGTTTGTGGGGGGGTAGTAGAGTTTGTGTGTTGGGGGTAGTAGTATGTGTGTGTGGTGGTAGTGTGTGTGTGGGGGGATAGTAGATTTTGTGTGTTGGGGGTAGTAGTATGTGTGTGTGGTGGTAGTGTGTGTGTGGGGGAGGTATTAGTGTGTTCCGGGGAGGGTAGTAGTTTGTGTGTGGTGGGATGGTAGTGCATGCTCTTTGGGGGGGGGGGGGGGGGGGGGGGTTTAGTGTGCGCGAGTGCCTTCCTGTGTGTGCATTTTTTCGTGACTCAATTATTCCATATGTGTTATTTCATGCTCTCCATCCAACCTCACTGAGCTCGAGCTGTTTTGCAAGGAGGAATGGGAAAAAATGTCAGTCTCTCGATGTGCAAAACTGATAGAGACATACCCCAAGCGACTTACAGCTGTAATCGCAGCAAAAGGTGGCGCTACAAAGTATTAACGTAAGGGGGCTGAATAATTTTGCACCCCAATTTTTCAGTTTTTGATTTGTTAAAAAAGTTTGAAATATCTAATAAATGTCGTTCCACTTCACATTGTGTCCCACTTGTTGTTGATTCTTCACAAAAAAATACAGTTTTATATCTTTATGTTTGAAGCCTGAAATGTGGCAAAAGGTCGCAAAGTTCAAGGGGGCCGAATACTTTCGCAAGGCACTGTATATATTGTATTTAAAATGAGTCCTTTTTCCATTTCCATCCAAGCAAGGCAAGGCTTCTCTGGTGGGGCATGTTCCCCCATGAACCATCCCTTTCGATGGGCATGTTCCCCCAATGATGAACACTCATATCCTCCCCATAGCCATCCATCCAGGCTACACAATGACAGCTGCTGTCCTTCGATTCCTCTTGACCTGTTTCCATTTCTCTCTCCTCTTCAGGCCAGTCTATTGGTCCCAGCAGACTCCCCTCCCACAGCAGGAGAAATACCTCTTAGAATGAAGACACAGGCAAGTGAAGACAGACACACACACACACACACACACACACACACACACACACACACGCACACACACGCACACACACGCACACACACGCACACACACACACACACACGCACACACACACACACACACACACACACACACACACACACACACACACACTGGGTCAGTAGATCAGGGGAAATCATCTAACGGAATACAATGTGCTCACTCTCTGAAACAAGAAAGATTGGTTCCCCCTATTCTCTCTCTTTCACTCTCTGTGCTCTTCATGGGAGTCTTGGGCTGCCTCTCAAATGGCACCCTTTGCCTATAGGGCCCTGGTCAAAAGTAATGCACTAAATAAGGAATAGGGAGCAATTTGGGACAGAACCTTGAATGTGAGTTGTTGCCTTGTGGGACTCTATTACCATTACGTGTAATGCAAGGACCTAACTTATACAGTTGAAGTCGGAAGTTTACATACACCTTAGCCAAATACATTTAAACTCAGTTTTTCACAATTCCTGACATTCAATCCTAGTAAAAATTGCCTTTCTTAGGTCAGTTAGGATCACCTCCTGACAGAGCTGGTGTAACTGAGTCAGGTTTGTAGGCCTCAAATCAAATCAAATGTATTTGTCACATACACATGGTTAGCAGATGTTAATGCGAGTGTAGCGAAATGCTTGTGCTTCTAGTTCCGACAATGCAGTAATAACCAACGAGTAACCTAACCTAACAATTCCACAACTACTACCTTATACACACAAGTGTAAAGGGATAAAGAATATGTACATAAAGATATATGAATGAGTGATGGTACAGAAAGGCATAGGCAAGATGCAGTAGATGGTATCGAGTACAGTATATACATATGAGATGAGTAATGTAGTTTATGTAAACAAAGTGGCATAGTTTAAAGTGGCTAGTGATACATGTATTACATAAAGATGCAGTAGATGATATAGAGTACAGTATATACATATACATATGAGATGAATAATGTAGGGTATGTAAACATTATATTAGGTAGCATTGTTTAAAGTGGCTAGTGATATATTTTACGTCAATTTCCATCAATTCCCATTATTAAAGTGGCTGAAGTTGAGTCTGTGTGTTGGGAGCAGCCACTCAATGTTAGTGGTGGCTGTTTAACGGTCTGATGGCCTTGAGATAGAAGCTGTTTTTCAGTCTCTCGGTCCCTGCTTTGATGCACCTGTACTGACCTCGCCTTCTGGATGATAGTGGGGTGAACAGGCAGTGGCTTGGGTGGTTGTTGTCCTTGATGATCTTTATGGCCTTCCTGTGACATCGGGTGGTGTAGGTGTCCTGGAGGGCAGGTAGTTTGCCCCCGGTGATGCGTTGTGCAGACCTCACTACCTTCTGGAGAGCCTTACGGTTGTGGGCGGAGCAGTTGCTGTACCAGGCGGTGATACAGCCCGACAGGATGCTCTCGATTGTGCATCTGTAGAAATTTGTGAGTGCTTTTGGTGACAAGCCCCATTTCTTCAGCCTCCTGAGGTTGAAGAGGCGCTGCTGCGCCTTCTTCACGATGCTGTCTGTGTGGGTGGGCCAATTCAGTTTGTCTGTGATGTGTACGCCGAGGAACTTAAAACTTACTACCCTCTCCACTACTGTCCCGTCGATGTGGATAGGGAGGTGCTCCCTCTGCTGTTTCCTGAAGTCCACAGTCATCTCCTTAGTTTTGTTGACGTTGAGTGTGAGGTTATTTTCCTGACACCACACTCCGAGGGTCCTCACCTCCTCCCTGTAGGCCGTCTCGTCGTTGTTGGTAATCAAGCCTACCACTGTAGTGTCGTCCGCAAACTTGATGATTGAGTTGGAGGCGTGCATGGCCACGCAGTCGTGGGTGAACAGGGAGTACAGGAGAGGGCTCAGAATGCACCCTTGTGGGGCCCCAGTGTTGAGGATCAGCGGGGTGGAGATGTTGTTACCCTCACCACCTGGGGGCGGCCCGTCAGGAAGTCCAGTACCCAGTTGCACAGGGTGGGCTCGAGACCCAGGGTCTCGAGCTTGATGACGAGTTTGGAGGAAACTATGGTGTTAAATGCTGAGCTGTAGTCGATGAACAGCATTCTCACATAGGTATTCCTCTTGTCCAGATGGGTTAGGGCAGTGTGCAGTGTGGTTGAGATTGCATCGTCTGTGGACCTATTTGGGCAGTAAGCAAATTGGAGTGGGTCTAGGGTGTCAGGTAGGGTGGAGGTGATATGGTCCTTGACTAGTCTCTCAAAGCACTTCATGATGACGGAAGTGAGTGCTACGGGGCGGTAGTCGTTTAGGTCAGTTACCTTAGCTTTCTTGGAAACAGGAACAATGGTGGCCCCCTTGAAGCATGTGGGAACAGCAGACTGGGATAAGGTTGATTGAATATGTCCATAAACACACCAGCCAGCTGGTCTGCGCATGCTCTGAGGGTGCGGCTTGGGATGCCGTCTGGGCCTGCAGCCTTGCAAGGGTTAACACATTTAAATGTTTTACTCACGTCAGCTGCAGTGAAGGAGAGTCCGCATGTTTTGGTTGCGGGCCGTGTCAGTGGCACTGTATTGTCCTCAAAGCGGGCAAAAAAGTTGTTTAGTCTGCCTGGGAGCAAGACACGATGGTCCGTGACGGGGCTGGTTTTCTTTTTGTAATCCGTGATTGACTGTAGACCCTGCCACATACCTCTTGTGTCTGAGCCGTTGAATTGCGACTCTATTTTGTCTCTATACTGACGCTTAGCTTGTTTGATTGCCTTGCGGAGGGAATAGCTACACTGTTTGTATTCGGTAATGTTTCCAGTCACCTTGCCCTGGTTAAAAGAAGTGGTTCGTGCTTTCAGTTTCACGCGAATGTTGCCATCATTCCTCAGTTTTTGGTTTGGGAATGTTTTAATCGTTGCTATGGGAATGACATCTTCAATGCACTTTCTAATGAACTCGCTCACCGAATCAGTGTATTCTTCAATGTTGTTGTTGGATGCAGTGCGGAACATATCCCAGTCCACGTGATGGAAGCAGTCTTGGAGCGTGGAATTAAATTGGTCGGACCAGCGTTGAACAGACCTGAGCACGGGAGCTTCTTGTTTTAGCTTCTGTCTGTAGGCAGGGAGCAACAAAATGGAGTCGTGGTCAGCTTTTCCGAAAGGAGGGCGGGGGTGGGCCTTATATGCGACGCGGAAGTTAGAATAGCAATGATCCACGGTTTTACCAGCCCTGGTTGCGTAATCGATATGCTGATACAATTTAGGGAGTCTTGTTTTCAGATTAGCCTTGTTAAAATCCCCAGCTACAATGAATGCAGCCTCAGGATATGTGGTTTCCAGTTCAGAGCCATCGATGTGTCTGCTTGGGGGTGAATATATACGGCTGTGATCATAATCTAAGAGAATTCCCTTGGTAGATAATGCGGTCGACATTTGATTGTGAGTAATTCTAAATCAGGTGAACAGAAGGACTTGAGTTCCAGTATGTTGTTGTGACCACACCACGTCTCGTTAACCATAAGGCATATGCCCCCGCCCCTCTTCTTACCAGAAAGATGTTTGTTTCTGTCGGCGCGATGCATGAAGAAACCAGCTGGCTGCACCGATTCCGTTAGCGTCTCTCGAGTGAGCCATGTTTCCGTGAAACAAAGAACGTTACAGTCTCTGATGTCTCTCTGGAATGCTACCCTTGCTCGGATTTCATCAACCTTGTTGTCAAGAGACTGGACATTGGCGAGAAGTATGCTAGGGAGTGGTGCGCGATGTGCCCGTCTCCGGAGCCTGACCAGAAGACCGCTTAATTTCCGTCTTTTACGACGTCTTTGTTTTGGGTCGCAGGCTGGGATCCTTGCTCGCACATGCTTTTTCTGTTCCACACATTTTCTATAGGATTGAGGTCAGGGCTTTGTGATGGCCACTCCAAATACCTTGACTTTGTTGTCCTTGAGCCATTTTGCCACAACTTTGGAAGTATGCTTGGGGTCATAGTATATTTGGAAGACCCATTTGCGACCAAGCTTTAACTTCCTGACTGATGTCTTGAGATGTTGCATCAATATATCCACATACTTTTCCATCCTCATGATGTCATCTATTTTATGAAGTTCACCAGTCCCTCCTGCAGCAAAGCACCACCACAATATAATGCTGCCACCCCCGTGCTTCACGGTTGGGATGGTGTTCATGCTGCCACCCCTGTGCTTTCACGGTTGGGATGGTGTTCTTCAGCTCGCAAGCATCCCCCTTTCTCCTCCAAACATAATGATGGTCATTATTGCCAAATAGTTTTTTTGTTTTATCAGACCAGAGGACAATTCTCCAAAAAGTATGATCTTTGTCCCCATGTGCAGTTGCAAACCATAATCTGGCTTTTTTATGGCTGTTTAGGAGCAGTGGCTTCTTCCTTGCTGAGCAGCCTTTCAGATTATGACGGTATAGGACTCATTTTACTGTGGTTAAAAATACTTTTGCTCCGGTTTCCTCTAGCATCTTCACAAGGTCCTTTGCTGTTGTTCTGGGACTGATTTGCACCTTTCGCACCAAAGTAGGTTCATCTCTAGGAGACAGAACGCGTCTCCTTCCTAAGCGGTATGACGGCTGTGTGTTTCCATGGTGTTTATACCTGCATACTATTGTTTGTACAGATGAACGTGGTACCTTCAGGCATTTGGATATTGTTCCTAAGGATGAACCAGACCTGTGGAGGTCTAACATTTTTTTTCTGTGGTGTTGGCTGATTTCTTTAGATTTTCCCATGATGTCAAGCAAAGAGGCACTGAGTTTGAAGGTAGACCTTGAAATACATCCACAGGTACACCTCCAATTGACTCAAATAAAGCCATGACATAATTTTCTGGAATTTTCCAAGCTGTTTAAAGGCATAGTCAACTTAGTGTATGTGAACTTCTGACCCCCTTGGAATTGTGATACAGTGATTTATAAGTGAAATAATCTGTCTGTAAACAATTGTTGGAAAAATGACTTGTGTCTTGCACAAAGTAGATGTCCTAAACAACTTGCCAAAACTATAGTTTGTTAACAAGACATTTGTGGAGTGGTTGAAAAACAAGTTTTAATGACTTCTGACTTCATCTTTATGTGTGTGTGTGTAATTGGGCTTCTCAGTCTTAATGAATAATATGTTTATTAATTATTATTTTTTTTACCCCCTTTTCTCCCCAATTTCATGGTATCCAATTGGTAGTTACAGTCTTGTCTCATCGCTGCAACTCCCATACCAACTCGGCAGAGGCGAAGGTTGAGAGCCGTGCGTCCTCCGAAACAACCCAACCAAACCGGACTGCTTCTTGACACGATGCCTACTTAACCCGGAAGCCAGTCACACCAATATAGAGGAGGAAACACTGTACACCTGGTGACCATGTCACCGTGAACTGAGCCCAGGCAGCCACAGGAGTCGCTAGTGCGCGATGGGACAAGAACATCCCTGCTGGCCAAACCCTCCCAGACAACGCTGGGCCAATTGTGCGCCGCCCCATGGATCTCCTGGTCGCGGCCGGCTGCAACAGAGCCTGGACTCGAACCCAGAGTCTCTAGTGGCACAGCGATGCAGTGCCTTAGACCTCTGTGCCACTCGGGACGCCTTGAATAAAGAATTTTAAACATGAATACTGGTTGGTATTAAGTCTTACCTTGATCTTGGTAATGACATGCAGGAAACACCCATTATATGCCATTCAGACAAGCTGGACCCATCCTTACGGGCAGTGTCTGAAATGGCACCTTGTTCCATAGGTGTGTGTGTGTGTGTGTGTGTGTGTGTGTGTGTGTGTGTGTGTGTGTGTGTGTGTGTGCGTGCGCGTGTCAACATGAATGGATACTGTTTACTAATGAAATGTGCTTAGCTTGAATTGCTCAGCTTCGGTGTTCTATGCAGAGTGGCAAAAGCTGTTCATTCAGAATGCACTGAATATGTATTGTATAGTACAATGAAGAAGACCATTTTATAAAATTGAGAAAAGTACTGTTTACTTGAAACCAACATCTTGAGTTCAAGTACACAATGCGGCTCTCTCCCTTTCAGCGATGCGTAGGCGACATTACAATGGAGCTATGCCAGAGAGACATGTCAGGAAAATATCCTTGATATGTATCATGGTAACCTTTTGTTGCTATGTAATTATGTAATACAGCTGTTTATGTAAGGAATGTGTAAAGAATAGAGAAAACATTGAACACACAGTGGTAAATACTGCACACTGTATACAGTAATTGCACTAGTGCAATAATGTGCGTGTCTGTGTGTGTGTGTGTGTGCGTGTGTGTGTGCGTGTGTTTATCTGTGCGTGTGTATGCGTGTGCGTATCTGTGTGTGTATGCATGTGTGTATCTGTGTGTGTGTATGCGTGTGTGTATCTGTGTGTGTGCCAAGCAGCCATCCTGTATGGGTGATGAATGACTATCAGGGTTTTACTGTTCAGGCGCTTATAGATTTCTTGTCTTTCACTTCATTAAACAGTTTGATCAAGGGTTTTCCAGCAGAGTAGGGCTGTGTCCCAAACGGCATCTTTCTCCCTATTTGGTGCGCTATACTGTATTGAGAAAAGACCAGAGATGAACGGGTGAGGTTGGGTGAATAATATGAGGGGGATTTGAAAAGAAAGGGGAGGGAGGGAGGGAGGGAGGGAGGGAGGGAGGGAGGGAGGGAGGGAGGGAGGGAGGGAGGGAGGGAGGGAGGGAGGGAGGGAGGGAAGAAAGAAAGAAAGACAGAAAGGGAGAGGCGAGAGATCAAGTGAGAGACAGAGAGGAGGGGGGTGGGATTCAAGATACACTTTTGTGGCCATTCATTTATCAAGTAGCACAAAGCAGTTTAGAGCACAGCAGTGTGTTTGGAGCAGTGACCCATGGGAGAATCTAATCAGTCCCTCATCTAGCCTAAAGGCACACGCCACTCAACCACTCTGACTTCCTGCAGTGCTGTGTTGGAGGAAACAAAACACGTCAAACTTTGACGTTCCCCTAAATGATGGCCAAAACTTAGCATGACGGCCTGAAAAGGATTTCTTCGAAATGTCTGAAAATCGATAATTGAAAACAACAATAACACATTGGAAAGTAACCTGACAACCTCTCTGTTATAATAAAGTTACACTTACTGTACCAGTCAACAGTTTGGACACACCTCCGCAAGGATTTTTCTTTACTTTTACTATTTTCTACATTGTAGAATAATTGTCATGTATTGTCATGTTGTGTCTTGTTTCTGTCCTTTCTCTTCACCCTGTCTCCCCCTGCTGGTCGTTTTAGGTTACCTTTTCTCCCCCTCTTTCCCCCAGCTGTTCCTTGTCTCCTCCTAACTACCTCGTCACCCCTTTTCCCACCTGTTCCCTTTTTCCCTCTGATTAGTCCTCTATATCTCTCTCTGTTTTTGTTCCTGTCCTTGTCGGATTCTTGTTTGTGTTGTTCATGCCTGAACCAGACTATCGTCATGTTTGCTGCAACCTTGTCCTGTCCTGTCGGAACCTGCCGGTCCATCTGAGCCTACGTTTGTTTTCTTATTAAAGAAGCTCTGTTTACGTTAATTCGCTTTTGGGTCCTCATTCACGCACCGTAACAGAAGAATCCGACCAAGAATGGACCCAGCGACTTCGGATCCTCTCCACTCAGCCGTCGAGATCCAGGGAGCGATGCTAGGCAGACACGAGCAGGAATTGTCTGCTGCTCGACATGCCGTTGAGACCCTGGCCACCCAAGTCTCCAACCTCACAGAACAGGTTCACCATCTCCGCCTCGATCCACCGGCCACTTCCAGGGCTTTCGAATCTCCGGAGCCCAGAATCAATAACCCGCCGTGTTACTCTGGGGAGCCCACTGAATGCCGCTCGTTCCTCACCCAGTGTGATATTGTGTTTTCTCTCCAGCCCAACACTTACTCCAGGAGCACTGCTCGTGTCGCCTACGTCATATCTCTCCTTATTGGACGGGCTCGTGAGTGGGGCACGGCAATCTGGGAGGCAAGGGCTGAGTGTACTAACCAGTATCAGGACTTTAAGGAGGAGATGATACGGGTTTTTGATCGATCTGTTTTTGGGGAGGAGGCTTCCAGGGTCCTGTCTTCCCTATGTCAAGGTAATCGATCCATAACAGACTACTCTATTGAGTTTCGCACTCTTGCTGCCTCCAGTGGCTGGAACGAGCCGGCTTTGCTCGCTCGTTTTCTGGAGGGTCTCCGCGCAGAGGTAAAGGATGAGATTCTCTCCCGGGAGGTTCCTTCCAGCGTGGATTCCTTGATTGAACTCGCTATTCGCATTGAGCGACGGGTTGATCTTCGTCACCGAGCTCGTGGAAAGGAGCTCGCGTTCTCCGTTGCCCCCCTCTCCGCATCACTACCATCTTCCTCTGCCGGCTCGGGTGCTGAGCCTATGCAGCTGGGAGGTATCCGCATCTCGACTAAGGAGAGGGAACGGAGAATCACCAACCGCCTCTGTCTCTATTGCGGTTCTGCTGGTCATTTTGTCACTTCATGTCCAGTAAAAGCCAGAGCTCATCAGTAAGCGGAGGGCTACTGGTGAGCGCTACTACTCCTGTCTCTCCTTCAAGATCCTGCACTACCTTGTCGGTCCATCTACGCTGGACCGGTTCGTCAGCTTCCTGCAGTGCCTTAATAGACTCTGGGGCGGAGGGCTGTTTTATGGACGAGACCTGGGCTCGGGAACATGACATTCCTCTCAGACAGTTAAGGGAGTCCACGGCCTTGTTCGCCCTGGATGGTAGTCCTCTCCCCAGGATTCAGCGTGAGACGCTACCTTTAACCCTCACTGTTTCTGGTAATCATAGCGAAACCATTTCTTTTGTAATTTTTCGTTCACCTTTTACACCTGTTGTTTTGGGCCATCCCTGGCTAGTTTGTCATAATCCTTCCATTAATTGGTCTAGTAATTCTATCCTCTCCTGGAACGTCTCTTGTCATGTGAAATGTTTAATGTCTGCTATCCCTCCTGTTTCCTCTGTCTCTTCTTCACAGGAGGAGCCTGGTGATTTGACAGGGGTGCCGGAGGAATATCACGATCTGCGCACGGTGTTCAGTCGGTCCAGGGCCACCTCTCTTCCTCCACACCGGTCGTATGATTGTAGTATTGATCTCCTTCCGGGAACCACTCCCCCCCGGGGTAGACTATACTCTCTGTCGGCTCCCGAACGTAAGGCTCTCGAAGATTATTTGTCTGTAGCTCTTGCCGCCGGTACCATAGTCCCCTCCTCCTCTCCCGCCGGAGCGGGGTTTTTTTTTGTTAAGAAGAAGGACGGGTCCCTGCGTCCCTGCATAGATTATCGAGGGCTGAATGACATAACAGTGAAGAATCGTTATCCGCTTCCTCTTATGTCTTCAGCCTTTGAGATCCTGCAGGGAGCCAGGTTTTTCACTAAGTTGGACCTTCGTAACGCTTACCATCTCGTGCGCATCAGGGAGGGGGACGAGTGGAAGACGGCGTTTAACACTCCGTTAGGGCACTTTGAATACCGGGTTCTTCCTTTCGGCCTCGCTAACGCTCCAGCTGTCTTTCAGGCATTAGTCAATGATGTCCTGAGAGACATGCTGAACATCTTTGTTTTCGTTTACCTTGACGATATCCAGATTTTTTCACCGTCACTCCAGATTCATGTTCAGCACGTTCGACGTGTCCTCCAGCGCCTTTTAGAGAATTGTCTTTTTGTGAAGGCTGAGAAGTGCTCTTTTCATGCCTCCTCCGTCACATTTCTCGGTTCTGTTATTTCCGCTGAAGGCATTAAGATGGATCCCGCTAAGGTCCAAGCTGTCATTGATTGGCCCGTCCCTAGGTCACGCGTCGAGCTGCAGCGCTTTCGCGGCTTCGCAAACTTCTATCGTCGTTTCATCCGTAATTTCGGTCAGGTGGCAGCCCCTCTCACAGCCCTTACTTCTGTCAAGACGTGCTTTAAGTGGTCCGTTTCCGCCCAGGGAGCTTTTGATCTCCTCAAGAATCGTTTTACATCCGCACCTATCCTTGTTACACCTGACGTCACTAGACAGTTCGTTGTCGAGGTTGACGCGTCAGAGGTGGGCGTGGGAGCCATTCTTTCTCAGCGCTCCCTCTCTGACGACAAGGTCCACCCTTGCGCGTATTTTTCTCATCGCCTGTCGCCGTCGGAACGTAACTATGATGTGGGAAACCGCGAACTGCTCGCCATCCGCTTAGCCCTAGGCGAATGGCGACAGTGGTTGGAGGGGGCGACCGTTCCTTTTGTCGTTTGGACTGACCATAGGAACCTTGAGTACATCCGTTCTGCCAAACGACTTAATGCGCGTCAGGCGCGCTGGGCGCTGTTTTTCGCTCGTTTCGAGTTCGTGATTTCTTATCGTCCGGGCTCTAAGAACACCAAGCCTGATGCTTTATCTCGTCTCTTCAGTTCTTCAGTAGCCTCCACTGACCCCGAGGGGATTCTCCCTGAGGGGCGTGTTGTCGGGTTGACTGTCTGGGGAATTGAGAGGCAGGTAAAGCAAGCACTCACTCAAACTCCGTCGCCGCGCGCTTGTCCTAGGAACCTTCTTTTCGTTCCCGTTCCTACTCGTCTGGCCGTTCTTCAGTGGGCTCACTCTGCCAAGTTAGCCGGCCACCCTGGCGTTCGGGGTACGCTTGCTTCCATTCGCCAGCGTTTTTGGTGGCCCACCCGGGAGCATGACACGCGTCGCTTCGTGGCTGCTTGTTCGGTCTGCGCGCAGACTAAGTCCGGTAACTCCCCTCCTGCCGGCCGTCTCAGGCCGCTTCCCATTCCCTCTCGACCGTGGTCTCACATCGCCTTAGATTTTGTCACCGGACTGCCTTCGTCAGCGGGGAAGACTGTTATTCTTACGGTTGTCGACAGGTTCTCTAAGGCGGCTCATTTTATTCCCCTTGCTAAGCTTCCTTCTGCTAAAGAGACGGCACAAATCATCATCGAGAATGTTTTCAGAATTCATGGCCTTCCGTCAGACGTCGTTTCGGACAGAGGTCCGCAATTCACGTCTCAATTTTGGAGGGAGTTTTGCCGTTTGATTGGGGCTTCCGTCAGTCTCTCTTCCGGCTTTCACCCCCAGTCTAACGGTCAAGCAGAACGGGCCAATCAGACTATTTGTCGCATCTTACGCAGTCTTTCTTTTCGCAACCCTGCGTCTTGGTCAGAACAGCTCCCCTGGGCAGAATACGCCCACAACTCGCTTCCTTCGTCTGCGACCGGGCTATCTCCTTTTCAGAGTAGCCTCGGGTACCAGCCTCCGCTGTTCTCATCTCAGTTCGCCGAGTCCAGCGTCCCCTCCGCTCAGGCTTTTGTCCAACGTTGCGAGCGCACCTGGAAGAGGGTCAGGTCTGCACTTTGCCGTTATAGGGCGCAGACTGTGAGGGCTGCTAATAAGCGTAGAACTAAGAGTCCTAGATATTGTCGCGGTCAGAGAGTTTGGCTCTCCACTCAGAACCTTCCCCTTAAGACGGCTTCTCGCAAGTTGACCCCGCGGTTCATTGGTCCGTTCCGTATTTCTCAGGTCATTAATCCTGTCGCAGTTCGACTTCTTCTTCCGCGATACCTTCGTCGCGTCCACCCGGTCTTCCATGTCTCCTGTATCAAGCCCGTTCTTCGCGCCCCCGCTCGTCTTCCCTCCCCCCCCCCATCCTTGTCGAGGGCGCACCCATCTACAGGGTCCGTAGGATTTTGGACATGCGTCCTCGGGGCCGTGGTCATCAGTACCTAGTAGATTGGGAGGGGTACGGTCCTGAGGAGAGGAGTTGGGTTCCCTCTCGGGACGTGCTGGACCGTGCGCTGATCAAGGATTTCCTCCGTTGCCGCCAGGTTTCCTCCTCGAGTGCGCCAGGAGGCGCTCGGTGAGTGGGGGGGTACTGTCATGTATTGTCATGTTGTGTCTTGTTTCTGTCCTTTCTCTTCACCCTGTCTCCCCCTGCTGGTCGTTTTAGGTTACCTTTTCTCCCCCTCTTTCCCCCAGCTGTTCCTTGTCTCCTCCTAACTACCTCGTCACCCCTTTTCCCACCTGTTCCCTTTTTCCCTCTGATTAGTCCTCTATATCTCTCTCTGTTTTTGTTCCTGTCCTTGTCGGATTCTTGTTTGTGTTGTTCATGCCTGAACCAGACTATCGTCATGTTTGCTGCAACCTTGTCCTGTCCTGTCGGAACCTGCCGGTCCATCTGAGCCTACGTTTGTTTTCTTATTAAAGAAGCTCTGTTTACGTTAATTCGCTTTTGGGTCCTCATTCACGCACCGTAACAATAATAGTGAAGACATCAACACTGTGAAATAACACATATGGAATAATGTAGTAACCAAAAAAGTGCTAAACAAATCTAAATCTATCTTATATTTGAGGTTCTTCAAAGTAGCCACCCTTTGCCTTGATGTATGTGTTATCAGGTACTCAGAACCAAATATTAAAATGAATGAATCAAAGCACACAGAGATACACCATAGTATGTATTATTATGTCCCAAACAGTGAACTACTAGATTAGTTATCTCACTGGAGGAGGAATTGTAATCAAATCAAATAGCAACCATATAACCTAGTACTACAGACCAGATGATGGTTGCATCCCAAATTTCACCCTATTCCCTAAATAGTGCAGTATTTTTTGACCAGGGCCCATAGGGTGCCATTTGGGACGCAGGGATATGTTTGGATTTTTCTGACGATCTAATTATAAAAACAGTTATGTTTTATTTGTCATAACTTAGTGGGCCACTGTTTCCAAATCAAGTACTTTGATATCAGTCTGAGTGCTTGAGTGTGGCGCCATAGTGGAGAAAAATCATCAATGGAGAACTGTGTCAAAAGAGAACTGTGTCCTTGTTACTGCAAGGAGAGAGATATATTTGAACTTGTAATGAAACACGTACAGTATGTTCATAAATGTCTCACAAAAAAATGACACACACACACTTTGGATTTTGATTAATAGTACTTGTCAGAGCTTGTAAGAACTAAATTGTGAACATACATATAGCTAATAACAATGAAACTCGAAATGGACACACACACAATTCCAAAGTATCTCCTATTCACATCCCATTATTTCCTAAATAATATAAAGTAGTCTTGTTTTCCTTCGTGACACTGAAGTTTATACCCCTAATTTATCACTGCTCCTCGTACCCTCCTATTTACGGGCCACTATCACCGTATTGAGATCAACAGGGCAATGATGAATGCAATGTAGACTATCCCGACCAGCCTGGCTTCCGTGGAATTTAATCAATTTCAACTCTGGCGCTGTTTCAAATGGCACCTTATACCCTATTTCGTGCACTACCTTTGACCAGGGCCAACAGGGCTTGGGTCAAAAGTGGTGCACTGTGTAGAAAATAGGATGCAATTTGAGACACAGCCTCTGTGATTCCCTAAACGGTTCCTTTAAGGCCCAAGCAATCCCCTGACCTGAGAAGGAAATTGCTTTTCCCATTTTGTGAACCCGACAAAGAAAGGATTTCAAGTGCTCCCCATGTCACACACATTAAAGGTTCATTTTGTGTGAAGGAAAGTGTGCGTGTGCATGTGCGTGTGTGTAGACTTGTTTGTGTGGACAGTAACTAGGCAATGTGACAGAGCTTCAAAATACAGCTTGTTTTTACCCACCGTAGTTGAACGCGACTGTATGTCGCTGTGGATAAGAGCGTCTGCTAAATTATTAAATGACTAAAATGTAAAATGTCCTCAGAGATGTCATCCTCCACAGGCTCGGAACACAATGTGATCATATAGAAAGCAAGTGTTTCCCACATCTGCAGGGATAAACTTTTTTTTATTGGTAATGAAATTCACACACATGGACACACACACACATACTTGGAACGGCAGCAGAGTTGAGATAGTGTGAAGATCTGTTTTCAGTCTGGTGGTATACTATAGTGATACTAGATACAACCTGAATCATCAGCACAAATATGAGAACAAGAATGAGTCTTCCCTAGTTGTGGGTCAGCTTGTTGTGATTTAAGTTGTTGGTCTGCTTGTTGAGAAAGACAGCTGAAAGCTGGCAGTTGTGCCCTTGAGCAAGGCACTTAACCCCTCACAATTGCTCTCTATCCAGGGGCGCTGCACTGCTGCTGACCTTGTGTCCGTGTGTGTGTGTGTGTGCGTGTGTCCGTGTGTGTGTGTCCGTGTGTCCGTGTGTCTGTGTGTGTGTGTGTGTGTGTGTGTGTGTGTGTGTGTGTGTGTGTGTGTGTGCGCGTGTGCGCCGCGTGTGTGAGAGTGTGAAGTGAGTGTGTGTGTATATCTGGGGGTGTCGGAAAAGTCAGAACAAAATGTCCATTCTAACTTTAAAGTAGTATTTTATATTATTCTATTTTACACATACAGTACATCTTACAAGCATGAACACATGCAGTACGCTACACGCTAGGAGATACTGTACATGCCAAGTTGCTCCATTAACAACTGTACTAATGAAAGCCTCACCGCTCAGGAACTGCCCTGCAAACAATAATGAGTCATTAGGATGTCCCTGGTACGTTACGAAATGGTCACCTAAAGTGTCATGGTCCCCTGGAGATTTTGTCTAGTTCCCAGTTGGTCCCAGCTATGTCCCGGATGTCCCTAAGGAAGTTTTTAGGACGTTCTTGGGACGTTATGTCATGGTCCCCTGGAGGTTTTGTCTAGTTCCCGGTTGGGCCCAGGGACATCCTCAAAGACATTTTTAGGATGTTTTGGGGAAATTGTGTCATAGTCCCCTGAAGGTTCTGTCTAGTTCCCAGTTTGTCCCGGGGATGTCCCTGAGGACATTCGTAGGACTTTCTTGGGATGTTGTGGCATGGTCCCATGGACGTTTTTGTCTCCGGGATGTCACCTAATGGTCACATAGTAACGTTCTCCCCACCCAAAAAGTGTTCTTACCCAGGGCACGCACACCCTAGTTTCATTACACATCACCTCTGGTTACTGTTGCCAAGCCAATCTAGGCCATTATTGGTGGACCAGTGATCCAGTCAGAGATCTTTTTCTTTTGGCAATGAACAGATTTTCAACTTATATAGTTGACACACGATTACATTATCTATGTTAATTCAAACATAAATTGTAATGAAAAACATCCTCACTTGGGATTTGAACTCACAACCTCTTGGTTCACAGCATTTTGATCTTCCTGCTATGCCACCGTGTCTGTACAAATAAGGGATTTCACCTGTAAACCTATTCCTACACTTTGCACCTCAAGGTAAATCTCAGCTCTGTTCAAAAATACACTGAAGAAAAGCTTTTATATTTATCATAGTGTGTCAGGAGTAACATTAAACACAATAATATGCCCCACCAAGTTCTACAGACGTTGGGGTGCAACAGAAATATCCACCTACCCAGACTCCCAGATGAGGTCATATTGAAAGGGCAGTACTAGGTGATCATGACACATATTGTCATTGATTAAAGATTTGTACACTAGTATAGCTGAACAGCATACGATGTGACAGACCGGGAACTAGACAAAACCTCCAGGGGACCATGACCCAACGTCTCAAGAACATTCAGGGACCTTTTGGGAATGTCCTAAAGTCATTAAAAAGGTCCCCCAGAGAAAGTTCCCTTGAAAGTCCTAAAGTCCTAAAATGAAAGTCCTAAAAAGGTCCTCAGTGACGTCCTGGGAATGTACATAGAACTAGACAAATGTCCCTCAGAGAACGATACCTTGAGACCATCATGCAACGTTCTTAGAACGCTCTCAGCACCTCAGTGGGATAACGTTGCACTGAAACCCTTAAGGGACATAATAGGAACATTGCTGCATGTCCTCAGGACATCCCCTGTTTGCTGCGTGGTAGCCTCCAACCATTAATAAGTTAACAGGATACTGAAAACCTCTCCCACACAATAGAGTAGAACCTGTTGCGTTATAATCGATATGGACCACTATCAGATCTAATGGACTGCAATTGAAAATGAAAAGACAGTTACAGGATGTGTCCCAAATGGCATACAATTCCCTACGTAGTGCATTACTTTTGGCCAGAGCCCCATAGGCCCTGGTCAAAAGGGAAGAGAGTGTCATTTGGGACACAGTCATAGTTACACGACAGGCTCCTGCACTGAGGCTTTTTATACAGTACCTCTATGTGAGTTATCAGTGAACCCCATTCTTCGGTTTTACACTTGACGTAGGTACCTAAGACTACTTTCAAATCATTCACTTAGTACATTTTCCAGTGTTGAATCCATTAAGTTCTCTTATGCTTACTGTACTGTATATCGAGGGTTCCCTTCCCTCCTGCATCTCCAATGAGTGTTCTAGATAGTGTCCTTCGAAGAAGCAGTGATGTTGCCTGGAATAGCCTTCGATCTCTGCAGGGAAGCATTTCAAATCCGGCAGGCATGCAGGCGAGGCATACATGCCTTAGGCCATATTTTCCTCATTAGGTAGCATGGTCCCCTTGGGCTTCTCCAGGAATGGAATGGCCCTCCACTCTCCTTGACTAAGCTGCCTCTCCTAGATGGTTCCAGGAACTGTTGTCTAGGGACCATGGCTACTGCCCCTGCTTCTACCTCTCTCCTCTGCCTTTCTGTGTCTCTGCCACTATTCTCTCCCTGTCTCTACCTCTATCCCTCTGCCTCTATTCTCTCTCTGTCTCTACCTCTATCCATCTGTCTCTGTCAACCTCTGCCTTTATCATCTACCTTCCCCTATAGCCCACCTCTATCATCTACCTTCCCCTATAGTCCACCACCTGTATCGTCTACCTCCCCTATAGTCCTTCTCTGTCATCTACCTTCCCCTATAGTCCATCTCAATCATCTACCTTCCCCTATAGTCCACTTCTATCATCTACCTTCCCCTATAGTCCACCTCAATCATCTACCTTCGCCTATAGTCCACTTCTATCATCTACCTTCCCCTATAGTCCACGTATATCATCTACCTTCCCCTATAGTCCACCACCTGTAACATCTACCTCCCCTATAGTCCTTCTCTATCATCTACCTTCCCCTATAGTCCTTCTCTGTCATCTACCTTCCCCTATAGTCCACCTCAATCATCTACCTTCCCCTATAGTCCACTTCTATCATCTACCTTCCCCTATAGTCCACCTCAATCATCTACCTTCCCCTATAGTCCACTTCTATCATCTAACTTCCCCTATAGTCCACCTCAATCATCTACCTTCCCCTATAGTCCACCACCCCTATCATCTACCTCCCCTATAGTCCTTCTCTGTCATCTACCTTCCCCTATAGTCCACCTCTATCATCTACCTTCCCCTATAGTCCACTTATATCATCTACCTTCCCCTATAGTCCACCTCTGTCATCTACCTTACCCTATAGTCCACTTCTATCATCTACCTTCCCCTATAGTCCACCTCTATCATCTACCTTCCCCTATAGTCCACCACCTGTATCGTCTACCTCCCCTATAGTCCTTCTCTGTCATCTACCTTCCCCTATAGTCCACTTCTATCATCTACCTTCCCCTATAGTCCACTTCTATCATCTACCTTCCCCTATAGTCCACTTCTATCATCTACCTTCCCCTATAGTCCACCTCTATCATCTACCTTTCTGCCTCTCTCTGTTCTCCAGTGCCTCTTTCTTCTGCCTGCTGCTTGTCTGCTGCCTGCCTGCTACCTGCTGCCTGCTGCCTCTCTGCTGCCTGCCTGCTGCCTCTCTGCTGCCTGCCTCCTGCCTATCTGCTGCCTTTCTGCTGCCTGCTTCTACCTGCTACCTGCTGCCTCTCTGCTGCCTCTCTGCTGCCTGCCTGCTGCCTGCCTGCTGCCTCTCTGCTGCCTGCCTGCTGCCTCTCTGCTGCCTGCCTGCTGCCTCTCTGCTGCCTCTCTGCTGCCTGCCTCCTGCCTTTCTGCTGCCTCTCTGCTGCCTCTCTGCTGCCTGCCTGCTGCCTGCCTGCTGCAAGCCTCCTGCCTTTCTGCTGCCTCTCTGCTGCCTCTCTGCTGCCTGCCTGCTGCCTCTCTGCTGCCTCTCTGCTGCCTGCCTCCTGCCTTTCTGCTGCCTCTCTGCTGCCTGCCTCCTGCCTTTCTGCTGCCTCTCTGCTGCCTGCCTCCTGCCTCTCTGCTGCCTCTCTGCTGCCTGCCTGCTGCCTCTCTGCTGCCTCTCTGCTGCCTGCCTGCTGCCCCTCTGCTGCCTCTCTGCTGCCTGCCTCCTGCCTTTCTGCTGCCTCTCTGCTGCCTCTCTGCTGCCTGCCTGCTGCCTCTCTGCTGCAAGCCTCCTGCCTTTCTGCTGCCTCTCTGCTGCCTCTCTGCTGCCTCTCTGCTGCCTGCCTGCTGCCTCTCTGCTGCCTGCCTCCTGCCTTTCTGCTGCCTCTCTGCTGCCTGCCTCCTGCCTGCCTATCAAGCTAATTTACATATATAGGCTAATATTTTGGTTTTTTTAAAGTGGTACCTCTGTTGTATATCTGGGATAATACAATATGTGGACAACATGTACCCCCGCACATTGACTCGGTACCAGTACCTGCTGTACAGTGCCTTGCGAAAGTATTCGGCCCCCTTGAACTTTGCGACCTTTTGCCACATTTCAGGCTTCAAACATAAAGATATAAAACTGTATTTTTTTGTGAAGAATCAACAACAAGTGGGACACAATCATGAAGTGGAACGACATTTATTGGATATTTCAAACTTTTTTAACAAATCAAAAACTGAAAAATTGGGCGTGCAAAATTATTCAGCCCCCTTAAGTTAATACTTTGTAGCGCCACCTTTTGCTGCGATTACAGCTGTAAGTCGCTTGGGGTATGTCTCTATCAGTTTTGCACATCGAGAGACTGACATTTTTTCCCATTCCTCCTTGCAAAACAGCTCGAGCTCAGTGAGGTTGGATGGAGAGCATTTGTGAACAGCAGTTTTCAGTTTTTTCCACAGATTCTCGATTGGATTCAGGTCTGGACTTTGACTTGGCCATTCTAACACCTGGATATGTCTATTTTTGAACCATTCCATTGTAGATTTTGCTTTATGTTTTGGATCATTGTCTTGTTGGAAGACAAATCTCCGTCCCAGTCTCAGGTCTTTTGCAGACTCCATCAGGTTTTCTTCCAGAATGGTCCTGTATTTGGCTCCATCCATCTTCCCATCAATTTTAACCATCTTCCCTGTCCCTGCTGAAGAAAAGCAGGCCCAAAACATGATGCTGCCACCACCATGTTTGACAGTGGGGATGGTGTGTTCAGCTGTGTTGCTTTTACGCCAAACATAACGTTTTACATTGTTGCCAAAAAGTTCAATTTTGGTTTCATCTGACCAGAGCACCTTCTTCCACATGTTTGGTGTGTCTCCCAGGTGGCTTGTGGCAAACTTTAACCAACACTTTTTATGGATATTTTAAGAAATGGCTTTCTTCTTGCCACTCTTCCATAAAGGCCAGATTTGTGCAATATACGACTGATTGTTGTCCTATGGACAGAGTCTCCCACCTCAGCTGTAGATCTCTGCAGTTCATCCAGAGTGATCATGGGCCTCTTGGCTGCATCTCTGATCAGTCTTCTCCTTGTATGAGCTGAAAGTTTAGAGGGACGGCCAGGTCTTGGTAGATTTGCAGTGGTCTGATACTCCTTCCATTTCAATATTATCGCTTGCACAGTGCTCCTTGGGATGTTTAAAGCTTGGGAAATCTTTTTGTATCCAAATCCGGCTTTAAACTTCTTCACAACAGTATCTCGGACCTGCCTGGTGTGTTCCTTGTTCTTCATGATGCTCTCTGCGCTTTTAACGGACCTCTGAGACTATCACAGTGCAGGTGCATTTATACGGAGACTTGATTACACACAGGTGGATTGTATTTATCATCATTAGTCATTTAGGTCAACATTGGATCATTCAGAGATCCTCACTGAACTTCTGGAGAGAGTTTGCTGCACTGAAAGTAAAGGGGCTGAATAATTTTGCACGCCCAATTTTTCAGTTTTTGATTTGTTAAAAAAGTTTGAAATATCCAATAAATGTTGTTCCACTTCATGATTGTGTCCCACTTGTTGTTGATTCTTCACAAAAAAATACAGTTTTATATCTTTATGTTTGAAGCCTGAAATGTGGCAAAAGGTCGCAAAGTTCAAGGGGGCCGAATACTTTCGCAAGGCACTGTATATAGCCTTGCTATTGTTATTTTATTGTGTTACTTTTCATATTTAATTTTTAACTTTAGTTTATTTCGTAAATATTTTCTTAACATTATTTATTTAACTACATTGTTGGTTATGGGCTTTAAGTAAGCATTTCATTGTAAGGTCTACACCAGTTGTATTCCGCACATGTCACAAATAAAATTTGATTTGATTTTTTGATTTGACATGTTAATATTCACAAGACACTGGAAGAAAAATATGTACCATATGTCACCCAACTTTTTACATTGCTACAAACAGCTAGCCTGGTACTAGATCTGGTTGTGATTGTCATTGGTTGTCAGACAGATCAGGAATCAGGCTAACCATTTTTATTTATTTACTTAATCTTTATTTAACTAGGCAAGTCAGTTAAGAACAAATTCTTATTTACAATGACGGCCTAATAATGAGTTGAAGTGAATGTAAGCAGGGTAAAGTGAAGTGACCTGGAAATGGTTGGTCTCTGACACACATATTGGAGAGCAAGGCCAAGCAGATCCAATGCATAGACATCATGTTGCCCAGCTCCTGTTATTATGTTGGATGTGCATGTTATTACTTTGGATGTACACACACACACACACACACACACACACACACACACACACACACACACACACACACACACACACACACACACACACACACACACACACACACACACACACACACACACACACACACACACACACACACACAAACGCACACTCACAACCACACACTGAACACTAATAGGGTTGCATGACTGTTTATTCCAAGTAGCACAAAGCTTTGATTGGAGACACGGGCTGCATCCCAAATGGCACTCTATTCCCTATTTAGTGGACTACTTTTTTTTTTTTACCAGGGCTCATAGGGCTCAAAAGTAGTGCACTATATAGGGAATAGTGCGCAATTTAGGACAAAAACAATTCCCTGTTAAAAAGGGCCCTTTGGCTACAATGTTGCTGTGACTGACCTTTTGTCTGTCTTTTCTCTCCTTTTTAGGTTTTCCTTTATTTACTCCTTTGTTCATTTGGCCCAAATCTTCTCTCCCTCCCTCGCTTCCATTCCACACAATCACAATGAGATGATGGTGATTTCTATGTTATCTGAATATTACTCTATTGTATGTAGTTGTTGTATGTAGTAATCCTGTCGATTATCAACAGGATAGTATAGACTAAGCTAGTGTGTGTTCAATGTCAGTGGTTCCAGTGTTATACATTAATAGGCTTGTGAAGAGTACACTTAGATGGTTACAACAGTAGAGGGGAAACATCAAGCAAGCTCAGTCCCCCCATTTTGAAGACATGATCTAAAGTACTTTATCACTCTTGTGCCACTCTTGCCCAGTCCTTTAGTTTTGTGGGGGAATAATGCTAGATTTGGTTTTTTAAACCATTGATTGGTTTCTAGAATGCACTTGCTAAACCGAGATTCCGGCCTGGCATATATTAAATGTAAATGACTTCTCAGATTTAAAATGTGTCAAACCAGGTGAAGCACTTGGACATGGGTGGGGGCTTGTATCCACTTGTCTTCCAACGATTTTGCATCTCTTATCAGAAACCAAACAATTCCCCCCTGGCCTCTGTTCTCATTCTGCTGACTTAGGCTACACAGGAGCACCAAATCCACTTCGAACACTGCTTTATCACTCCCCTTCCATTGATTAGTTGGGACTTTTTCAGTTAGTGCATTCCGACTGAGCCAACAGCAAGAAAGGAAGGACATACAGTAGTGTCATTTCAGAAAGGCAAGTAACACAGTCCTCAACAAGATGACCACAACAGAGCCAATTCTCAGCTCTTATAACCCAGGTCTAAAGAAGTAATGAAGATAATGCAGTGAAGAAGACTAGAGCAACAAGTCACATTCAGCAAAATGTGAACATCATTGGCGCCACATACTCACTTTTGGAGGTATGAAGCAACGTTATGGTAACTAGCAAAAAATATATAGGGGCGGGGTCTTACTTACTGTAAATATATATATATATATATAATTAATTATCTACCCCACCTTCTCTTTTTGCTAGAAACCGTAACACTGTGTCATGCCTCTCAAGTGGCTCCAGTAATGGTGTTTTTGAAATATCCACTTTCCAAGCTTATTGGTTGAGACGTTACTGTTCAGTTATTCATTATTTCGACCCCTTTGGTTTAAGTTCATACTCACCCAATTATTTATCTACTTTTCTGTCATCTCATAGACCCATGGTATAGAGGAGATGCAATGCAAGCACCTTCTGTCCAAGGTCAGTCAGGGTGGGCCGTGCCCAGAGACCGCTGTCTGCAGTGGGGTGGGCCAATTAACCAAACAGACTGTGTGGCCAATAGAGCCTGGATTTAGTGCTGTCGCTAGTTCTTATCATCTCACACTTCTTTTCTGTTCAGGATTAATGGGTAAATGTATTTTACACGCCTCAGTAACCCAATGCATTAGCACAGAGACTTAACAAAAAATATTTATCTCTCTGTTGTAACCACTGTCTC
Organism: Oncorhynchus mykiss; assembly: GCF_057628025.1. Classification (NCBI taxonomy): domain Eukaryota; kingdom Metazoa; phylum Chordata; class Actinopteri; order Salmoniformes; family Salmonidae; genus Oncorhynchus; species Oncorhynchus mykiss. Next base: position 35,619,008 of record NC_143041.1, read on the forward strand.
TCTCTCTATCTCGTTCCCTCTGTTTTCTTCCTCTCTCTGTCCTCTCTCTCTCTCTCTCTCTTCTGTGGCTGGGCAGCCAGGGCCAGTAAAGCACTAACTAATGATGTAGAGAGGGAGCGAGCAGAGAAGAGAATTGGGGGGACTTCTTCAGTGGTTTAAAGTATTTAAGTAAAAATGCTTTAAAGTATTACCTACAGTAAGTAGTTACTGGGGGTATCTGTACTTTACTCTACTATTTATATTTTTGACAACTTTTACTTTTACTCCACTACATCAAGAGAATACCCCTGGTCATCCCTACTGCATCTGATCTGGCGGACTCACTAAACACAAATGCTTCGTTTTTTTAATGATGTCTGAGTGTTGGAGTGTGCCCCTTGCGTAAATAGTAAAACAAGAAAATTGCGCCATATATTTAGCTTAATATAAGGAATGAGAAGTTATTTATACTCTTACTTTTACTTTGATACTTAATATATTTTAGCAAATTACATTTACTCAAGTAGTATATTACTGGGTGACTTTCAATTTTACTGAAGTACTTTTCGATTTAGGTATCTTTACTTTTACACCAACCACTGGACTTTGGTTGGTTGGTGCAGTCAATATTTTTTGTGAGTACACTTCTAGCGAGAGGACTTGCAAAGGGCAATCAGTGGGAGAAATAGGTTAGACAACATGCTGAAAACGATTAGGGCCAACTGAAGAGGAAAGAGGAAAACAACAACCCTGTAATGTATTCCAGCATTGTGATTTCTCTGAACTTCTTCTCTGTCCTAAAATAGATTGACAGAGTGGGTGAACCAGTGGGAGCCACAGTGAGCCACTTGGAAATTACAGTCTTAACATTAAAATAGGATAACAATTTCCACTCTAATATTTCTGGTATTTTAATGGTAGGCTAAATGGCGGAGCTAACTAGCTTTCAGGAGAGAAGGGGAGAGATTGAGGATGGCAACAATTAAAAGAGTGAAACAGCTGACAGTGTAAGGCTGCCTGCCACCCTTCTGGCCCTGACAGGAGAGAGGGATCAGGCAGAGACACAGTTGTCTCCTTCCTCCATACTTTCTTCTGCATGCTGGGAAGTGGAGGGGAGGAGGGGAACGCCCCCGTAGCAGCTCTGCTCCTTGGCTTCGTCAAACTGCCAACCAGGGCAAAGGCAGGCAGGAAGGAACACACTTCATTAACCAATCTGATGGCAGATGTCAGGCAGGGCTTTTTGCTCAAAGCGCACACATGCACGCGCTCACTCTCGCATGCTGGCACACGCACACACACACACACACACACACACACACACACACACACACACACACACACACACACACACACACACACACACACACACACACACACAGAAAGCCTTAAAAAGCAGCCTGACTTTTTGCTCCAAGCACACATTTGATTCCAGTGAATGGTCACGTCAGTCCCCCTGCCAGGTTAATTTCCTTTGGAGTGTGAGCTCGTGAAGTGTGTGGTTGAGCCAATCAAAGTTAATGAGCTGAGAAACCATGGCCCTTATTTATCAGCCTCCTTTACTTAGGCTGTTTCATCACCACCTCGTCAGTCTTCACACCTCACAGACACCTCCATCAAACACACACACGCAAGCATGCATGCACACAAACACACACGCACAAGCACATGTATAACTACCTATACATAGATCAATAGATCTCCCTTTTATTGATTATTGATTGATTGATGGATAAACTGAGCTTGGTGAACTACAATGCTTGTTTACACTAATGGTACAATGTGTTAGCCATCCCATGTCTCACGACCATTGTCTCATTTGTCTTATAGCAGGTCATTACTTGGTGCTAAACTATTGATGCAACAGTAATCGCTCTTGGACAGATATACATAACATAAATGGCAGTAGCTTCTGTTGACAGATTGTGGGATGCGATGATTAACGAGGAACTTTTTTCCGGTACGCTGATGATTTTTTTGTCAATGTTCATTGAGACAAATCATGATTTCGCAGGTGCTCGCATTTTTCGAATTTCAGAAGGGGTGGGGAGATTTGGCTCACAGACTTGAAACTGGCTGAGAGTTTCCTTTAAGAGTGGTGAAGACTTCACTACTCTTTTCTAACATGTCTCCCCCCAGAACTCAATCGAGCATCTGACAAATTACGTGAGACTTTGGTTCTGTGTCCTAGATTAATAATGCACCAGAATTGACATGCATCTAACTAAGACCGATGTTGCCATAAAGCAGTAATCACAGTGACCGATAGAACAATGCGGCGACATGTTGTGTAACTCTCTCTACATATCACACAATTTAAGTGCCTCAAAGGACAGTTTAATGCTTTTCATTAGCAAGGCATTGGCTATTTTATTGTGTTAATAAGCTATCTCGTTTTAGTTGAACAGGCACACACATGGCCATTCTAATCCCCCACCCACCCACCCTCTCTCTCTCTCTCTCTCTCTCTCCTCTCTTTTCCCACTCTCTCTCTTTCTCTCTCTCCACACAAGGCCATTCTAATTCTCTTTTCTACACTTTTTTAAAATTGCAATTGGTGAATCCTGTAGTGGATAATGAGTTTTACCTCTGATGCCAGCATGGTGAAAAGATTCAGATGTACCTAGTCCCCTGTTACTGTTGTAACCTTTTTCTCTCTGTTTCTCTCTTTTCATTCTACATCTCTCTCATTCTCTCTGTCTCTCTTGGAGCTATATCGTTACAAACCTCCATTCGATGACAGCTTGTCTATACTAAATACTGTAGTTGTTTTTGGCAAGATCAACATGTTTTCTCACTGTGCCAGGAGGAATAATACATGAACAGACATCGTCACTCTACATGACTTAAGTCAGCCAAACATGTCAGAAATGTGACAACATGAGATCCATCCATCCATGCTAGACTTTCAGTCATTGCGCTAATGCTAGTTAGCAATGGTGCCAGATACTACCTTCAACTTCCTGCAAACTCACACAGAGATATACTTTTTTTTTTAAATTAATGAGTTAATTTGACTCTTGATAAATATACAAAAAATTGCTTAACTGCCAACATGTCACACTATCCCTTTAAAATACTATAGGTAATGAAGGTCAACTGATAGTTTTATCTATATGACCCCGTCAACAAAGCCTGTCTGTTATTTTACTTTAATAATGATGGGGTCCACCTTAGTGAACATTGAGTCCATTTGAAGCTCAAGGTCACAGAACTAAGACATGTTGTATATTACACTGCCTTCAGAAAGTAGTCAGACCCCTTGACTTATTCCTCATCTTTTTGTGTTTCTGCCTGAATTCAAAATTGATTCAATTATTTTGTATCTCCCCCATCTACACAATGTATGTTATGGAAAATGTGTATTCTTTACTGGCTTCCTTCTTTTCACTCTGTCCTTTAGGATAGTATTGCGGAGTAACTACAATGTTGTTTATCCATCCTCTGTTTTTTTTAGACACCATTGGCCTCGGTGAAATCCCTCAACGGTTTCCTTCCTCTCTGGCAACTGAGTTAGGACGGACGACTGTAGCTATGTTGTGACTAGGTATATTGATACACCATCCAAAGTGTACTTAATAACTTCAGCATGCTCAAAGAGATATTCAATGTCTCTTTTTTTACCCATCTACTAATCGATGCCCTTCTTTGCCAGGCATTGTGGTTGAATCTCTGCTTGAAATTCACTGCTCGATTGAGGGACCTTAAAGATAAGTGGGGTACAGAGATGAGGTAGTCATTCAAAAATCATGTTAAACACAATTTTTGCACACAGAGTATAGCTTTGATATACTTATAATATGGCTTAGATAGACTATTTTGACAATATTCTGTAGTTAACATTTTTATTCAGGACAGAGAGGAGAGAGAAGGGAGAGTTGGGGAAAAATAGAAAGAAAAGGATAAGAGACAGATGAGGAATGCAAATGTTTGCTGCTCCATTCAGTCCCTCCCTCCCTCTATTCCTCCATACCCTATATACATCCCTCCCAGCCAATGGCTATAATAAAAGGGATTGGTCCACTGAAGAAAATGTGTGCGTATTCTTCCTTCTTAAATATTCAGTTTCTCATTATTTTAATCAAGACTTGGTGATAATGAGTGTCTGTCAAACAGTGGGCAGGCAGAGAGAGGGGGTGAGTGAAAGAGGAGGGTAAGAGGGAGAGAGAGAGGGAGGGGGTGACAGGGAGGGGGAGAGGGAGTGGGAGTGTAAGGGAAAGAGAGAGGGAGCGAGAGAGAGAGAGAGAGAGAGGGGGAGGGGTGACAGGAAGTGGGAGAGGGAGTGGGAGTGTAAGGCAAAGAGAGAGGGAGAGAGAAAGGGAGGGAGAGAGAGAGAGAGAGGGAGAGAGGGAGAGAGGGGGAGAGGGGGAGAGAGAGAGAGAGAGAGAGAGAGAGAGAGAGAGAGAGAGAGAGAGAGAGAGAGAGAGAGAGAGAGAGAGAGAGAGAGGGAGAAAGGGAGAGAGAGAGAGAGAGAGAGAGAGAGAGAGAGAAAGAAAGAAAGAAAGAAAGAAAGAAAGAAAGAAAGAAAGAAAGAAAGGGAGAGAGGGAGAGAGAAAGGGAGAGAGAGAGAGAAAGATAAAGAGAGAGGGAGAGCTGTCAAGTAGTGGGCTGAAATAATTAATACTTGTGTGATGGAAAGATTTGGAGGGGGACAAAAAAAAGTACTGATATCACTTAATTTGAAGCCTGGAGGTATAATGATTGATTGCAGTAGTATGAGCTGCATGCTTATGGCAAGACTTCCAATGCAGTAAAACAGCACCATAATGCATTATACCAGCATAATTTATGTATAGTGTTTCCAAAATACCTCAGCAAGCTTGACACACACACCAACACACAGGGGAAAATAGAGGGATAAAATGGACAGATGTCAGACAGACATATCAGCGAATAAAGGATAGAAGAGAGAAGTGGAGAGAAGAGAGGAGAGGATAAAGGAGAGCGGATAGAAGAGAAAGGAGAAGAGAGGAGAGAATAGAGGCTAGATGAAAAGCGGAGAAGAGAGAAGATAAGAGGCGAGGAGAGGAGAGAGGATAGTGGCGAGGAGAGGAGAGAGGGGAAGAAACAGGAGAGGAGAGAAGAGGCTGGAAGAGAGGGGAAGAGAGGAAATGAGAGAGGAGAGGATAAAGTAGAGGATACAGAATGGAGGCTAGAAGAGAGGAGATTAGACAATGTAAAGGTGAGAGGTGAGGATCAGAAGGGGAGAGAAGAGAGGATAGAGGAGAGGACATGAGATATAAGGAGAGAGGAGAGGAAAGGAGAAGAGAGGAATGGAGAGAAAAATATAGAGTTGAGGAGAGGATGGAGGAGAGGATAGAAGGGAGAAAAGAGGAGAGAGGAGAGGAAAGAGGAGAAAGGAGATGAAAGAGTGGAGGAAAGAGAGAAGAGATGAGAAAAGAGAGGAGAGAATAGAGGAGAGGAGAGGATAATGGAGACAGGAGAGAAAAGAGAAGAGGATGGTGAAGAAATTAGAAGAGAGGAAAGGAAAGAGGAAAGGAAAGGATATAGAAGAGGATAGAGGAGGGAGAGGATGGAGTCAAGGATAGAAGGGAGAGAAGAGGAGAGAGGAGAGGAAAGAGGAGAAAGGAGAAGAAAGAGTGGAGGAAAGAGAGGAGAGATGAGAAAAGAGAGGAGAGAATAGAGGAGAGGAGAGGATTATGGAGACAGGAGAGAAAAGAGAAGAGGATGGTGAAGAAATGAGAAGAGAGGAAAGGAAAGAGGAAAGGAAAGGATATAGGAGAGGATAGAGGAGGTGATAGGGAAGAGGATAAAAGGGAGAGAAGATAAGTGAAGAGAGGAGAGGAGAGAGGATAGAAAAGAGAGGAAAGAGGAGAGAGAGGAGAGATGAGAAAACAGAGGGGAAGGAGGATGATAAAAGAGAGGATTGAGGAGTGGAACAAGTAAAGAATAGAGGAGGATAGAAGAGAGGAGAAGAGAGGAAAGGAAAGAGGAGAGGAAAGATAGAGAAGAGGCTATAGGGGAGAGAAGAGAAGAGGGGAGAGGAGAGGAGAGTAGAGGAGAGGGTATAGGAGAGAAAAGAGAGACAATAGAGAGAATAGAGGAGAGGAGAGAGAAGAGGACATAGGAAAGAGGAGAGAATGGGAGGATAGAGGAGAAGAGAGGAAAGGAGAAAGGAGAGGAAAGGAAAGGAGAGGCAAGGAGAGGAGAGTAAATGAGAGAGGAGAGGATAGAGAAGAGGATAGAGAAAAGGATAGAGGAGAGAAAATAGAGGCTCACTTGCTTTGGCAATGTTAACACATGTTTCCCATGCCAATAAAGCCCCTTGAATTGAATTGAATTGCGAAAAGGAGAGAGGAGAGAGGAGAGGCTGGAGGAGAAGATACGAGAGAAGGAGAGAGGAAAGTAGAGGAGAGGAAAAAAAAGAAGAGGAGAATAGAGGAGAAGGTAGAGTAGATGATAGCTTAGAGGAAAGGATAGAGACGAGGATAGAGGTGGGAGAAGAGGTGAGAAGAGAGAGGAGAGGATAGATGAGATGATAGAGGAGAATGTAGTGGAGAGAAGAGAGTAGAGGAGAGAAGATAGGAGATAATTGAGGCTGAGGAGAGGAGAGAGATGTGAGGAGAGAGGAGAGATGAGAGAGGAAAGAGGAGATAAAATAATACATAGGAGATAATTGAAAAAGAGGACAGAGGAGAGGATAAAGGAAAAGAGAGAGGAAATAGGAGAGGAGAGATGAGAGGAGAGAGGACATTGGAGAGGAGAGGAGAGGAGAGAAGAGAGAGGAGGAAACAGGAGAGGAGATAAGAGAGGATAGAGGAGAAAGATGTGGAAAGAGGAGAGGCAATAGAACGGGAGAGAATAGAGGCTAGAGGAGAGGACATAGGAGAGAAGTGAGGAGAGGAGAGGAGAGGAGAGGAGAGGATAGAGGAGAGGAGAGGAGAGGAGAGGAGAGGAGAGGAGAGGAGAGGAGAGGAGAGGAGAGGAGAGGAGAGGAGAGGATAGAGGAGAGGATGAGAGGAGAGGGCGGAGGAGAGGATAGAGGAGACAATCGAGGAGAGAGTAGAGTTGAGATTGGAGAACGGAAAGGAGAAAGGAGAGTAGAGGACGAGAGGAGAGGAGAGAGGGGATAGAGAAGAAAATAGAGGAGATGATAGAGGAGAGGAGATTAGATGAGAGAGGAAAGGATAGATGAGTGGACAGAAGAGAGGCAGACTCTCTTTTTGATGGACAGGTAGATACAGCGGCTGACTACCTACAATTCTGTCTGGTGACACCTACAATATTCCAACCTTGACAGAAGCTAGCACTGATTGTGTGTAGATACCCTTGTGGATTTATAGAGGTGCATTTTGTTCCCTGAGACACTAACCGATGGAGTCTAAAACACCTGGACTCCTGCGTGCCACAAGATTGTTTTAGCCCGCTGGGCTAAACCCTAGACATTAGCTAATGGACATTTGTAGGTCTCAGCTAAAGTTATTAATTGGTTGGTTAACATACCAACCACCTCAGTCACATGAGCTTCTCTTATGGATTCGTATGGGTTACATTTAATGCCCCTGTGCTAACCACTTCTGTTCCATAGAGACCCATTGTGAACAGAAAGATAGTTATTCTACATGGTTGAGACAGTAGTCAGGCACGTACACACCAGCCAGGTCACCTGTGATACAAGTCAGTATTCGACATCCATCCATGTCTGAGGACGTTGGGAGATGATTTGGAAACCAGCCACTAGGGGGGCAACAGTGTTACCTGCAAGTAGGTTTGGGTTTTGCTAGTTGCTGTGGAAGGGGATGATGGATGGATGTAAGGATCTGCCTCAAGTGCCAAAGATTGCATGTTTGAATCAAGCAACAAAAAGCTGGATTTTAAGCCTATCCCAAATCTTAACTCTCACCTTAACGATTCAGAGTCAATGCCTTACCTTAAGATTGTGGATTTAATGCCTGGACTTAACCCTAGCCTTAAAAATTCTGAGTAATGAGGAATTTGACGTTTGGTAAACTTCGAAACTAGATTTTCTAATGTGAGACCATGAGAGCGAGTTGCATCCACACACGCATGCACACCCACACACACATACACAAATGGTACACCTGTGTCTGGCTAGTCTCTGATGGCCCTAGCACATCCTCTCCCATCCTTTTTTTATCAGTTTGACTGGGGGGAGATATCCTCTATCCTGATGTTGTATTGATTAATGTGACGACTGCTGTTCATCGAATGATTAACTGTTTATAATTACGTGATAAAATGAACTCAGTAACCTGGGGCACCATGGGAAAGTTTGGCTTCGTTGAGTTTCTATTTCCCAAATGAACTCAAAGAATATCAGAATATCGATTTTACAACAGTCGCTAATTAATTAATTTCCTCGACAATAATGTTATCATAAAGATACAACTCCAAGCTAGAAGTATCAGAACACTTAGAAAGGTAGTTCTAACCTTAAATATGACTGGGAGAAGTGTCAAGAATAAGAAAGCAATATATTCCACAGTACACTAGAACACAGCAAAACATGAACAACAACAGTCTAAACATAGCTGAGGGCAATTGAGCAAAATTTCCACTAGATGACAGCAAATGGACCCATCACGACCCTACAGGAAGGGTGAGAAATACATATCTTCATTTAAACCAGGGTACTGAGTGGCCTGTAGTTTGTAAATCCAAAAATGTTCCCTTTGGTTTAACTGTTTAAGACGGTCCCTGTTTCTAATAGAGGCTGGAACATGATCAATACCCATAGCTTGTAGGGAGGCAGGGTTGCCATGGTGTAGGGACTTGTAGTGCTTAGCCATGGGGTAGGGACTTGTAGTGCCTTGCCATGGTGTAGGGACTTGTAGTGCCTTGCCATGGTGTAGGGACTTGTAGTGCCTTGCCATGGTGTAAGGACTTGTAGTGCCTTGCCATGGTGTAGGAACTTGTAGTGCCTTGCCATGGTGTAAGGACTTGTAGTGCCTTGCCATGGTGTAAGGACTTGTAGTGCCTTGCCATGGTGTAAGGACTTGTAGTGCCTTGCCATGGGGTAAGGACTTGTAGTGCCTTGCCATGGGGTAGTCTTCATTGCCTACCCGTATGGTGTACTTGTGTTCCGCTAAGCGGTCTTGAAGGCGTCTCTATGTCCGTCCAATGTAGGACACCTTGCACTGTGGACATTCCAATCTGTAGATGACATGAGTGGTTTTGCAGTTAATGAAATGCTTGACGTAATACTCCATTTTGGAAGCTGTGTCAACAAAATACTTATGTGCAGTATTACTGCAATGGTTGCAATGGTTACATTTAAAATAGCCCTTGGGTTTGTGGTCAAGCCAAGATTTTTTGAGTCACCCGGAAGATAACTGTGGACTAATTTGTCATTTAGGGTAGGACATCTCTTAAAGCTTACTTGATGGTTTATTGACTTGGTGGTTGGTGCCCTTTGAAATCCTGGAATGTCCAAGTAACTTTTTACTTTTTGGCTCAGGAAAGACTTGGCGTAGAAGCGTATCACTTTGGATGATTCCCCAATTATTTTTAAAGATTATTTTAATGTTTTCTGCTTCAATGCTATATTTTGTAACCAACTTCACTCTCTCTGATGTGTCACGAGGCACTCCCCATCGCAACATGTTCTCTCTGTCAAGTAATCCAGCCCTTATACCTGCATCTTTCAGGACCTGAACGGTGTAGCCTCGATTCAAGAAGCTATTCTCCAATTCAGCAGATTTGACACTGTAATCTGTTTCCTGATCACAAATTCTGCGGACTCTTTGGAATCTCTGTGACTATTCGACTTGGGGCTAACTATCAATGGCAACCCGCTGTTGGACCTAAACCCTAGATCCACTTACCTCCTGGTACAGAATCTGACTCCAACTGATATTTTCATTCCTCAGCACACTCAGCTAGGAACATTGATTGATTACTCCATGATTTTGAACTTGTTGTTCCTGTGATTGGGCCTCTTCTGTCCTCCCTAGACCTAGGTGGCGATGGAGGTATGCTGTTTACTTGTCCATCAAAAGCAATTGCAATAACTCCCGTATTGCCACTTGACGACACATCGACGTTCAGGCTAGATGTCGATTCTGACAACTTGTTAATATACTCCATAGTCATGGAGGACGATATCGCATTTCCTCCTGCATGTGAGGTACACCCTTGTGATGCACTTGCTAATGACACTAAATGGCATCAGTTGAGAGAATTGTTTTACAAAAACGATGAGATCTGGTCGACAGACTCGCTGGAGTGCGGGGTTACGGACATTCATGTGGTGAGTATTCCTAGGGGGCACATTATTAACATTATAACGTTCCCAAAGTAAACGGCCTATTTCTCAGGACCAGATGCTAGAATATGCATATAATTCACAGATTAGGATAGAAAACACTCTAAAGTTTCCAAAACTGTCAAAATATTGTCTGTGAGTATAACATAACTGATGTTGCAGGCGAAACCCTGAGAAAAATCAAACCAGGAAGTGGCTTCTATTTTGAAAACTCCATGTTCCATAGCCTCCCATTGCTCCATTTAAAGGGATATCAACCAGATTCCTTTTCCTGTCGCTTCCTCGAGGTGTCAACAGTCTTCAGACATAGTTTCAGGCTGTTATTTTGAAGAATGAGCGTGAACGACCACATTGCGTAAGTGGATAGGCGGGGGCTCTCAGAGTGAATTGTGTGCAAAAGAGAAAGGCGGCCATTGTTACTCCCGGTCCTAGTGAAAAGCCAACTGTCCCGGTCGATATATTATCGAATAGATATTTGAAAACCACCCTGAGGATTGATTATAAAAAACGTCTGACATGTTTCTGTGGACATTATGGATATAATTTGGAATTTTTGCCTGCGTTGTCGTGACCGCTCTTTCCGGTAGATTCCTGGGCATAACGCACCAAACTAACGGAGGTATTTGGATATAAAAAATATCTTTATGGAACAAAAGGAACATTTGTTGTCTAACTGGGAGTCTCGTGAGTGAAAACATCCGAAGATCATCAAAGGTAAACGATTAATTTGATTGCTTTTCTGATTTTCGTGACCAAGTTACCTGATGCTTATTGTTTTGTTGAGCGATCGATAAACTTACACAAACCCTTGTATTGCTTTCGCTGCAAAGCATAATTTCAAAATCTGAGACGACAGGTGGATTAAGTTCATCCAGCAAAGTTTCAGATATGAGGGAAATTGTCGAACCGGAATCTATCAAAGCATCACAGGTCAAACAGTCCTCCAAGACTGCTCTAAGTTATGGCTTGTTTGAGATGGTTTTTCTAGTCAAATCCCAACAAAGTGGAGTGGGTTGGAAAAACGGAGAGGTTTGTTATCTGTGTCGATTTTCAAGATTTTCAAGACAGATAACCCACCTTCGTGACCCAATGGATCCTCTATCAGAATGGGAGAATGCATCTCCACATCCAAATGACACTTCCAAAGTCTGTTGACAAAACATGCGGGCTTGTGTACAGAACGAGCGGTCCGTGGACAGGGATTTGAGTGAGGGAGGGGCTAATGGGAATGTTGACATCCTCGCGAATTGTGTGAATTTTGGCAGACTTGATCTCCAACAATTTTACGCCTAGTCATGATGACTTTTCCTTGTTCTCCTTCTCACATTTCTTCTGCTGCAGTACATCTCTTATCAGAGCTCCTATATAATTTATATCATTAGAGTTTAAATCATTGTTGAACACTTTGTTGCCCTTGTTACGCTTGTTACCCTTGTGTCCTGACCCTTTCTGAGGGTTAGGTACAGGAACGTAGCGGCCAGGTCGTTCTCTACAGGACCTGTTAGAATGGGGACGTTCATCATAGCTATTGTTACTGCTGTGGTTATCGGTGTGGTGGTTACTTGCTAGCCACCCCCTTTGTGCGTAATCTTTTACCGCACCTGTCCCTAATGCTGCACCTTCCAATTGGAGTGATGGTAACCACCCAAGCTCGAAAACTGAGCTGTCCGGGCTCTTAGCCCGGCTTGCTTTTGATGCTTCAAAATCGGTGCTTGCAAGCTCTCGGAGTGTCGAGATTGGCAAACCAACGTGGGCAGTAGGGCCCAAGTAGTTGATGAAGTTGGGAGACATGTTTGACAGAAACAGTTGTTTGAATGGTAATAGGTCTTCCATTCCTGTTTCAGTGAGCATGCCAAGTAAGCTGAACAAAGCCTATGATAGTAGGCTTGTGGGTGTTCATTTCGAGCTTGTTTGATATTGTTAGCCAATGAGCAGTCTTGTTTGCGAGTTGCAGAACCATTGAATTATATTTTAGAACCGTGGCAAGTTTAGCATAGTCGTTTTGCACGTGGTCAGTTGTAAACGGATGAACCTTGTCACATGTCTGTTGGACGTTCACTTCAAGCCTGTCGGCATTTGTAGCGTTTGGGTAGCCATCCAAGGCGTCCTCTATGTCTACTAAGAATGTCTCAGTGTTGCTTGGCTGTCATGGAACAGGGTCAAAGAGGCGGAAGTTTTTGACGATTTTGTTCAGGGTGATCCACGCCAAGTGCGCGGGGAGCATCTGCACCCTCCCGTGGGGAATTATGGGCCAAACGGCCAAGAGGAAGTCAAGCTGTGGTTGTGTTGGCGAGGAGGCGCCATGTCACTGTGGGCCAAATGGCCAAGAGGAAAAGGCTGACATCTCCTAACGTCTACATTCCCTCGTTTCCTGAGCTCCTGATGTGAGCTAGGTTGCTTGGTTCGGTCATCCTGCAATAACGTGTGACTCTTCTGGAGTTCCTCAAGATGACACCTAAGGGTGGTATTCTGCTGCATCGCAGTGTCTACCTGGGAGTTGAGGATGTTTATTTTAGACACGTAGGTGCCACACTTGCTCCGCTCGTCCTCATACTTATCTGTCATGGTTTACATGGAGAGGTCTCGAGTGTGGAGCGAGAGATCCAGTGATGCGATGTCCTCCTTTTGCTTAGAGGTCACGTTTTCCAACTTTTTCACCTGGTCTTTCTCATCCTTCATTAAATCAGCGACTTCAATGAGTTCTGCTGTTGTGTCATCCAACTTGATCATTGTGTTCATTAATGGATTGTCTTTGGTCTGCAGCTTTTGGAATAGAATATTATTGCTTTGAGTGGTTTTATTCACAACCATTTGCAGGGCATCAAGTTGCTTGTCCCTGTTTTTAGCTAGCTCGTCAGTTTCATCTAGTTTTGCGTGGACTTCATTGCATTTAGTTTTGGCTAAAACGAGTTGCTCTTGTAGAATATAGACTTGGCCAAGAGTTTGTTCGCGCTCTTTGTCATAAGGGTTAGTCAGATCTTTCAAATGATTTGTTCTAAAACGCAGTTCCTCGGCTATCAGTAGCTTGTCTTTTTCAGCTTTTAACTCCATCCTCCTGGTTCTCTCCAGCTGTCCCTTGAACTCCACAGCTTCCTGCTCGTGCCTCTGCTGGGCACTGAGGTATTGGACCACTGTCCATCTCTGCTGGTGGGCATAGTTGAGGGCTAAATTGGAGAGAACCTTCACAATGCTTGCCCAGATTGTCTATTTTGGAGAGCATCTGTCGCAATGTCTGCATTTTGTTTGCTTATGGAATCGAAATCTAACATTTTCAGCCCCTCGGCATAGTTAGGATATGCATCCCTGCTGAGGTCAGCAATCAATCTTTCTGTGGGTGAAGGTTCACGGTAGCCTAGTAGTAGCCTAGGTAGCCTAGGTAGCCTAGTTAGAGCGTTAGACTAGTAACCGGAAGGTTTGCAACCCCCGAGCTGACAAGGTACAAATCTGTCATTCTGCCCCTGAACAGGCAGTTAACCCACTGTTTGTTCCTAGGCCATCATTGAAAATAAGAGTTTGTTCTTAACTGACTTGCCTAGTTAAATAAAGGTAAAATAAAAATAAAAAAATTAGAGAGGGAATGGGTGGAAGCCCATCTAATAACTTGCTCATTATTATGATTATCAGTTATTTCAATTTATGTAAAGTTTGGGTTTGAGTTGGAAGCTGCAAACACGATTAAATCAGTTTATAAATGTCAATGAATCATCAAGAATACATTTTAATGATAAATCAAACCTGCATAGGCTATTTGGGAATTACTCTTTAATTAACCTGAAAGCGTTGCTGTATCTACGTTAACGTGGAACAGTTTAACAATGTCTCATTGGTTGGAACACATCAGTTTGTGTATTATCCCAATAAACAACCTGCAAAGGTAGTATGGCAATTTAACTTATGTATTAAATTGAACGAGACAATTGTATCCAATCATTTGAGAATGGTTGGATACCATCCAGTGTAACCTGAATTATTTAAAAACAATTATTGGTGATTCTCCACCAGAGGTCACTGATAGCACAAGCTGAAATCACACGGGATTCCCGTCCAGCACGGGATTTCACGTTGAACAAGGAGGAAAACAAAAATAGCTGCTCCCCTTTGTTAGCTTAGCATCCCTTTGTAAGCTAAGCATCTGGTGCAATGCTTCACTTGTGTGGGACTTTCACTTTCAAGCACAAGGAAAGTTCCCTCCAACATGGGAACAGGTTTACTAAATGACGTTCAACCCTTGAGCTCTTCACGTTACCAAAACACGAGAGGTAGAGAGATAATGACTTTGCTTCGTTCAACGAATATATCTTCTAAAGTTTCTGTAATGACCGGCTCATATGTCCTCTGCTCTAGAAATTGTTTATGACCGAGTCTAATCACTCATGAAAGCGATAAACAGAAATAACACTATATTGGGCCCAACTAGTACTATTCTCAGAATGACTGCACCCGGCTGGTACATATGCCCTAGCTTGTAGCATTCAGTAACCCCCCCCCCCCCCCCCCCGAATATGTAGCAATGGATTTGATTTTTCTTCTTTTCACTCACTTTGCATTTTGTTAATTGATAAATATAATCTATTAACATGTCTATTTTTGAAAGCATTCTTACTTTACAGCATTTTTTCACACCTGCCTAAAACCTTTGCACAGTGCTGTAGCTACAGTTGAAGTCTGGAGTATAAATACACTTATGTTGGAGTCATTAAAACTAGTTTTTCAACCAATCCACACATTTCTTGTTAACAAACTATAGTTTTGGCAAGTCGGTTGGGGCATCTACTGTCTGCATGACACAAGTAATTCTTCCAACAATTGTTTACAGAGAGATTGTTTCACTTATATTTCACTGTATCACAATTTCAGTGAGTCAGAAGTTTACATAGACTAAGTTGAATGTGCCTTTTAACAGCTTGGCACATTCCAGAAAATGATGTCACGGCTTTATAAGCTTCTAATAGGCTAATTGACATAATTTGAGTCAATTTAAGGTGTACCTGTGGATTTATTTCAAGGACTACCTTCAAACTCAGTGACTCTTTGCTTGACATCATGGGAAAATCAAAAGAAATCATCCATGACCTCAGAAAAAAATGGTAGACCGCCGCAAGTCTGGTTCATCCTCGGGAGCAATTTCCAAATGCCTGAAGGTATCACGTTCATCTGTACAAACAATAGTATGCAGGTATAAACACCATGGGACCACGAAGCCATCATATCTCTGAGGAAGGAGACGCGTTCTCTTTCCTAGAGATGAACGTACTTTGGTGCGAAAAGTGCAAATCAATCCCAGAACAACAGCAAAGGACCTTGTGAAGATGCTGGAGGAAACAGGTACAAAAGTATCTATATCCACAGTAAAACAAGTCCTATATCGACATAACCTGAAAGGCTGCTCAGCAAAAAAGAAGCCACTGCTCCAAAACTGCCATAAAAAATCCAGACTACGGTTTGCAACTGCACATGGGGACAAAGATCATACTTTTTGGAGAAATGTCCTATGGTCTGATGAAACAAAAATATAACTGTTTGGCCATAATGACCATCATTATGTTTGGAGGAAAAAGGGGGAGGCTTGCAAGCTGAAGAACACCATCCCAACCATGAAGCACAGGGGTGGCAGCATCATGTTGTGGGGTTGCTTTGCTGCAGGAGGGACTGGTGCACTTCACAAAATAGATGGCATCATGGGGAAAGACAATTATGTGGATATATTGAAGCAACATCTCAACACATCAGTCAGGAAGATAAAGCTTGGTCGCAAATGGGTCTTCCAAATGAACAATGACCCCAAGCATACTTCCAAAGTTGTGGCAAAATGGCTTAAGTCAAGGTATTGGTGTGGCCATCACAAAACCCTTACCTCAATCCTATAGAAAATTTTGGGGCAGAACTGAAAAAGCATGTGCGAGCAAGGATGCCTACAAACCTGACTCAGTTACACCAGCTCTGTCAGGAGGAATGGGCCAAAATTATTGTGGGAAGCTTGTGGAAGGCTACCCAATAAGTTTGACCCAAGTTAAACAATTTAAATGCAATGCTACCAAATACTAATTGAGTGCATGTAAACTTCAGACCCGCTGGGTATGTGATGAAAGAAATACAAGCTGAAAGAAATCCTTCTCTCTACTATTATTCTGACATTTCACATTCATAAAATAAATTGGTGATCCTAACTGACCTACAGTAAAACAGGGAATGTTTACGATGTTTAAATGTCAGGAATTGTGAAAAACTGAGTTTAAATGTATTTGGCAAAGGTGTACATAAACTTCCGACTTCAACTGTATATGTTTCTTACACAATTGATATGGAATTAACCCAAAAGTGCGACCTAGTTTTATCTTAGATTCCTCACAGGGGGCGCCATATATGTCGTGATGTTGTATTGATTGATGTGACGTCTGCTGGTCATCGAATGACTAACTGTTTATAATTTAGTGATTAAATGAATCAGATAATTATTAACTCAGTAACCTGGGGCACCATGGGAAAGTTTGGCTTTTTTGAGTTTCTATTTCCCATATTAACTCAAAGAATATCATAATATCGATTTTCCAACAGTCGCTAATTAGTTAATAAATATCTCATTCTGAATGTCACATAATATGGAAATCTGCACAATCCCGAGACCCACTATATAAGTCCATTTCACACCAATTGATTTGACTATTTATTTACTAACAAGCTAAAATGATAATATAAGATACACATACACACAGTCTGGGCTATTGATTAGAACTTAGTACAATGAAACAGGTCCCAGGCGGAACAACACAATATGACACGTGTTACACAAGATGGGGTTTTTCAAAAGAGAGAAAAAGAGAGAAAAAGAGAGAGTGCACGCGAGAAAAGCACACTTAAGTACATTTCTAAACTATGCTTAGTTTAACCATAACCTTGCCCCGAACTGCTGCTCTTATGGGTCAGAATATAATGATGTAATTACGTGTCGAAGGTCTCCAATGGGCTATCTCCTTGTGGACCGAGTTAGACTTCTCCTCTTCTGTTGTTACCAGGTGTAACTCTCTGATTTTCCACACGATATCAGTGTCCTTTCTCTTAGTGGTCTGTTTTCTCACCCTTGTTCTGAAAGGGGTCTTCTGAGGACAGCCAGTCGTGTATCTTAAGGCTCCAGCGTGGGAATGAAAGCAGTGAAGACACTTGAATTCACCCTCTTAGACACAGCTACTCATCCATAGCATAGATTGTTAAAAGGTTCCTTTGTCTTCTTCAACCTCGTGATGCATTTTGGGGTTACAACTAATCAGACCTTGGCTGCAGCTCATGATCACCTAGTCATGTTGTTAATTCTTAATTCGTGTTTTATACCCTCGGGTCAGAAATGGGCGTTTCCACACAACGTGCTATATTTTTTTAACCTTTATTTAACTTGGCAAGTCAGTTAAGAACAAATTATTTTTTTCAATGACGACCTAGGAACAGTGGGTTAACTGCACAGATTTTTACCTTGTCAGCTCGGGGATTCGATCTTGCAACAGTTACTAGTCCAACACTCTAAGCACTAGGCTACCTTCCACCCCATATGTACGTTATGCAAACAGCAGGTACATACTGTGAAAACTCTTTAAGTTACAATGCTTTCATTATAACGTTGTCATTTAACTTTTAATAACATAAGAAAAAGAAAATAAATTTTCATATTCCATCTATGTCTCTTGTAGGAGTGTGGTCCACGGTAACCTGACACGAACAGGCCAGTCATGACACCTCAATTAGCTGAAATAGCCCAGTCAAGTATGTCTTTAATGTGAGGACACTAATGACGTGCCAAGGTTAAAGAGAGGAGTCAAGCTTCGATTTTGGCTACCTGTCTTTAATGTTGGTAATGAGATTGGGGATGGGATCGTGGGAGAGGTATTTGACACATACACTCAAAGGCACGCACGCACGGACACACACACACGCACACGCACACGCACACGTACACGCACACGCACACACACACGCACACACACACGTTATTCTATCCTCAATGGGACCTAATATTTATTTCCATTAAAAATCCTATTTTCCCTAATTCCTAACCCTTAACCTTAACCCATAACCCCAACCCAAACCCTAAACCTAACTCCTAACCTCTTACCCTGACCCTAATTGTAATCCTAACCATAAACCTAACCCCTGAGCTTAAAATGGTATTTGTCGTCATGGGGACATGGGAAATATCCCCATGAGGGACACTTTTCCTTATTTTAAGGTCCCCACAAGGATAGAAGCACCAACCCACACACACAAACACACTGGCATAAATGCTGCAGCACTGAATTAGGTGACAACAAGATCATGTTTGTGGTTTATTTTTTTAGACAAGCATAATATGTGGTTTTATGTAAATGAGGCAACAAAAAACGAATTGAAAATACACGTGGGTATGTCAGTAATTTCAGCCAGGTCACCCATGATACAAGTCAGTATTCGATGTCAATCCATATCTGACTACGACGGGAGATGACATGGAAACTTAACCTTAAACACCTTGACATTTGACGTTTGGAACAACTTCAAAATGGTATGTTTGAGAGACATGGATGCATGTCTAATTCTGACTTGAGTGTATGAGAGCTAGTTGAGTAATTTATGCAAACACATGTACATGTGCATACACAAGAGAGAGAGGGAGAGCTGCAATAGAAGGCGATGTAGGGGAAATGTACTGTAGGAAGACACAGAGAAACATTTGACCTGTAACCCATCTTTCCATTCTTCCATCCTCTTTAACATCAAGGGAGATGGAGTTGTGCTCCAGGAAGACAGAGTGAGTGAAGAGGGAGGAAAAGAGAAGAGATGGATGGGTGGAAGATAATTAAATCAATCAACTGTAGCCATATCCTTAAACAACCCCACTTCTAGACAAACCGACACACATGCATGCACACACACGCACACACACGCAAACTCTGTCCAGACACTGCCACTCTGGTAACAGAACCTAGTGAGGCTAAACACTCTTTACACTGTGGAATTGACAGCTGGTTGCTGTTTTTCTTATTGTGACAGAGCTCAAAAAGGCGTGGTAAAGCAGTCATTGAACGCTGATCTTAATGTGGTAGTAATGGTTGAATCAAGCAATCTTTCATTTCTGGATCTAAAACATTTCTAGGAATAAGGAAATACATGATGAAACACAGCCTCCTATAGATGCATTCTGTTGGAAAGGAACTTAGTCGAAAAACCTGTTGAGAATATATCAAACATTTAAATCACCATTGAACAGATTCTCAGAACGTACCGTTTAGTCTTGCTCTTGGCACTAACACACACAGCACCCCTGTCGTCCATGTTGATGTGGTCTTTCTGCCAGGGGAGGCGACAGTCAGGTCCATGAGAGGGAAATAAAATGCCTAAAATGACATCCCTGTTTTGGGAGATAAAAACACACTCTGATATTCATGTGAGTTCAGGTGGTTGGAGAATGGTGAGGAATATGAAAAACCCCTCCACCTTCGCCTCCAGTTGACTGAATGCAATCCCAGCTCTACCAGGTCTACCTGATTATCATCCCCATCCATACACAGATGGATGTCAGATATTGGAGTGGAACGTATCATAGCAGTTGGGGGTGCCATTTTAAATCAATCTCTCAGAGTGCGCTTTACTACTGTAAACATTGGCACCTGTGCTTGTATTCTTTTATGGGGGGAAAATACAATATATGAGATAAAATATTCATTGTATTTTGACAGCTTTTGTGAGGGTTATCTTTATTTGATTCAATACATTATTTGGCCTCTAATCATGAAAATAAACTCCAGGGCATTACACTTCAGGAAATATTCTGCTTGATTTTCCCAGAAAGATGTCTTATTCAATTTCCCAGAAACAGTCTGGTTTCCTCATCTTTCATATCTTCATGTGTGATTTAATTATGCTCTGATCAGGTAAAGGGCAGTGCCAGTCCCACTCTCCTTAGCCAGGTTTCTCTCTCTCTCTCGCTGTGTCCCTCTCTCTCTCTCAATTCAAAATCAATTCAAAGAGGCTTTATTGACATGGGAAACGTGTTTACATTGCCAAAGCAAGTGAAAAAACAATCAATGTTTTTAAAAAGATAAAGATATTTCAAGAGATATCAGCTATACACATTGTTTTAGCAATGTGCAAAAAGTTGTAGTATGAATAGTAGGGGAAGATAAATATAGGTGGTATTTACAATGTGGTTCGTGCTCCCCTGCTTGCCCTTTTCTCATATTCTGCGGCTGTGATTACACACTGCGGTATTTCGCCTACCAGATATGGGAGTATATTAATGTTTGATTTGTTTTCAAAATCTATACGGGTCTGTGTGATCTGTGGGAAATATGTATCTCTAATGTGGTCATACATTTTGCAGGAGGTTAGGAAGTGCAGCTCAGTTTCCACCTCATTTTGTGGGCAGTAGGCACATATGGCAGACCTTCTCTAGGTTAATCCCTCTATAGGTGAGTGCTTTGTGGTGGAATGTGAGGGCATCGTTACCTTTTAGGAGGTTGTGGAATTTAACAGCTCTTTTCTGGATTTGGATAACTTGCGGGTATAGTCCAAATTCTGCTCTGCATGGATTATTTGGGGTTTGCTTTCTACACAAAGCATATTTTTGCAAAGTCTCAATTGGGTGTTTGTCCCATTTGATGAATTATTGGTTAGTTAGTGGACCCCAAACCTCACAGCCAAAGAGGGCAATGGGTCCTATAACAGATTGAAATATTTTTTTAGCCAGATCCTAATGAGTTTTATGTTCCTTTATTTGGCACAGAAAGGCCCTTCTTGCCTTATCTCTTAGATCATTAACAGCATTGTGGAAGTTAACTGTGGTGTTGATTTTTAGACAGAGGCAGGTATAGTTCTTTGAGGGCTCCAGGGCAACGGTGTCTAGATATAATTTGTTTTTGTGGTCCTGGCGACTGGACCTTTTGGAACGCCATTATTTTTGTCATAATTAGATTTACCGTCAGGGCCCAAGTCAGACAGAATCTCTGCAGAAGATCTAAGTGCTGCTGTAGGCCCTCCTTGGTTGGGGACAGAAGCACCAGATAATCTGAAAACAGTAGACATTTGATTTCTGAGTCCAGTAGGTTGAGGCCGGGTGCTGCAGACTGTTCTAGTGCACTTGCCAATTCATTGATATATATACTGTAGGCCCTCCTTGGTTGGGGACAGAAGCACCAGATAATCAGAAAACAGTTGACATTTGAGGGGGAGATTAAAGAAGGATGTTTAAGTCTTGAGACAATTGAGACATGGATTGTGCATGTGAATGTGGGTGAATGTGCCTTTGATTTAATTGCCTTTGAACTGGGCCACTTGAGAACAAATTCTCATTTACAACTGCGACTTGACCAATATAAAGCAAAACAGTGCGACAAAAACAACACAGAGTTACACATGGGATAAACAAACGCACAGTCAATAACACAATAGAAAAAAGTATATGTACAGTGTGTGCAAATGTATAAGATTAGGGAGGTAAGGCAATAAATAGGCCATAGAGGCAAAATAATTACAATTTAGAAATTAACACGGGAGTGATAGATGTGCAGATGATGATGTGCAAGTAGAGATACTGGGGTGCAAAAGAGCAAAAAGATAAATAACAATATGGGGATAAGGCAGTTGGGTGTGTTATTTACAGGTGGGCTGTGTATAAGTCTCCAGCCTCCGTGATTTTTGCAATTCCTTCCAGTCATTGGCAGCAGAGAACTGGAAGGAAAGGCGGCCAAAGGGGGTGTTGGTTTTGGGCATGACCAGTGAAACATACCTGCTAGAGCGAGTGCTATGGGTGGGTGTTGCTATGGCGACCAGTGAGCTGAGATAAGGTGGGGCTTTACCTAGCCTATTTTGTAAATGACATCGCCGAAGTCAAGGATTGGTAGGACAGTCAGTTTTACGAGGGTATGTTTGGCAGCATGAGTGAAGGAGGCTTTGTTGCGAAATAGGAAGCCGAGTAGGTGCCAGGGACCCCAGGTTGAGCGTGTCAATAACTGCAATGCTGCTGGGTTTTTCAGGCTCAACAGTTTCCTGTGTGTGTTTTTATAATGGTCCACCATCCAAAGGACATCCAGCCAATTTGACACAACTATGGGAAGCATTGAAGTCAACATGAGCCAGCATCCCTGTGAAATGCTTTTGACACCTTGTAGAGTTAATTCCCTGACAAAATGAGGCTGTTCTGAGGGCAAAAGGGAGTACAACTCATTATTTGGATGTTGTTCCTAATGTTTTGTACATTCACTCTATCTATCTATCTATCTATCTATCTATCTATCTATCTATCTATCTATCTATCTATCTATCTATCTATCTATCTATCTATCTATCTATCTATCTATCTATCTATCTATCTATCTATCTATCCCTTTCATTAATCAGCGTGTATATTAAGTCAGTGCTGACATGGGCCCTTTCTTCATGGCCCAACAGATAACACAGTTCTGAATGTTGTCTGGTTACAATAGAAATAAAGAGGATTATGAGATAAAAGTAGAGGGAAGAGCATGAAGTCTTTAACCTGTGAAGGTTGAATCATAAGAGACAGCTATGCGTTTGGCATACAGTTCCGTGGCAGATGATGTGATTGGTTTAGATCAGGCCTGGCAACTCTCGTCCTCGAGGGCCTGATTGGTGTCACAGTTTTTCCCCAGGCCCAGCTAACACACCTAAAGATCACCTAATCATGATCTTCAGTTTAGAATGCAATGTGATTAATCAGCTGGGGATGGAGAAAAAGTGTGACACCAATCAGGCCCCCGAGAACTGGAGTTGCCCACCCCTGGTTTTGATAAAGGTACATGTTGATAATACACCCTATCATGAAACACCACAAACCTTATTGGGAGATTTTGATCTATTTCATCTATACTGAACAAAAATATGCTGAGGAGTAATTCTGTCTGTAAAAATTTAAATAATTCTGATTGGCTGGGCCTCTCTCCCCAGTGGATGGACCTGGCTCACAACTGGGTGGGCCTGGGTGTCCAGTCATGTGAAATCGATAGATTAGGGTCTAATTAATATATTTCAATTGACAGCTTTCCTTCTATAAACTGTAACTCAGTAAAATATTAGAAATCGTTGCATGTTGCATTTATATTTTTATTCAGTGGATACTATCAGCACGTCCCAAATGGAACCCTATTCCCCATATAGTGCACTACTTTTGACCAGGGCCCATAGGGTGCCGTTTGAGACGCAACCGCTGATTCACAGGTGGAGGATGTCTCATTTAAAATAAAATGCTAACAAAAAAAGCAAAGAAGAAAATGAAGAAAAGGAATTGCTCTAAGATAATATTTGTTTTGACAACCATTCTGTCACTAACCAAGGTGAAAATCCTTGAAAAAATGTCAGGGAACATGCTTGATTCATAGTGTGTGAGTAACACCATTATCCTTTTTTAAAGGGTAACATCTTCATTCTATTTACCAAACCCATAATACACACACACACGAAAGCAAGCAAGCACACACGCACTCACACATGCACACACACACACACAGAGACACACACACACATCCACACAGACACACACAGAGTGAGTGATAACATGTACTTTGGAGATGGTGGAGGTAGAAAAACATTTCTACATTTATCCAATGTGAAATCTATTTCTATTTTGTAGCGTTCTAATGGTTTCTAATGGTTTCTCGATTGTAGCTGAAAGTGATTTACAGCAGAAGAAAAAATAACTCTGTACTCCGTGTGCTGATATTTCAAAGATATCACCAGATAAAGAACGAAGACTCTTATGAGCATTTTTCAAAGTATTACCACTGGGAACTTGTATTATTAGTAAAGGTAAAATCATCTGTCATCTGTAAGCTATATAATAGTCGGTAAAACAGCATTACTATTATTACATATAATGATGTTAATATTTTTGGTTATTTTTTATTGTCACACTGCCCTGCCTATCTAAAGTCTTCGAAAGCCAAGTTAATATACATATCACTGACCATTTAGAATCCGACCATACCTGCTCCGCTGTGCAATCCAGTTTTCGAGCTGGTCACAGATGCACCTCAGCCACGCTCAAGGTACTAAACGATATCATAAGAACCATCGATAAAATACAGTACTGTGCAGCCATCTTCATCGACCTGGCCAAGGCTATCGACTTTGTCATTCACCGTATTCTTATAGGCAGAATCAACAGCCTTGGTTTCTCAAATGACTGCCTCGCCTGATTCACCAACTACTTCTCAGACAGAGTTCAGTGTGTCAAATCGGATGGACTGTTGTCCGGACCTCTGGCAGTCTTTATGGGGGTGCCACAGGGTTGGGTGATTCCCTGATCCACCTCTACGCAGACGACACCATTCTGTATACATCTGGCCCTTCTTAGGACACTGTGTTAACTAACCTCCAAACGAGCTTCAATGCCAGACAACACTCCTTCCGTGGCCTCCAACTGCTCTTAAACGCTAGTAAAACCAAATGCATGCTTTTCAACCTTTCACTGCCCGCACCGGCCCACCCGACTAGCATCACTACTCTGGATGGTTCTGACTTAGAATATGTGGACAACTACAAATAACTAGGTGCCTGGCTAGACTGTAAACTCTCCTTCCAAACTCATATTAAACATCTCCAATCCAAAATTACATCTAGGATCTGCTTCCTATTTCGCAACAAAGCCTCCTTCACTCATGCTGCCAAACAAACCCTTGTAAAACTGACTATCCTAGCGATCCTCGACTTCGGCGATGTAATTTACAAAATAGCTTCCAATACTCAACTCAGCAAACTGGATGCAGTCCATCACAGTGCCATCCGTTTTGTCACCAAAGCCCCCTATACCACCCACCACTGCGACCTGTATGCTCTAGTCGGCTGGCCCTCGCTACATATTTGTCGCCAGACCCACTGGCTCCAGGTCATCTATGAGGCTATGCTAGGTAAAGCTCCGCCTTATCTCATCTCACTGTTAACGATAACAACACCCACCCGTAGCACGCGCTCCAGCACGTATATCTCACTGGTCATCCCCAAAGCCAACACCTGATTTGGCCGCCTTTCCTTACAGTTTTCTGCTGCCAATGACTGGAGCTAATTGCAAAAATCGCTGAAGCTGAAAATGTATATTTCCCTCACTAACTTTAAATGTCAGCTATCCGAGCAGCTAACCGATCGCTGCAGCTGTACATAGCCCATCTGTAAATAGGCCACCCAATCTACCTACCTCATCCCCATATTGTTTTTGTTTACTTTTCTGCTCTTTTGCACACCAGTATTTCTACTTGCACATCACCATCTGCTCATCGATCACTCCAGTGTTAGTTGCTAAACTTGAATTGCTTCGCAACTATGGCCTATTTATTTTTATTACCTCATCACGCCATTTGCACACACTGTATATAGACTTTCTTTTTTTCTATTGTGTTATTGACTGTACGTTTCTTTATTCCATGTGTAACTCTGTGTTGTTGTTTGTGTCGCACTTCTTTGCTTTATCTTGGTCAGGAAGCAGTTGTAAATGAGAACTTGTTCTCAACTAGTCTACCTGGTTAAATAAAGGTGACATTTTTTTTTAAATGACTGCTGCTGTTGAATTATTTGTTAGGTTTATTTTTTATTTTTTACTTAACACTTTTTTTTCTTAAAACTTCTTAAACCATTATTGAGTGCTTGTAAGCAAGCATTTCATTGTAAAGGTCTACTACACCTGTTGTTTGGCGCATGTGACAAATTACATTTGATTCAATTTGATTTGATCCATGTCTGGTGGTGTAGAAACTGGCCACTAGGGGGCAACAACGAGCGCTAATACTGTCAATTAGGTTTCGGTTTTGCTAGGACATTGTGGATGGGGATGGGGGATGGGGGACGGGAAAGGGGATCGAGAAGGGTGATGGGGATTGGGAATGGGGATGTGCATACGCATCTGCCTCTGATTCCAAAGGTTATAAGTTTAAATCCAGCAATAAAACGTTGTTTTTGAGATTTTGGTTAAAAAGCCCATCCCAAATTAACAAATTAACAAATTAACCCAGCCCATTAACTAAACCATTTGGAGTTAATGCCTACCTAACCTTAAGATTTCGAAGTTAATGGCTATCTCGGTTTTCAGCTATTTACGGTTTTCAGCTATTTCAAAATTTGACATTTGAGAAATATGGAAGAACGTCCAATTCTGATGTGAGACCACTGGCGATCTGTCATTCAAGGCAGCTGGGTCAGAGCCAAACCTGTTTTGAGCCTCACCTGTTAAGCAAAAAAACTAGTTGAGTGTCTGGAGCATCAGCATTTGTGGGTTCGATTACAGGCTCAAAATGGCCAGAAACAAAGTACTTTCTTCTGAAACTCGTCAATCTATTCTTGTTCTGAGAAATGAAGGCTACTCCATGCGAGAAATTGCCAATAAACTAAAGATCTCATACAAAACTGTTTACTACTCCCTTCACAGAACAGCGCCAACTGGCTCTAACCAGAATAGAAAGAGGAGTGGGAGGCCCCAGTGCACAACGGACCAAGAGGACAAGTACATTAGAGTGTCTAGTTTGAGAAACAGACGCCTCACAAGTCCTCAACTGGCAGCTTCATTAAATAGTACATGCAAACACCAGTCTCAATGTCAACAGTGAAGAGGCAACTCCAGGATGCTGGCTTTCTTCCTGTTCAAGTGAACACAGCACAACAAGGTTGAGTCCAAAAATGTATTCTATGATGATGCATAAATTATGTATATGCCAGGGACATATGTATACTGTAGCTAAGAAAGTAAGTAAGTGTATGTTGTGTAGAATGAGTAGAATGTAGAATGCAATTCATTACCTACAGCTCACCATTCAACACCATAGTGCCCTCAAAACTCTTCACTAAGCTAAGGACCCTGGGACTTAACACCTCCCTCTGCAACTGGATCCTGGACATCTTGACGGGTCTCCCCCAGGTGGTAAGGGTAGGTAACAACACATCAGCCATGCTGATCATCTACAAGCGGGCTCCTCAGAGGTGCGTGCTGAGTCTCCTCCTGTACTCCTTGTTAACTCATGACTGCATGGCCAGGCACGACTCCATCACCATCATTATGTTTGCCGATGACACAATGACGAGACAGCCTATAGTGAGAAGGTCAGAGACCTGGCCGTGTGGTGCCAGGACAACAACCTCTCCCTCAACGTGATCAAGACAAAGGAAATGATTGATGACTACAGGAAAAAGAGGACCGAGCACACCCCATTCTCATCGATGGGTTTGTAGTGGAGCAGGTTGAGAGCTTCAAGTTCCTTGGTGTCCACATCACCAACAAACTATCATGGTCCAAGCACACCGAGACAGTCGTGAAGAGGGCGCAAAAAAACCTATTCCCCCTAAGGGTATTGAAAAGATATGACACTGGTCCTCAGATCCTCAAAAAGTTCTACAGCTGCACCAACGAGAGCATGCTGACTGGTTGCATCAATGCCTGGTATGGAAACTGCTTTTCTGCCGCCGACCGCAAGGCACTACAGAGGGTAGTGTGTATGGCCCAGTACATCACTGGGGCCAAGCATCCTGCCATCCACGACCTCTATACCAGGTGGTCAGAGGAAGGCCCTACAATTTTCAAAGACTCCAACCACTCTAGTTATGGACTGTTCTCTCTGCTACCGCATGGCAAACGGTACCGGAGCACCAAGTCTAGGTCCAAGTGGCTTCTAAACAGCTTCTACCCCCAAGACATAAGACTCTTGAACATCTCATCAAATGGCTACCTGGACTATTTGCATTGCCACCCCCTTTTACACTGCTGCTACTCTCTGTTTATTATCTATTTATAGTTACTTTAATAAGTGTACCTACATGTACATATTACCTCAATTACCTCGACTAACCGGTGCCCCCGCACATTTACTCTGTACTGGTACCCCCTGTATATATCCTCTCTGTTGTTATTTTACTGCTGCTCTTTAGTATTTGTAACTCTTTTTTTTTTTTTAACTGCATTGTTGGTTAAGGGCTTGTAAGTAAGCATTTCACTGTAAGGTCTACCTACACCTGATGTATTCGGTGCATGTGACAAATACATTTGATTTGATTTAGTAAGCTGTTATTAGCCCATGTGCCTCACACTCATTATTTGGTAAATTATCCCCTCATAATTTAGCTTACTGTTCTGACTTGGTGGCGCACATGTTGCCTATAGCCTATTAGAGAAATGTAATCATTGAATATTGTTAGACCTTTCATTGCCTGCTTATATGCCCCCCTTTATTTATCCTACGGTTCTGACTTGGTGTACAGGGAGAATAATGAAAGAACAGCCCATGTACAGAATTCTGTCGCTGTACATTTCAAATGTATTGAACAAATAATTACAGTGCATTTGGAAAGTATTCAGACCGCTTGACACATGTATTAAATCGTTTTTTTTCTCTCAATCTACACCCAAAACCCCATAATGACAAGTCTCCCAGTTCCTGCATCTGAATCATGTCTCTCATAGTCTGAGAGTCGTTTAGGTGCCTTTTGGCTAACTCCAAACGGGCTGTCTGGCCACTCTGCCATAAACGCTTGATCGTTGTCCTTCTTCTGGAAGGTTCTCCCATCTCCATCTCCACTCTGGAGCTCTGTCAGAGTGACCATCGGGTTCTTCCCTGACCAAGGCCCTTCTCCCCTGATTGCTCAGTTTGCTTGGCGGCCAGCTCTAGGAAGAGTCTTGGTGGTTCCAAACTTCTTCCATATATGAGTGATGGAGGCCGCTGTGTTCTCGCAGACCTTCAATGCTGCATAAATGTTTTGGTACCCTTCGCCAGACCTATGCCTTGACACAGTCCGGTCTAGGAACTCTACGGACAATTCTTTTGACCTCATGGCTTGGTTTTTACTCTGACGTCCACTGTCAACTGTGGGACCTTATAGAGACAGGTGTGTGCCTTTCAAAGTCATTTCCAATCAATTGAATTTACCACAGGTGGACTCCAATCAAGTTGTAGAAACATATCAAGGATGATCAATTGAAAAAGGATGCACCTAAGCTCAATTTCGAATCTCATAGCAAAAGGTCTGAATATGTAAATAATGTATTTATGTTTATTATTTTTAATAAATGTGCAAACTTCTCTAAAAACCTGTTTTCGCTTTGTCATTATGGGGTTTGGTGTGTATCTGAGGAAGAAAAAGTTTTAATCCATTTTAGAATAAGGCTGTAATACTTTCCGACTGCACTGTATATTGACTACGTCCGTCCTAGCTCGCTCAAAAATGTCTGACCATCTTAATTGTCAGTATAATTTTTTTTTTAAATTGCAGTTAATGTGGTTGAATTAACAGTTTTGCTGCCAAAACAAGGCTCTGCTGATAGCCAGGTGTAGCAGTGGTAAGGTGTTGGGACTGCTTTTGGGACTCTGCTGTTAGGACAGCTCTAGCAGTTTGTGGGCACCGTCTGTCACCATTACAGTTCAATTAATATATTTTTTTGTGTTGTGTAGTGTGAATAACTTTTTTGGCCGCTTTGAAGACAATACAGTGCCACTGACACGGCCCGCAACCAAAACATGCGGACTCTCCTTCACTGCAGTTGACGTGAGTAAAACATTTAAACGTGTTAACCCTCGCAAGGCTGCAGGCCCAGACGGCATCCCCAGCCGCACCCTCAGAACATGTGCAGACCAGCTGGCTGGTGTGTTTACGGACATATTCAATCAATCCTTATCCCAGTCTGCTGTTCCCACATGCTTCAAGAGGGCCACCATTGTTCCTGTTCCCAAGAAAGCTAAGGTAACTGAGCTAAACGACTACCGCCCCGTAGCACTCACTTCCGTCATCATGAAGTGCTTTGAGAGACTAGTCAAGGACCATATCACCTCCACCCTACCTGACACCCTAGACCCACTCCAATTTGCTTACCGCCCAAATAGGTCCACAGACGATGCAATCTCAACCACACTGCCCACTGCCCTAACCCACCTGGACAAGAGGAATACCTATGTGAGAATGCTGTTCATCGACTACAGCTCAGCATTTAACACCATAGTTCCCTCCAAACTCATCATCAAGCTCGAGACCCTGGGTCTCGACCCCGCCCTGTGCAACTGGGTACTGGACTTCCTGACGGGCCGCCCCCAGGTGGTGAGAGTAGGTAACAACATCTCCACCCCGCTGATCCTCAACACTGGGGCCCCACAAGGGTGCCTTTTCAACCTCAGGAGGCTGAAGAAATTCGGCTTGTTACCAAAAACACTCACAAACTTCTACAGATGCACAATCGAGAGCATCCTGGCGGGCTGTATCACCGCCTGGTACGGCAACTGCTCCGCCCACAACCGTAAGGCTCTCCAGAGGGTAGTGAGGTCTGCACAACGCATCACCGGGGGCAAACTACCTGCCCTCCAGGACACCTACACCACCCGATGTCACAGGAAGGCCAAAAATATCATCAAGGACAACAACCACCGAGCCACTGCCTGTTCACCCTGCTTTCATCCAGAAGGCGAGGTCAGTACAGGTGCATCAAAGCTGGGACCGAGAGACTTAAAAACAGCTTCTATCTCAAGGCCATCAGACTGTTAAACAGCCACCACTAACATTGAGGGGCTGCTGCCAACACACTGACTCAACTCCAGCCACTTTAATAATGGGAATTGATGGAAATTGATGTAAAATATATCACTAGTCACTTTAAACAATGCTACTTAATACTGTTTACATATCCTACATTATTCATCTCATATGTATATATGTATTTACAGTACTCTATCATCTACTGCATCTTTATGTAATACATGTATCACTAGCCACTTTAAACTATGCCACTTTGTTTTCATACCCTACATTACTCATCTCATATGTATATACTGTACTCGATACCATCTACTGCATCTTGCCTATGCCGTTCTGTACCATCACTCATTCATATATCTTTATGTACATATTCTTTATCCCTTTACACTTGTGTGTAGAAGGTAGTAGTTTTGGAATTGTTAGGTTAGATTACTCGTTGGTTATTACTGCATTGTCGGAACTAGAAGCACAAGCATTTCGCTACCCTCGCATTAACATCTGCTAACCATGTGTATGTGACAAATACATTTGATTTGATTTGACTTTGCTGACAAGCATCCCATTTTTTTATTTAGTTTTGCCCCACCAAGATTTCCGTGCTAAAATCGCCCCTGAGAGCTAGTTGATGTGGTCACCCTCATACAGTTTACAAAACACACATTGAATGCTTATTCACATTAATGGCAACATCTTTAAAAAATAAAATAAAAAAAACAGAGAGAGGGAGTGGGCATGGTGATGGAGGGTTGTGGATTCCTATTGATCCTCTTTTTCATTGATTTCCTCCTTGTCTTTTTTGTCTATCAGGGACCAGAAAAGAAGGCAAGGTAGATGGA
This sequence comes from Oncorhynchus mykiss, assembly GCF_057628025.1. Taxonomy (NCBI): domain Eukaryota; kingdom Metazoa; phylum Chordata; class Actinopteri; order Salmoniformes; family Salmonidae; genus Oncorhynchus; species Oncorhynchus mykiss. The sequence continues at coordinate 35,650,538 of NC_143041.1, forward strand.
GGAGTGGCTGTGGTGGACGTCTCTTTCTGAATGTGAATTGGCTGAGCGCTCGGCACTGGGGCACTGCATGGACAATGACTGCTGAGTGCTAATGCTGCTGGTGTGTTCTAGACACGACACGTATACACACACACATCCATGCACAAACATGCACACATACACAGTGTTGCAGCTCCATCCAGACTGTATGCTAAGGGGGTCTCTCTCTCTCTCTCTCTCTTTCTCTTTCTCTTTCTCTCTCTCTCTCTCTCTCTCTCTCTCTCTCTCTCTCTCTCTCTCTCTCTCATAGCTTATGTGTGCTGGCAGGTTACAGGGGTTCAATTGCCACCACTTAATGAGACTCTGGAATTATTGAATTCCCGTCCGCTTGCTGTGAGACACCCAAAGCGTCCCAAATGGCACCCTATTTCGTGCACTACTTTTGACCAGGGCCCATACAGCCCTGGTAAAAAGTAGTGCACTATGTAGGAAATAGGGTGTCATTTGCGATGAAGAAACAGAGACAGACATGTTGGCTCAGTCTAAAAGCTTACATAAAAGCTTCCTGAATTCCCATCTTCATGTATGTAATGTAGACAGATAGTGCCGGGTCTCTAAACAGAACCATCCATTTATATTCCATAACTCTTACATTGCATTTTTGCACATTTATTCTTTGATTATCTGGATATCTTGACTGCATAAACTAAATCAACATGTGAGATAGTGTTTATCGTTATTTTTTTCATCTAACTAGTAGTATTTCTACATTACATTTTAGTCATTTAGCAGACGTACTTTCTTACATGTATTTTTGTACTGTTGATTTATTGGTCTTGCAGCAAAAAGCTATTATGATTCATATAAGACCTATTTCAGTATCATAAAAAATGTAGAAATGCACACCCAATATCTACATATTTCGGAGGAATGTCCCATGGTACTCTCGTAGAGAAAAAAAAGTCACTATCTAGAACCTAAAAAGGTTCTTCGTCTGGTCCCATAGGAGAACACTTTTGGGTCCAGGTTAAACCCTTTCTGGTTCCAGGTAAAACCCTTTCACAGAGGGTTCTACATGGAACCTAAATGGGTTCTACTTGGAACCATAAAGGGTTCTCCTATGAGGACTGCTGAATGACAATTTTTTCTAAGAGTGTAGGCTACATACCATATTCCCTCTGTGTCTTGTTTCTTTTAAGGCGAAGATGAAGATCTGTGTACGAAGGCTAGACATGCCCCTTATGTAGTGGCTTGTTTTCTGGTTCTGTAGCTTTTTCAGTCTCCAGGCTGCAGCTGGTGGTGTCACAAAGTCCTCAAGGCCTTAATCCAAAGGGGGACAAAGTACGGCCCGCGAAACATTATTGTTATTTACATTTTGTTGCTCTTCTTCCTCCCTAATTTCATGGTATCCAATTGGTAGTTACAGTCTTGTCCCATCGGTGCAACTCCCACACAGACTCGGGAGAGGCGAAGGTCTAGAACCGTGCGTCTACCGAAACACAACCCAGCCAAGCTGCACTGCTTCTTGACACAATGCCCGCTAAACCCGGAAGCCAGCCACACCAATGTGTCAGAGAAAACACTTGACGACCACTACACCTGACGACCGTGTCAGCATGCATGTGGCCAGCATGCCACAGGAGTCACTACAGCACGATGGGACAAGGAAATCTCGGCCTGACCAACCCTCTCCTAACCTGGACGACGCCGGGCCAATTATGCACCGCCTCATGGGTCTCCCAGTCACAGCCTGGGGTCTGCAGTGAAGCCTCAAGCACTGCGATGCAGGGCCTTAGACCGCTGTGCCACTCGGGAGGCCCCTGTAAATTTATTTAACCTCATGAAACTCTGGGGGCAGTATTTCATTTTTGGAATCTGAGATGACAGTGTTGTTAACAAAAGGCTAAGCTTGAGAGCTAGCATATTTATTTCATTTCATTTGCGATTTTCATGAATAGTTAACGTTGCGGTATGGTAATGAGCTTGAGGCTATAAATAGGATCCCGGATCCGGGTTTGCTCGTCGCAACTGGTTTTAATAAACAATTGGTTCCCAAAAAACAAGTTCCAAGTTGAATTTCAAAATCCAGATGTGGCCCTCGAGCCAAAAAAGTTTGCCCACCCCTGCCTTACTTGGTATCTGTTCCCCTTATGAAATACACAGGAGTCTGCAGGTAGACAAGGTTGTGGTTTGGACCTTCAATTCCAAGTCTGACACTCTACTCCTCTTTTGATTACTGGAGGGATTCTGCTGGGGGTATATGATCAGGCTTAGGTTCTCAAGGCATCCCAGCAGGCAATACAGTCGTTGCACCGTATTATTTAACACATGAGTGATAGAGCTGAAACCAGGAATAGAGTGGAGAAACGAATGTACATTTTAGCCTGGCAAATTATTGTTCCCTACTGTGTTATTTGATTTCAATCATAGTTTGGCGCTTGAAAAAAAAACATTCATATTTGACAAGGAGGCTTTGATTGAAGAAAAGGCTCAGAGGATACTATCGACACACACGCTGACATCACCGACTTACCGGGAAAATCAATGATTGTATTTGAATGACTATGCACTCCATCTCACTAAGATCTAAATAGAACAATGAAACAGTGAAAAATGTATTACATTTCATGCCCATGGCTGGAAGGAAAAACACGAGCGTGCAGGAACACTGGCAGGCACACATATGGAGGAAAAGAAAGAAGAGCAGAAAACAATGTCACATAGCTTAAGATACTGTAGCTTCAATGTTCACAACTCAATGCACAGGTGAATCCATTTAGACTGCACTACACACACGCACAAGTGCACACACACACATGCACAGACACACACGCACACACACACACACACACACACACACACACACACACACACACACACACACACACACACACACACACACACACACACACACACACAATAAGGCTGCAGTAGAGGCTCAGCATAGTGCAATGCTGACGTCAGCCAGACCCAGACCTATCTCAGTGTTTTGGTAGAACCAGACCATGAGATGAAGACCAGAGAGAGGGTAGTTCAATATTTGTCTGTGTGTGGGTGTCAAATCAAGTCAAGTTGTATTGGTCACATACAGTACACATATTCAGCAGAGGTTATTGAGGGTGTAGCTAAATGCTTGTGTTCCTAGCTCTGACAGTGCTGTAGTACTGTATCAAACAATTTACAACAATACACACAAATCTAAAATAAATATATATATCACAAATGGAATTAAGAAATATATAAATATTAGGACGAGCAATGTCGAAGTGGCATTGACTAGAACACAGTAGAATACAGTATATACTGTACATATGAAATGGGTAAAACATTATGTAAACATTATTAAAGTGACTAACTAGTGTTCCATTATTAAAGTGATCAGTGATTCCATGTCTTTGTGTATAGGGCAGCAGCCTCTAAGGTGCAGGCTTGAGTTAACGGGTGGTAGCCGGCTAGTGATGGTCATTTCATAGTCTGATGTCATTGGAATATAAGCTGTTTTTCAGTCTCTCATTCCCAGCTTTGATGCACCTGTACTGACCTCGCCTTCTGGATGATAGTGGGGTGAACAGGCCGTGGTTCGGGTGTTTGATGTCCTTGATGATCTTTTTGGCCTTCCTGTGACATCGGGTGCTGTAGGTGTCCTGGAGGGCAGGCAGTGTTTCCCCAGTGATGCATTGGGCAGACCGCACCATTCTCTGAACAGCCTTGCGGTTGTGGGCAGTGCAGTTAATGTAACAGGTACAGCCTGACAGGATGCTCTCAATTGTGCATCTGTAAAAGTTTGTGAGGGTCTAAGGGGCCAAGCCAAGTTGCACCTTCTTCATCAACACATATTGTCAGTGATGTGCACACCGAGCAACTTGAACTTTTTACCTTCTCCACCGCTGTCCTGTCGATATGGATAGGGGTGTGCTCCCTCTGCTGGCTCCTGAATTCCACAATCAGCTCCTTCGCCTTGTTGACGTTGAGGAAGAGGTTATTTTCCTGGCACCACTCCGCCAGGGCCCTCACCTCTTCCATGTAGACTATCATCATTGTATTATTGTTTCCTACCTTCACCACCTGAGGGTGGCCCATCAGGAAGTCCAGGACCCAGTTGCACAGGGCGGGCTTCAGATCCAAGGCCCCTAGCTCAATGATGAGCTTGCAGGGTACTATGGTGTTGAAGGTTGAACAGTAGTCAATTAACTTCTCTAGGGTAGAGGGCAGCATTTGGAATTTTGAAATTAAACTGCCTTCTTTTTTTTTTTTTTTACCCCTTTTTCTCCCCAATTTCATAGTATCAAATTGTTGTAGTAGCTACTATCTTGTCTCATCGCTACAACTCCCGTACAGGCTCGGGAGAGACGAAGGTTGAAAGTCATGCGTCCTCCGATACACAACCAACCAAGCCGCTGCTTCTTTAACACAGCGCACATCCAACCCGGAAGCCAGCCGCACCAATGCGCCGGAGGAAACACTGTGCACCTGGCCACCTTGGCTAGCGTACACTGCGCCCAGCCCGCCACAGGAGTCGCTGGTGCACAATGAGACAAGGACACCCCTACCGACCAAGCCCTCCCTAACCCGGGCGACACTAGGCCAATTGTGCATCGCCCCACGGACCTCCCGGTCGCGGCTGGTTACGACAGAGCCTGGGCGCAAACCCAGGACTCTGATGGCACAGCTGGCGCTGCAGTACAGCACCCTTAACCACTGCGCCACCCGGGAGGCCTAAACTGCCTTCTACTCAGGCCCAGAAGATAGGATATACGTCTTTCCCTCTTTGTAAATTTGTTAATTTTATCGTTTACCTTGCCATATACATTTTAAACCGCACTATGAATTTGATCCCAATAGCCAGAAGGGGTAGACATGGAAAGTGTTGAACTGCAGAAATTCAGCCATGGCAATATATCCATTTGGACAATAGATATTCTGCCGTTAAAGCAACTAGGATATTATTCCATCTACTGAATTTGTTTGAAAGTTATGTTAACTCGGGTAGGGGGGCAGCATTTGGAATTTTGGATGAAAAGCGTGCCCAAATTAAACTGAATTCTACTCAGGCCCAGAAGATAGGATATGCATATAATTTGGGCAGAAAACACTCCAAAGTTTCCAAAACTGTTAAAAGAATGTCTGTGAGTATAACAGAACTGATTTGGCAGGCAAAAACCTGAGAAAAATCCATTCAGGAAGAAGGATTCTTTTTTTGTTGTAGTTTTCTATTCAATGCCATTACAGTATCCATTGACTTAGGACTCAAATTGCAGTTCCTATGCCTTCCACTAGATGTCAACAGTCTTTAGAAATTGTTTATGGCTTGTATTCTGAAAAATTAGGGAGTAAGAGCAGTCTGAATGAGTGGACCCTGCCGTGTCACAGAGCGCGCGACTGAGAGAGTGCCTTTCTTGTTTACCTATTATATTGACTGACGTTATTGTCCGATGGAAATATTATCGATTATTTAGGCTAAAAACAACCTGAGGATTGAATATAAACATCGTTTGACATGTTTCTATGAACTTTACGGATACAATTTGGATTTTTTTGTCTGCCTGTTGTGACTGCGTTTGAGCCTGTGGATTACTGAAGAAAACGTGCGAACAAAACTGAGGTTTTCAGATAAAAAGAGAGACTTTATCGAACAAATTGAACATTTATTGAATAAATGAATGTCTTCTGAGTGCAAACATATGAAGATCATCAAAGGTAAGTGATTAATTTTCTCTCCATTTCTGACTTGTGTAACTCTTCTACTTAGCCGGTAACTGTTTGATTTGTCTGCTGGGCTATTCTGTTCTCAAATAATCATAAGGTATGCTTTCACCGTAAAGCATTTTTTAAATCTGACACCGTGGTTGAATTCACAAGAAGTTCATCTTTAAACTTATGTAAAATAGTTGTATCTTTTCTGAATTTTTATAATGAGTATTTCTGTATTTGAATTTGGCGCACTGCAATCTCACTGGATGTTGGCCAGCTGGGAAGCTAGCGTCCCACATACCCTAGAGAGGTTTTAACAGAATTCTTACATAGGTATTCCTCTTGTCCAGATGGGATATGGCAGTGTGCAGTCTGATGGTGATTGCATCATGATCCTTAACTCTTTGAGGGCATGGCAGATTTACGCCCCCTTTGGAGAAATTGGGTACCCCTAGTAAACTGAAAAAAAAATGTCAAAAATTGCTAATATATGCATATAATAATTATTATTGTATAGAAAACACTCTAAAGCTTCTAAAACCGTTGGAATTATGTCTGTAAGTATAGCAGAACTCACAGGGCATGCATTCTTCCAAACTAGTTTTTGTGGTCATGAAAGTTGGAGCAACTTTGACGTCATGGCCCCCACCCTTCCCGACCACTTATGGATCTGGGGACACTTTCCATCTCTTCCACTAGATGTCCTCTTTCTTTAGAGCGTTCAATCGTTCAAATCGCGCGAGAATTGGCCCTATGGGAGTGATTTGAGTAAGTGCCGCGAGAAAAAAACCTGTGCGTTAGGGCGCGAATTGGTCACAGCCATTCCTTTGTTCCAGCACTCCTGGGAAGAGCAAACGATGCCCGGTTGAATTGAAATTTGTTTTGTGTGTTAAAAACATCATAAAGCTTGCTTCTGCACTTAGTTTGACCTGTTTAGTCGACATATAATATGTAATTTTGAAGTTTTGATGCGCAACGTTTCCGGACCAGAGGACGTTTTGGGTGCATTTCAGCTGATGTTATTAGCTGTAGCTAATACAAAGACGCAAGACTTGAAACCAAACGATGTATTGGGTAAGTATGAACCCTTCCAGAACATTCTGAACGAAGACCATCGAAGGTAAGGGAATATTTATGCTTAAATCTGTGTTTCTGTTGACTCCAACATTACGTGGAAATGTAGCTTGGAACTGAGCGCTGTCTCAGCATATGGAATAGTGTGCGATTTCTGTAACGTTAAAAATAAATCTAACACAGCGGTTGCATAAAGAAGCAGTGTATCTTTCTAACTATATGTAGAACATGTATATTTAGCCAAAGTTTATGATGTCTATTTACGTTATCTTGCCGAGCTACCTAGATTTCCTGCGGGCATTTTTGAGTAATTTCTGAACATGAGCACATTGTAAATGGACATTTATGGATATATATGGCATATTATTGAAAAAAAAAATGTACTGTGTAACATGTCCTATCACTGTCATCTGATGAAGATTTTCAAAAGGTTAGTGAGCGATTTATTTTTTAATCCTGCTTTTATAATTTTATATTTTCTGGGACAAAATGGCTGCCGCTTGTCTTGGTTTCGGTGGTGGTCTAATATAAATGTGTGGTGTGTTTTCGCCGTAAAACATTTAAAAAATCTGACATGCTGGGTAGATGAACAAGGTGTTTATCTTTCATTTGAGCTATTGGACTTGTTAATGTGTGGAGGTTAAATATTTCTAAGAATATTTTTGCGTTCCATGCGCCACGGTTTGAGCTGAACGGGGGGGGGGGGTGTTCCTCTAGAGGAACTCCTGGCATCAACTAGTTTTAAATAGCCTCTCAAAACACCTCATTATCACGGATGTGAGTGCTACGGGGTGATAGTAATTTAGTTCAGTTACCTTTGCTTTCTTGGGTACAGGAACAAAGGTGGACATCTTGAAGCAAGTGGGGACAGCATACTGGGATAGGGAGAGATTGAATATGTCCGTAAACACTCCAGCCAGCTGGTCTGCGCATGCTCTGAGGACGCGGCTAGGGATGCCGTCTGGGCTGCTTAAATGTCTTACGTCGGCCACGGAGAACGAGAGCCCACAGTCCTTTGGTTTGGGCTGTGTCGGTGGCACTGTGTTATCCTCAAAGCAGGCAAAGACTGTATTCAGATTGTCCGGTATCAAGACGTCGGTGTCCGCGATGTGGCTGGTTTTCCCTTTGTAATCTGTGATTTAGTCCCTGCCACGTACGACTCATGTCTGAGCCATTGAATGGCAACTCCACCTTGTCTCTGTACTGACATTTTTTCTGTTTAATAAATCCTCTTGAAGCTAGGCGGCACTATTTTTATCTTTGGAAAAATAACATTCCCAAAGTAAACAGACTATTTCTCAGGACCAGATGCTAGAATATGCATATAATTCACAGATTAGGATAGAAAACACTTTAATGTTTCCAAAACTGTCAAAATATTGTCTGTGAGTATAACAGAACTGATATTGCAGGAAGGAACCAGGAAGTGGATTTTATTTTGAAAACTCCATGTTCCATAGCCTCCCTTTGCTCCATTTAAAAGGATCTCAACCAGATTATTTTTCATATCACTTCCTCAAGGTGTCAACAGTCTTCAGACATAGTTTCAGGCTTTTATTTTGAAAAATGAGCCAGAAAGATAACATCGCGTCAGGTGGTCGCCTGAGTTTTGCTCACGCAACAGAGTTCGGACAGCCATTGCCTTTCCCTCTCCTACTGATAAAGACATTTGCGGTTGATATATTATCGATTATGTATTTTAAAAACAACCTGAGTATTGATTATAAAAAAAACGTTTGACATGTTTCTGTGGACATTACGGATATTATTTGGAATTTTTGTGTGCGTTGTCGTGACCACTCTTTCCTGTGGATTTCTGAACATAATGCGCCAAACAAACGGAGGTATTTTGGATATAAAAATTATCTTTATGGAACAAAAGGAACATTTGCTGTGTAACTGGGAGACTCGTGAGTGAAAACATCCGAAGATCATCAAAGGTAAGCGATTAATTTGTTTGCTTTTCTGTTTTTTGTGACCAAGCTACTTTGATGCTATGTTCATAATGTTTTGTCGAGTGATCGTTAAACACAAACGCTTGGATTGCTTTCGCTGTAAAACATATTTTCAAAATCTGACACGACAGGTGCATTAACAAAAGGCTAAGCTATGTTTTGCAATATTGCACTTGTGATTTCATGAATATAAATATTTTTAGGTATGTTATTTGATTGTGGCGCTATGCTATTCAGCGGTTGTTAATGACAATTATCCCGCTAAAGGGATGGATAGCGTCAAGAAGTTAATTGCCTTACATAGCCTGCATAACTCAACTGTTTGTTTTTCAACCATATTCCCAGTCCTATTCCCAGTTAAATGCAGTGGTTCGCGCTTTCAGTTTTCCGCGAATGCTGCCATCTATTCACGTTTTTTTGGATTGGGAAGGTTTTAATCGTCACAGTGGGAACAACATCCCCTATACACGTCCTGATGAACTCATTCACCGTGTCTGTATCTACATCAATGTTATTCTTAGAGGCAACCCAGAACATATCCTAGTCCGTGTGATGAAAACAATCTTGATGCATGGATTCCAATTGGTCAGACCAGCGTTGAATAGACTAACATTGAATTGACGGTAGCATGGGTACATTGTGTGTGTATGTGTTTCTGACTGCCCAACTTTAAAGGATGTGTCTCTTTACCCAACAGTTAGACTATAGATTCCACGATGCAACACGGTGTCAGTAGAATATGTCCAAATAGTAACATTTAATCATTAAAATGATTTATCAAGTAAGCAGACATGTACGGCTGCAACCCAATTTCCAAATAAAACGCCAACCCGTGGTGTAACTGCAGCAACAGAATTGCGCCGTGACTTTATATTTTAATTACGCCATGTGGTTCCGTATCTTGGTTGTCCATCAAACTCTTCAGAAGTTAAACTAAATGTTAAGTTTAGGCATGAATTCCGAATGGTTAGGGTTAAGGTTAGGCATTAATTCAGAGTGGTTAAGGTACGGGTTAAGGTTTGTGATAGCCTTAAAACAAAAAGCTAAAGAGAGTGCCCAGCACTGGGATTGACCACACAACCCTCTGAGCCAAAGTCTGCAGTTTATACCCCCCACCATCCACAATGCCCTAATGAACTAGCAAATTTTGCTAGGTCCAAACATAATCTGGTACCTACAGAATCAGTACCTCCTGGTATATCCATAAGATATTGGGCTGCACTTATATGCCACTGCACTTAAAGTATAAGATTGAGCTGTGTGTGATAACTTGTCCACCATGAATGATTGAAATATACTTACATTTGAATGTCAATTTCATTTTTCTGTGAATCTTAAAATAACATACGATACAACACTATTTCACAGGGTATTGTTGTTTATGCTCACCAGTTTGTTCCAACTGTGTCGCTAGTATCTACTGTATGATTTGTTATTTTTAAATAAATAGATTTTTCTCCCCCTGATTTGCTATGGGGTCTGTGTTATTAAAGAACAACATCAACTACTAGCAGGGGACAATCGGTTGCTCCTTGTGTTGAATTTGTTATTCATTCAGTTTCATCAAATCATTTTTACCATTTTTGTTTATAGTTAAAGGGGTCTCAAAATTCTAAATCAAATTACAGAATGATCCTTAGCCCTTATTAAAGAACCCCCCCCCCCCCCTCTCTCGCTGGGAGCCCAAATCTCCCTAAAAAGGCATTGGAAAGGCTGAATAAATGCATATCACCTGGATGGGATGGTATTCTTCCTGAGGTCAATGAAAAGGTTGGAATCAGTTAGGACCACCGTTGTTCAACATTATTAATACAGCCTTTCATTGGGGAGATGTGAATACAGCACAAATGTTGTATTTTATTTAAAAAGGTAAGGATGCCACCCAGTGTTCTCACTATCGCCCCCAGGCTTTGATAAACACGGATATTAAACTGTTTTCCGAAATGCTGTCTTTCAGTCTCAAGACTTACCCTATTTGGTCCACACGGACCAAAGCGGGTTTGAAAACCTCTGTTGATTATTACATACAACACCTTAGATGCTTCATCAGAAACAACAGCTTCTTGGGCTGTATTATCTCTCGATGCAGAAAAAGAATTAGATAAACCAAAATGGTCATATCTCTGGTCTGTCTTGGAATATATGGGAATCTAATCGAATCTAATGTAATTAATATGATTAAAATACTATATACCAATCCCTCAGCCAAATTCTAACAGGTAATAGCTCCTATGCTCCATTCAGAATCACTAGAAGCAACAGGCAAGGCAACCCAATTTCACCTTTGCTATTCTTATTATCCATGAAACCCCTGGCCCAGGCAATTTGTCAATCGATTGAAATAACACCAATTTCCTTAAAATTGAATGATCATTGCATGTCATTAGATGCAGACGATATTTTACTATATCTAGACAATGTATCTCAATCGTACCCAAATGCACTGAAGATCATAGATAAATTAAGCTTCATCTCAAGTTATACAATTCATCTAACAATTCAATTCAGCGTGTAAATCAGCTAGAAAGATGTATCGGCATAGAGTAATTGTCTCTGGCCCCCTTCCAGTTAGGGGGAGTGATGAGCTCTACAGCAGAGTCTCACAACTCAATCGCTGGTTGAAAACTGTTTTCTGCAGTTGTAGAATTTGTAGATAATTGGCCCTCTTTCTGTGACTCACCCACAAACAGGACCAAGCCTGGCCTACTGAGGAGTGATGGATTCCATCCTAGCTGGAGGGGTGCTCTCATCTTATCTACCAACATAGACAGAGCTTTAACTCCTCTAGCTCCACAATGAAATAGGGTGCAGGCCAGGCAGCAGGCTGTTAGCCAGACTGCCAGCTTAGTGGAGCCTGCCACTAGCGCAGTCAGTGTAGTCAGCTCAGCTATCCCCATTGAGACTGTGTCTGTGCCTCGACCTAGGTTGGGCAAAACTAAACATGGCAGTGTTCACCTTAGCAATCTCACTTGGATAAAGACCTCCTCCATTCCTGACATTATTGAAAGGGATCGTGATACCTCAAAGTTTACCTTAAAGTTTAAAGAGGCCTCACCTCCTGGTTACACTAGTGACCATATCCCCCGTGCATCCCGCAAAGGCGGAGGTGTTGCTAACATTTAAGATAGCAAATTTCAATTTACAAAAAAATAAATATGTTTTTGTCTTTTGAGCTTCTAGTCATGAAATCTATGCAGCCTACTCAATCACTTTGTATAGCTACTGTTTACAGGCCTCCTGGGCCAAATACAGCGTTCCTCACTGAGTTCCCTGAATTCCTATCGGACCTTGTAGTCATAGCAGATAATATTCAAATTTTTGGTGATTTTAATATTCACATGGAAAAGTCCACAGACCCACTCCAAAAGGCTTTCGGAGCCATCATCGACTCAGTGGGTTTTGTCCAACATGTGTCTGGACCTACTGACTGTCACAGTCATACTCTGAACCTAGTTTTGTCCCATGGAATAAATGTTGTTGCTCTTAATGCTTATCCTCATAATCCTGGACTATCGGACCACCATTTTATTACGTTTGCAATCGCAACAAATAACCTGCTCAGACCCCAACCAAGGAGCATCAAAAATCGTGCTATAAATTCTCAGACAAAACAAATATTCCTTGATGCCCTTCCAGACTCCCTCTGGCTACCCCAGGACGTTGGAGGACAAAAATCAGTTAACTCTTGGCACAATGATGAAAATAATCATGGCCTCTAAACCTTCAATCTGCATACTGGACCCTATTCCAACTAAACTACTGAAAGAGCTCTTTCCTGTGCTTGGCCCTCCTATGTTGAACATAATAAATGGCACCCTATCCACTGGATGTGTACCAAACTCACTAAAAGTGGCAGTAATAAAGCCTCTCTTGAAAAAGCCTAACATTGACCAAGAAAATATAAAAAACTATCGTCCTATATCAAATCTTCCATTCCTCTCAAATTTTTTAGAAAAGGCTGTTGCGCAGCAACTCACTGCCTTCCTGAAGACAAACAATGTATACGGAATGCTTCAGTCTGGTTTTAGACCCCATCATAGCAGTGAGACTGCACTCGTGAAGGTGGTAAATTACCTGTTTATGGCGTCAGACCGAGGCTCTGCATCTGTCCTCATGCTCCTAGATCTTAGTGCTTCTTTTGATACCATCGATCACCACATTCTTTTGGAGAGATTGGAAACCCAAATTGTTCTACACGGACAAATTCTGGCCTGGTTTAGATCTTATCTACCTTGGGGCGGCAGGGTAGCCTAGTGGTTAGAGCGTTGGACTAGTAACCGGAAGGTTGTGAGTTCAAACCCCCGAGCTGACAAGGTCAAAAAAAATGTCGTTCTGCCCCTGAACAGGCAGTTAACCCACTGTTCCCAGGCCATCATTGAAAATAAGAATTTGTTCTTAACTGACTTGCCTGGTTAAATAAAATAAAAAATCTGTTGGAAAGATATCAGTTTGTCTCTGTGAATGGTTTGTCCTCTGACAAATCAACTGTACATTTTGGTGTTCCTCAAGGTTACGTTTTAGGACCACTATTGTTATCACTATATATTTCACATCTTGGGGATGTCATTCGAAAACATAATGTTAACTTTCACTGCTATGCGGATGACACACAGCTGTACATTTCAATGACACATGGTGAAGCCCCAAAATTGCCCTCCCTAGAAGCCTGTGTTTAAGACATAAGGAAGTGGATGGCTGCAAACTTTCTACTTTTAAACTTTGACAAAACAGAGATGCTTGTTCTAGGTACCAAGAAACAAAGAGATATTCTGTTGAATCTAACAATTAATCTTGATGGTTGTACAGTCATCTCAAATAAAACTGTGAAGGACCCCGGCGTTACTCTGGACCCTGATCTCTCTTTTGACTAACATATCAAGATTGTTTCAAGGGCAGCTTTTTTTCATCTACGTAATATTGCAAAAATCAGAAACTTTCTGTCCAAAAATGATGCAGAAAAATGTATCCATGCTTTTATTACTTCTAAGTTAGACTACTGCAATGCTCTACTTTCCGGCTACCCGGATAAAGCACTAAATAAACTTCAGTTAGTGCTAAATACGGTGGCTAGAATCCTGACTACAACCCCCCAAAATTGATCATATTACTCCAGTGCTAACCTCCCTACACTGGCTTCCTGTTAAGGCAAGGGCTGATTTCAAGGTTTTACTGCTAACCTACAACGCATTACATCGGCTTGCTCCTACCTACCTTTCCGATTTGGTCCTGCCATACATACCTACACGTACGCTACGGCCACAAGACGCAGGCCTCCTAATTGTCCCTAGAATTTCTAAGCAAACAGCTGGAGGCAGGGCTTTTTCCTATAGAGCTCCATTTTTATGGAATGGTCTGCCTACCCATGTGAGAGACGCAGACTCGGTCTCAACCTTTAAGTCTTTATTGATGACTCATCTCTTCAGTGGGTCATATGATTGAGTGTAGTCTGGCCCAGCAGTGTGAAGGTGAGTGGAAAGGCTCTGGAGCAACGAACCGCCCTTGCTGTCTCTGTCTGGCCGGTTCCCCTCTCTCCACTGGGATTCTCTGCCTCTAACCCTATTACAGGGGCTGAGTCACTGGCTTACTGGTGCTCTTCCATGCCATCCCTGGGAGGGGTGAGTCACTTGAGTGGGTTGAGTCACTGACGTGATCTTCCTGGTTGGGTTGACGCCCCCCCTTGGGCCTTGTCTCAGGATGGTAAGTTGGTGGTTGAAGATATCCTTCCAGTGGTGTGGGGGCTGTGCTTTGGCAAAGTGGGTGGGGTTATATCCTGCCTGTTTGGCCCTGTCCGGGGGTATCATCGGATGGGGCCACAGTGTCTCCTGACCCCTCCTGTCTCAGCCTCCAGTATTTATGCTGCAGTAGTTTATGTGTCGGGGGGCTAGGGTCAGTCTGTTATATCTGGAGTACTCTCCTGTCTTATCCGGTGTCCTGTGTGAATTTAAGTATGTTCTCTCTAATTCTCTCTTTCTCTCTTTCTTTCTCTCTCTCGGAGGACCAGAGCCCTAGGACCGTGCCTCAGGACTACCTGCATGATGACTCCTTGCTGTCCCCAGTCCACCTGGCCGTTTTGCTGCTCCAGTTTCAACTGTTCTGCCTGCGGCTATGGAACCCTGACTTGTTCACCGGACGTGCTACCTGTTCCAGACCTGCTCTTTTCAACTCTCTAGAAACAGCAGAGCGGTAGAGATACTCTGAATGATCGGCTATGAAAAGCCAACTGACATTTACTCCTGATGTGCTGACTTGCTGCACCCTCGACAACTACTGTGATTATTATTATTTGACCCTGCTGGTCATTTATGAACATTTCAACATCTTGACCATGTTCTGTTATAATCTCCACCCGGCACAGCCAGAAGGTAGGTTTCTTCCTTTCTAGGTTTCTTCCTAGGTTTTGCCATTCTAGGGAGTTTTTCCTAGCCACCATGCTTCTACACCTGCATTGCTTGCTGTTTGGGGTTTTAGGCTGGGTTTCTGTACAGCACTTTGAGATATCAGCTGATGTAAGAAGGGCTATGTAAATACATTTGATTTGATTTGATCTAACCAAATCAGCCCTACTGCCTCTCCAGACCCTCAGGGAGGAATCCATCTCTACTTACAGAATAAAGTTTGCCATTTTAAATATTTGTGAGGAGATGTATTTCATTCCTTCAACCTCTCTAGGGTATGGCCAACATCCAGTGAGATTGCAGTGTGCCAAATTCAAATACAGAAATACTCATTACACATATTCAGAAAAGATGCAACTATTTTACATAGGTTTAAAGATGAACTTTTTGTGAATCCAACCACGGTGTCAGATTTCAAGCATACCTTACAATTATTTGAGAACATAGCCCAGCGGACAAATCATTACAAACAGTAACCAGCCAAGTAGAAGAGTCAGAAATAGAGATAAAATTAATCACTTACCTTTGATGATCTTCATATGGTTGCACTCATCAATAAATAATCAATAATCAATCAATAATCAATAAATGTTCCTTTTGTTCGATAAAGTCTCTCTTTATATCCGAAAACCTCCGTTTTGTTCAACCGGACAATAACGTCGTCAATATAAAAGGTAAAAAATAAAGGCACTCTCTCGGTCGCGTGCATGAAAAAGCTCTGTAACAAGGCAGGGTCCACTCATTCAGACTGCTCTTACTTCCTAATTTTTCAGAATACAAGCCATAAACAATTTCTAAAGACTGTTGACATCTAGTGGAAGGCATAGGAACTGCAATTTGAGTCCTAATTCAATGGATACTGTAATGGCATTGAATAGAAAACTACACAAAAAAAGAATCCTACTTCCTGAATGGATTTTTTCAGGTTTTCGCCTGCCAAATCAGTTCTGTTATACTCACAGACATTATTTTAACAGTTTTGGAAACTTTAGAGTGTTTTCTATCCAAATCTATCCAAAATATATGCATATCCTATCTTCTGGGCCTGAGTAGAAGGCAGTTTAATTTGGGCACGCTTTTCATCCAGAATTCCAAATGCTGCCCCCTACCTGAGAGAAGTTAACATAACTTTCAAACAAATTCAGTAGATGGAATAATATCCTAGTTGCTTTAACGGCAGAATATTGCCATGGCTGAATTTCTGCAGTTCAACACTTCATATGTCTCCCCCTTCTGGCTATTGGGATCAAATTCATAGTGCGGTTTAAAATGTATATGGCAAGGTAAACGATTCCAGATAAAATTAACAAATTTACGAAGAGGGAAAGACGTAGGAGGAATATCTGTATTAAACTTTGAATAGTATTTCCAGGCAGTAGCATTTCACCCCAAACCTAAATCGGACATGATTCTTCTGCCTCCTGGCTGAGTTATAGAGAGTAATATGGTCTCTCCTAATGCCGTGGAAGAGAAAGTATTAACTGATATATCCCTTAAACAATGCTTTGGTCTTGTTATTGTGGGAAACATGGGTTCTGGGTGGGGAGGGAGGATGCGGGTGAGTGGGTGAGGACTGAGCGGGGAATGGATTGGGGTTATCTTTGATTGTTTTTGTACCTGTAACCTCCCCTCTGAGAAAAATTACAAAACCAAATAAAACGTTGCCCCTAAAAACGTATTTCGCCCAAAAGATGAAAAGTCTAACACGGAACCCAAACCGGCTGCGCACGTGCGCCATCGTGCATACATTTACTTTGTCCCCCCACACCAAACGCGATCACGACATGCAGGATAAAATATCAAAACAAACTCTGAACCGATGACATTAATTTGGGGACAGGTCAAAAAGCATTAAACATTTATGGCAATTTAGCTAGTTAGCTTGCACTTGCTAGCTAATGTGTCCTATTTAGCTAGCTTGTGAGCTAATTTGTCCTGGGATATATACTTTGAGTTGTTTGTTTTTTTTAACCTGAAATGCACAATTTCCTCTACTCCTCTACAATTAATCCACACATAAAACGGTCAACCGAATCATTTCTAGTCATCTCTCCTCCTTCCAGGCTTTTTCATCTTTGAACTTATATGGTGATTGGCATCTAAACTTTCATAGTTTTACTACACTGACCAGCAACACAGTTCGTCTTTCAATCACCCACATGGATATAACCAAAGAGGAGATGGGAGAGGCAGGACTTTCAGCGCGATCTGCTTCAGAAAGAGGAATGACTTCTATTTTAGCCCTTGGCAACGCAGACGCGTGCGAGCAGTGTGGGTGCAATAATTGAATAACATAGATTCCTACATTTATTTTGTAACGCTCGCGCCCGCGACGCGAGTGGTGTGGTCAGCCTGTAATGGTCACTTTATGGACGATGCAGTCTACTTCCTATCCTGTGCCCATATATTGAGCTACAGTAGGTCGGGGCAAGACATTGTGTTTTTTCCTCCTAGTGCTAATGACCCTGTTAAAAATCTGGTTTGTGGTTCTCGGTAACAGCCGGATGGCGCATGACTAGAGGCAGGGAGTGTGTTGTGTACCTCCAATCGAGGTAATTTGCAAATTGCCATCGCCATTGGTGTCATTTGGCTTATATGTTATGATAGGGAGATTTGAATTTAACATTGAGCTTCAACCAAAGCCTACTATTCTCACGCTGACTGGCTTTTGTGTTTTGTTGGGGTGGCTGAGGAAGGTGAGGTCAGTAGCATGAGATGGCAGCTTTTCTATCACTGCTCCACTGGTCTGAGTCGGCTTGCCAGGAGGAGGAAACGGGGGGGATGACCCCAGATATCTCTCCAGATGTCTCTATGTACTGTACTGTACCTCATCTCGCTGTAGGCCACCTCACACGCGCACACACACACACACACACACACACACACACACACACACACACACACACACACACACACACACACACACACACACACACACACACACACACACACACACACACACACACACACACACACACACACACACACACACACACACACACTCTCTATAAGGTGAAATAACTGCACACATCATTCACCACTTCCTGTTTAGCACACTGCATTTTATAGTGGCCTCTCAATGTTTTCAATGACATTCAATTCAGCATTAAAAAAAGGCACAATTTAAGTTTGTTCCACCAGAGACCACAAGTCAGAGACCACAATGATTACACACCAAATTAGTTTGATAGATATTTTTTGTAGTTTTCTAATGCCTAAGGGGACAGTAATCCAAAAATTACTCAAAGTAATTAGATTACGTTACTGAGTTTCGGTAATCCAAAAATTATATTACTGATTTACAATTTTGGACAGGTAACTAGTAACTGTAAAAGATTACATTTAGAAAATAACCTACCCAAAATAATTTATGATCAGTAGGTCGATCCAACGATGGTTTGAATTTCACCCTTTCTTTAGAACTTCCCAGTGGATTAGGATGGGCCTTCGACCACCGACTACCAACCACCCTTAAAGAGCCGAGGAGATTACTCTATTTTATCTGTTCCTTAGACGCTTTCCCCAGCTCTCCCCTCATCTCCACCAAATCCTGGAGCATGTTGCACTAACCTATCGTCTGGATTACTATAATCTCCCAGCTAGAGCCATTGATCCCAATCCAGCTGGAACCACAAGCTCCTAGCAACGATATAGAGGACTAGCATCATTGCTACATGTTGTACTACATCCCATTCAATTACGATTCCCGTGCACTTGGAATTCAGCCATGGTTTTTCCTCAACAGAGAGTGTTTTTGTTACCATGCAAGTCCTTATAAACTGGAACCAAAATGCTTCTACCAAGGACCAGCATCATTGTGATACTGAAAACACAGAGAGTGTGACTAGGAACCAAATCTCAATATGCTTCCACTTGGGATGTAACCATGGCTGTTCTTTGAATAGTAATTTTTTTGGTGCAAGTTGTTATAAGGTACAGCTCTGTGGATAGAGTGTCACGATATCCACATGCTATACATACAGTAGCTGAATTGTTAATTTGTGATGGCTGATTTGGGATTTGGGATGGCTGATTCAATAGTTTTTTCAGAGGCACTGTAAGAGAAATCATTCCAGGAATCATTATGTTTTGGTTTCAAAATGTAATAAAACATTTAATACCAAAAAAACAGGTAGCATAGCTTCTTGGTAGCTGCTGTATGTTGAGGGCTGTGGTGGTGATAGTCCTTCCTTCTCCTCCTCCCCTATCCTCTCCCCTCCTCTCTTATTCTCTCCTCTCACCTCTCCCCAACTCCTTTCATTTCCTCTCTCCCCTTCCCTTCCCTCCCCTCTCCTCTCCTCTTCTATCCTTTCTTTTCCTCTCCATTCCCCTCTTCTCTCCCCTCCTCTCCACTCCTCTCCACTCCCCTCCTCTCCTATTTTCTGCTTTTCTTTCCTCTCCTTCCCCCTCCCCTCCCCTTGCCTCCCCTCCTCTCCCTCCCATCCTCACCTCCTTTCCTTTCCCCGCTCTTCTCCTCTCCTTTCCTATCCCCTCTCCTATCTTCTCCTCCCCTGTCATCTCTCCTCACTTTCCTCTCCTCTCCTAATTTCCTCTCCTCTCTTTCTTGGTACCTACTACATTCTATGACTATGGTGATAACACTGCACTCTTAGAAAAAAATATGCTATCTAGAACCTAAAAGGGTTCTTTGGCTGTCCCCATAGGAGAAGTCTTCGTATAATCCTTTTTGGATCATTGTAGTACCCTTTTGGGTACCATGTAGAACCATTTCCACAGATTAACCCTTTCCACAGAGGGTTCTACATGGAACCTAAAAGGGTTCTACCAGGAATCAAAAAGGGTTCTCCTATGGGGACAGCTGAATAACCCTTTTGGAACCTTTTTTTCTAAGAGTGTGCGCTATGTCTGTGCATGAGCAAGTCTACGTATTAGCTCCAGTACAATCCAGCAATTTAACAATTAAAATTAAATAAGTATCTTCACGCTCCAAGTCTTTTATCTGCCCTAATAAGCCCGCTGCACAGATAGATAGCTAAGGTCTAGCTAATAGCTGCAGATGAATATATTCAGTTATTTATTTGTGTTTTGCTAAAGCTGATGTGATTATCTCATTTGAATGTATTAGCTTCTGGTCTGTCGTGTAATGTTTTAACATGGTTACAGCTCAAGTAGATTCACATAAATGTCCAGCAAAATAATTTAGCTTAATGAATGAATCAGTTTATTACAATATCAAATGTTTTCATTATCTCTGTTTCAAATGTTTGTGATTAACAAATACTGAAGCTCTTTCAGTGTACCATAATACATTATAAATGTGGATACATGTAAAAAAATATATAATTATGTATTTTAGGTTTTCATTTGATAGATTTTCCTTTAAATGATAATACATTGTTTACTATAATCAGCTGAATTTCTCCAATCCCTCCATACATACAGTAACACCACTAAATATATTTTTATGTGAAATAATGATGTTTGGTGACGCAGCTGTTGACGTCGTTCGAGTCATTTTAGTGAGAATATGCTTAGAGCTCCAGTGAGTGAACTCAGATGGAATTGTAGCTATAAAGCTTTAATATGGCGATCAGGAAGGACACAAAATATTGTGAAGGATGTGAGGCATCCAAAATTGAAATAGAGATGTGTGAGGTACATGAGGTGCAATGCTCAGGGTCTTCCTCTAGCCCCCACTGGTGCTGTCCAAGGTGCTGAAAGGTACCAAGAATGTAAGCTACGTTCCAATTCTCCTTCCTTTTCCAGAAGTGTGTACATTTACACTCCCCATCTTGGGATTGGTGTACTCATTGGCTGGATGGAGTTCCCACCAGTGTTACATCCATGCAAGAAAATGTGGTGAGAAAGGTGTAAAATCGGGATGCAGCCTGTGTCTTTCAGGATCATGGAGCTTTCAGTGGAGAATAGAACAACAAGACCATGTTCAATCCACCTCATATTCCTAGAGTTCAAATCCTCAGATAGTCCAAAGATATAGCAATCGTAAACATACCTTAGCTTCACCTTACCAGCATATACACAACAAACAGTGCCAGTACAGGTAGGTCTCCCTTGAGAAAGAGGGAGGTTAAATAAATAAAGATTAAATAAATAAAAATGACAAAACATGGCTATCGTGTTGTAACATTCCCAATGTATTGTCTGGACACAGCAACCATTGTTGTATTCATTTATTTGTTCTTAATGTCTTAGAAAGACAGACTGTGTATGAAATCTGAGAATAATAACCAGTCCTTTATATTCAACAGTGCCCGCCAAGGTGCCAGATTCATTGCCAGAGCTAGGTGATGTTCCAAAGGGCAACATATTCCCTATATACTGCACTACTTTTGACCAGCGCCCATACTATTGCACTATGTAAGAAATAGGATGCCATTTGGGATGCAGGCATTGTCTATGTCTTCCTCCATATGTCCAGCCTAGCCACTGGAAACCGTCAATTTATTTTAAGTAATGGGCAACACTAGCTCGAAGAGAATGGATGTTGTGTTGGTTAGTTACAGCACTAAAAGCCTCACTACATCCTCGGTAGCTATTTGGCTAATCCCTGTTAAAATTAATTTCTCAGCCCGTCAAGTTCCATTAATTTCAGTTAGTTTACTGTAGTGTGGAAAATAGAAAAATGTATTATTAATCCTATTCCCATGCGTCTGGGGTGATGCACAGCCAACCTTTAGCGATGGCAGAATCATCTGAAATTATGGGGATGCCATGGGAAGTCCAAGTGGTCCCACATTCTGAAGACGGGTCAGATGGCAACAGTCAGGCCAGGAGTCAGGCCATGGGGGACAGTCAGGTCATGGGGGAGAGATCCCACACAGCATGTGAGCACAGATACATCAGGTTGGGATAAGTAAAAGGCCTCGGTGGGGGTGATGTTGATCAGAGTTGGGGTCAATTCCATTTCAATTCAGTCTATTCAGGAAGTAAACTGAAATTCCATTTCCAATTGTCCTCATATTTATTTGAAATGTAGCTGACCCCAATCCTGATGGGGATTGAATAGTATTTGGGGGGGGGGGGGGGGGGGGAGTTGCAGGAGTTCCAGATCAGTAGAGAGAAGAAGAAGAGGGGCAGAGATGACTAACAGAGTGGGATGATTGTGGAAGAAGTGATGGGGATAGATTAAGTTTCTTTTGGGGGAAGTACTAGTTCTAGGTTTAGTGGAAGGAAGGTGAGTGGCTCATTTGGCTGAATGCCCAGCGGCCTCTCCTCTCCTCCTTATCCATGCTTCTAGAGGGTTGTTGTTGCCTTGGGAGAAGCAGTAGTAGTGGGTGATACAAGCATGGCTCAGAGGAAAAGGACAACTCAAAGGAGAAAAAAAAGAGATAGTCAGATGATAGTAGTCTAACCCATCATGAATGAACTGAATACAGACAAAAAAAAGTTTTAAAAAAGTGAAATGATAGTAGCCTAACTCATCATTATGATCTGAATACAGGAGTGCAGCTGACACATCAGCCTTACACAAAGCTCAGTTCTGCAAAAAGCGAATTAGTGTATTTTATTTTCCTAATGTATTTCCTATTTACCTCCCTGTAAGCCTTCATTAGGATCCAACATTAGCTGAATGGAGGCCGGTAGTTACTGTAACTACAGCTGAGGTTGTTTTATCGGCTACTGTATGGGTGCATCCCAAATGGCACCGTAGTCCATGTATAGTGCACTACTTTAGGGCTATATAGGGCCCTGGTCAAAAGTAGAGCATTATATAGGTCATAGGGTGTAATTTGGGATTCATGCATAGGCCACTGTATGTGTCCATTCCGGCTCTCACAGACCTGAATTCCGACTCTCACAGACCTATTAGTTTTTCTTTAAGAAGCCCTCCTGTTCTCCACTCATTACCTGTAATAACTGCACCTGTTTGAACTCATTACCTGTATAAAAGACACCTGTCCACACACTCAATCAAACAGACTCCAACCTCTCCACAATGGCCAAGACCAGAGAGCTGTGTAAGGACATCAGGGATAAAATTGTAGACCTTCACAAGGCTGGGATGGGCTACAGGACAAGGGGCAAGCAGCTTGGTGAGAAGGCAACAACTGTTGGCGCAATTATTAGAAAATGGAAGAAGTTCAAGATGACGGTCAATCACCCTCGGTCTGGGGCTCCATGCAAGATTTCAACTCGTGGGGCATTAATGATCATGAGGAAGGTGAGGGATCAGCCCAGAACTACACGGCAGGACCTGGTCAATGACCTGAAGAGAGCTGGGACCACAGTCTCAAAGAAAACCATTAGTAACACACTACGCCGTCATGGATTAAAATCCTGCAGCGCACGCAAGGTCCCCCTGCTCAAGCCAGCGCATGTCCAGGCCCGTCTGAAGTTTGCCAATGACAATCTGGATGATCCAGAGGAGGAATGGGAGAAGGTCATGTGGTCTGATGAGACAAAATAGAGCTTTTTGGTCTAAACTCCACTCGCCGTGTTTGGAGGAAGAAGGAGGATGGGTACAACCCCAAGAACACCATCCCAACCGTGAAGCATGGAGGTGGAAACATCATTCTTTGGGATGCTTTTCTGCAAAGGGGACAGGACTACTGCACCGCATTGAGGGGAGGATGGATGGGGCCATGTATCGCGAGATCTTGGCCATCAACCACCTTCCCTCAGTTAGAGCATTGAAGCTGGGTCGTGGCTGGGTCTTCCGGCATGACAACGACCCGAAACACACAGCCAGGGCAGCTAAGGAGTGGCTCCGTAAGAAGCATCTCAAGGTCATGGAGTGGCCTAGCCAGTCTCCAGACCTGAACCCAATAGAAGATCTTTGGAGGGAGCTGAAAGTCCGTATTGTCCAGCGACAACCCCGAAACCTGAAGGATATGGAGAAGGTCTGTATGGAGGAGTGGGCCAAAATCCCTGCTGCAGTGTGTGCAAACCTGGTCAAGAACTACAGAAAACGTATGATCTCTGTAATTGATAACAAAGGTTTCTGTACCAAATATTAAGTTCTGCTTTTCTGATGTATCAAATACTTATGTCATGCAATGAAATGCTAATTAATTACTTAAAAATCATACAATGTGATTTTCTGCCAGTCTCTCACAGTTGAAGTGTACCTATGATAAAAATGACAGACCTCTACATGCTTTGTAAGTAGGAAAACCTGCAAAATCGGCAGTGTATCAAATACTTGTTCTCCCCACTATATATATATATATATATATATATATATATACAGCATGTGAGAGTGGATTCCCGGCCGTCACTAGCATGAAAACTAAATACAGGCACAGACAGTCTACGGAAAATGATTTAAGACTGAGACTCTCCAATACAATCCAACATTGCAGAGTTATGTGCATCCTTTCAAGCACACCCTTCTCATTAACCTGTGGTGTGTTATTCACAATTTTCAATGAACAAATATGGTTTTATATGTAAGATGGCTAAATAAAGAGAAACATTCTTGATTCTTATTATATTATTATTGCGCCCTGGTCCTATCATTGTCGCTTCCCTCGAGCCGGATTGTGTTTAATATGTTTAATAAATGTGTCGTATAGTGTGTGTGTGTGGCAGGCTTACAATGATGGCAAAAAACAACAGTTGAGAGTGCGCTGACCCTGGTGCTAGAGGGGGTACACAGCTGGAGGTTGAATGTTTGAAGGGGTATGGGACTATAAAAAGTTTGGGAACCACTGCTAAAGGATTAGTGAAGCTTATGCACTGAGTGTACAACACATTAGGAATACCATCCTAATATTGAGTGGCTCCCCCTTTCACCCTCAGAACAGCCTCAATTTTTCAGGACAATGATTCTATAAGGTGTCGAAAGCGTTCCACAGGAATGCTGGCCCATGTTGACTCCAATGCTTCCCACAGTTATGTCAAGTTGGCTGGATGTCCTCTGGGTGGTGTACCATTCTTGATACACATGGGAAACTGTTGAGTGTGGAAAATCCAGCAGCATTGCAGTTCTTGAAACACTCAAACCGTTGCGCCTGGCACCTAATTCCATACCCCGTTCAAAGGTACATACATATTTTGTCTTGCCCATTTGCCCTCAGAATGACACACATACGCAATCCATGTTTCAATTGTCTCAGGGCTTAATAATCCTCCTTAAACTGTTTTTTTCCCATTCATCTACACGGATTGAAGTGGATTTAACAAGTGACATCAATAAGGGATCATCGCTTTCACCTGGATTCACCTGGTCTATGTCATGGAACAAGCAGGAGTTCCTAATGTTAGTGTTATTTTGTTGTTAATTTAAATAAAGTTGGACCATTATATTGTACTGTATCTCAGAAGCAAAATATATCTTCAAGACAATTAACAAATGTCCTTGTCTCTGTCTTGACTAGCACAACCAGTCTCATGTTGAAGATGAAGACTTTATTTATTATAACGTTTCTCAATCACTGTGTCTCTAACACTTTCTCCTGATCACACATAACGTTTCTCAATCACTGAGTCTCTAACATGTTCTCATGAATATAACGTTTTTCAAACACTTTCTCCTGATCGCTTATAACTCTGACACAGACATCAAGTCCAAGTCCTGTCAACTCTGAACAAATGACAATGAAGATGGAAGTAAAACTGTATTTGACAAACATACTCAAGGCTATCCACCCCCTATGTACTACCATTGGAATGTGCACCAAGGCTCACACACACACACACACACACACACACGCACACACGCACACGCACACACACATGCACACGCACGCAGACGCACACGCACACACACACACACACACACACACACACACACACACACACACACACACACATCAAACCTACTCCTCACATGGGGCCGCAGCTTGACTGCATAGTGATGTGGATAACGCTGATAATAACACTCCTAGATGACATTACTGTGTCCCTACTGTGTCACTGGGAATTATTCTGCTCTTGTTTTTACTGAAACACACAGTAGAAGCAGTGATGATGGTCATTATGAATAATCTAGTCTCCAACAACCTCTGTCTGTCTGCTCTTCTCCACATGATCTGTCTCTCTCTCTCTCTCACTTTCTCTCTCTCTCTCTCTCTCCTTCTTCCTCTACATCTCCCCCTACCCCTCTCTCTTTACCTCTCTCGCTTTCTCCCTCTCCCTCTTTTTCCTTCCTTCCTTCCTTCCTTCCTTCCTTCCTTCCTTCCTTCCTTCCTTCCTTCCTTCCTTCCTTCCTTCCTTCCTTCCTTCCTTCCTTCCTTCCTTCCTTCCTTCTCCCTCTCTCTCTCTCTCTCTCTCTCTCTCTCTCTCTCTCTCTCTCTTGCTAACATCATCATTTGCTTCTCATCTGTCTTCTTTGTTCACTGGCTTTCTGGCTGGCAGTGTTTCAAGACGCTCATCACTGTGAATCATCATTAATATTATGATGCATCATCTTCCTCCTCTTCTTCCTCCTCTTCACTCCCCTCCCTCTTTGCTTGCTGTGGCGAGGGACTGACTCTCATCCTCCTTCTCTACCTCATACTCAATCTTACCTCCCTCTCTACTTGGCTGTGGAGTGAGCAAGTGACTCCATCTTTGTTTTTGGCACTGCGGGGTGAGCTGAGAGCATGGGGTGCTAACTAATTAGAGGTTGGCAAACTTCAACAGGCTCCTCTCTCAGTATCAATGACCTTTATCAGTCAGCACACTGGGATTCACATTGTCAGGCAAGCACACATATACACACACACATACACACACAGACTGACAGATTCCCCAGGAAGCTGTGCTCAGCGCTAGTTGAGTCAGAGATAAACCATCAAACAACAGACTCATTAGGTTGCAGAAGACGCATCACATCCTATCGTCACGGTGATCAGGGGTTTCTACACAATACTGGGGCCACCAGTCATCTTATTGTGCTCCAAAAGGGTTCTACCTAGAACCAAGAAGGGTTCTACATGGAACCAAAGGGGGTTCTTCCAGGAGTTATCCTATGGGGACAGCTGAAGACAGTTATTGGCTCTAGACAGCACCTTTTTTTCTAAGAGTGTAGCCTTCCCTCATCTCATCCATTCCCCATATCTCCTCTCATCTCTTCCATTCCCCATCTCTCTACCCCATCCCCCATCTCTCTCCCCTAATCTCATCCATTCCCCATATCTCCTCTCATCTCTTCCATTCCCCATCTCTCTACCCCATCCCCCCATCTCTCTCCCCTAATCTCATCCATTCCCCATATCTCCTCTCATCTCTTCCATTCCCCATCTCTCTACCCCATCCCCCCATCTCTCTCCCCTAATCTCATCCATTCCCCATATCTCCTCTCATCTCTTCCATTCCCCATCTCTCTACCCCATCCCCCCATCTCTCTCCCCTAATCTCATCCATTCCCCATCTCTCTTCCCTCATCTCTCTCCACTTATCACTCTCTGCCCTCATGTCTCCCTCAGTCATCCCCATTCCTCATTAGCCAGTCTGAATCATTCATTCTCATCGCAGCATTCAGCATCTGCCTTAAAAAGATCAACACATTACACAGACATGCACTATGTTTGCTTGCTTTGTACTGTTAATTTCACTACCACGGCTATGTATTTTCAAACTAAAGGGGGATAGGGGATGGCAAATGGCAACATATTCCCTATATAGTGCACTACTTTTGACCAGAGCCAAAAGACAAAAGGCATTTGGGACACATGAAGGGTTAAATGAGTTATTTTCTCTAATGATGAAGGTCACATTCTAAGTTAATTAAAAATGTTCTGTTGAAAAATGGCAAATAGGAAAAGTAGAAATATGTGTCCCAAAATGTCACCCTATTCCCTATGTAATACACTACTATGGGCCCTGGTGAAAAGTAGTGCACTACATAGGGAATAATGTGCTGTTTGGGACAGAGACCAAGAGTAATATAGTTTAATGAGCTCCCTGGTGAAACCACATAAGTCATAGTTTCAGATGTCAAAAATGAACATGTATACATGTCTATTACAGTGAGGATGGTGACATTTCAATTGCACTATGCACTTTCAGTTATTGTTAATAGAACGGTAGTTGTGTCCTGTTTATCTAGCTTTCTGACGTAACTCACAACTGTCAGGAAGTAAAATGATCAAGCTAACACACAAAGACTCATGTGCTCACTCACAGAAACACACACACACACACACAATCCTATGGTGAAAAAGTGATAATCATATTCTAGTCACCTGACACTTGTAGATTTGGAACCAGCATGATCCATGTTGGGGTCAAACAGAAAACATGCTGATGACTAACATACAATAGAATAGATCACTAGATGAGTTGGAAGACAACTAGCTAGAACATTCCAAGTCAAAACAAATATTCCAGAAATATCTAGTACGCTGATATAAAATAGTGTCATCATCATATCACATTTATGGACGGTATATTTGCAGAGTCTCTGTAAAGACTTTTGACCCAATTCAACACATATCTAGGTAAACCCGAGGCAGTTAGATTTTACATGACAGACCCCTTATAAGAATCCATCTGCCTCACACAGCAACAAGTCTCAGTCAGTACTCCTAGAGTGTAAAAGCACATTGGTAAAAGCAGTTATGTCCATGGGAATACACATGGCAGTACACAGAACACAACACTTAGTCCAGTCCTCTATTCCTTCCTCTGTCCCTTCTCTGAGGAGTTCCATGTTCATTCTGATTCCACAGACTAGACTTGTCATGAAAGGGTTGAGGGTTGAAAAATGTTTATCTTCTTCCAAGCCCTTTAGCTTTAGTCATGTGTGTGTGTGTGTGTGTGTGTGTGTGTGTGTGTGTGTGTGTGTGTGTGTGTGTGTGTGTGTGTGTGTGTGTGCGTGTGTGCGTGCGTGTGTGTGTGTCTGTGTGTCTGTGTGTGCGCGTGTGCGCGTGTAGAGGACATAGTGACCATAATTGTCCTCTCAGCGGCCCTGGAGTATACAGTATGCTAATGCACTTCTGCTGTACATGGAGGGGACTAAGGGGGAGATGGGGGCTGAGAGAACGAGGAGAAGAGGCTGGCAGGGGTCTTCTTAAGGTCTGCCATCTTGACCTTGTCTCAAATTTCCCTACATAGTGCACTACTTTTGCATTACTTTTGACCAAAGCCCTGTAGGGAGCCCTGGTAAAAAGTAGTGTGATATATAGGCAATAGGGTGCCATTTGGGATACAGCCAAGGTTTGCCATCTTGTATCCCTAGAGGGCGAGTGTAAGTACAAAGATGGGGGTGAGAGGTGGGTGGGAGGTAAGGGGTGAGAAGGGAGTTAAAGGGGTCTATAGCCACCTGCTGTGGACCTTCACTTCCTCCTGAATCGATTCCCCCGTCCAGCGTGTAATTAGGCTCCTCGAGGAGAGACAGAAAGTGGTTATGCGGGAGAGAGGGATGGAGGGAAGGAGGAGTGGAGAGAGGAAGGGAAGAGAAGGGGGGTTAGAGTTCTGTCTTTCTTTCTCTTTGTTGTGTCAATAAGGGGAGGAGTCGAGACACAGTAGTTGAGTAGAATCGAGACACAGGAGTTGAGAAGAGTCGAGACACAGGAGTTTGTGAAAAGTCGAGACACAGGAGTTGAGAAGGGTCGAGACACAGGAGTTGAGAAGGGTCGAGACACAGGAGTTGAGAAAAGTCGAGGCACAGGACTTGAGAAGAGTCGAGGCACAGGATTTGAGAAGAGTCGAGAAACAGGAGTTGAGAAGGGTCAAGACACAGGAGTTGAGAAGAGTCAAGACACAGGAGTTGAGAAAAAACGAGACACAGGAGGCCTTAGCCTGTTTCACAAAAATCTTTCTGTTGTTATCCCCTCAGTAGCAGCCATAGGGGTTATGAGGGTGATTGAAAGAAAGATGACTAGGAGGAGAGAGAGTGAGTAAGAGAGAGAGAAAGAGAGAGCGAGGGAGGGAGGGAGGGAGGGAGGGAGGGAGGGAGGGAGGGAGGGAGGGAGGGAGGGAGGGAGGGAGGGAGGGAGGGAGATGAAAGAGAGGAGATCAGGAAAAGGATAGAGAAGAGGGGAGAGCAGGGCTCTTGAGAAGCATTTACAGCAAATGTCACTTTGTATGTCTTGCTGTGTTGTCCCAATTTGTCTTGTCAAACAAAGCAGCCCTTCTGCAGGTGAAGCTGTGGATCATAATTAGTTTGTAATTACCAGAGGACAAAGAGGAAACATACAACAATTAGTCTTAGTCTTAAGCTGATTTAATAAAATGTGTCGTAATCTCAGATGAATTGAATTCTGAAGAACCTTTCCTGTTGTTTGGATGCCTGACTGAAGGTTCTGGAAGTGACATGATTATAACTCTATATCCTCTACATTTTAATGATATAACAGCAGCACTACACGTACACAAAATAATAATAATCAGTTATTATTATAGCACTTTTAATTTCATTCAGAATCTTACAGCATGCAGAACAAAATATATCATGACTAGGCCTGAACTACAACACTACACCAGATTGAAATTCAATCAACTACATGCTTCACTGACTGAACTACAGAGACAAAACACGAATATGAGATTTTATTTATTAGTTTGGGGAATGGAGTCGTCTCCGAGGGATGATCCTCAGGAGCCCCCCCCCCCCCCCCCCCCCCCCGCTGGGAGAAAGGAGTTCCAATGATGAGCCTGGTGGTAGTGAGGAGGTGGAGGGTCGCTGGTAACTTTCGCTGCAAGAGAGAGAACAAGGTAAGTTGACATATAAATACATCCCAAGACGTATGTCTACTGGTGGAGAGAGGAAGGGGATTATTAATGTCCCATAGGTTATCCAGCCAGCTGGGTGGAGTTGCGTTATTGTGCCGTGATCAAAGGCTATAAAGTGAATGACATTCTAATAGTATAAGAGGAGGAGCGACGGTATGCTGATGATGATAACATTTGTAAACACCAACCTATACATTCCAACTATGCCCATAGAAGAGGAAGCAATATGAATTATATTGTGCTTACAGAATGAAGTTAAAATTGAGCTAGCCATTTAGACCAGACCTACTGATAGCACTATCGTATCTACAAGGGTTTATTCACTTATCTCAACGATACATGCACTAGTTATCATCCTTCACAATTTTTTACTAAGATGATCAAACCCCAAATTGAAAACGTGTGTGTGTGTGTGGGGGGGGGGGTGTGTGGGGGGGGGGGGGCATATATAATGAGCAATAATATAAACGCAACATGCAACAATTTCAAAGTTTTTACTGAGTTACAGTTCATATAAGGAATTAAGTACATTTCAATTAATTATTTAGGCCCTAATCTATGGATTTCACGACTGGGCAGGGGGGCAGCCATGCATGGGCCTTGGAGGGCATTAGCCCACCCACTTGGCAGCTAGGCACACCCACTGGGGAGTCAGGCCCAGCCAATCACCATTAGTTTTTCCCCACAAAAGTGCTTTATTACAGACAGAAAGACTTCAGTAAAAGTTATATTTATTTTCACATCAAGGGCCCCAGTCTCTTTCCCTGAGAAAAACATCTAGGCAAAATCCCTTTAAACATAGGACTTGATGTCTGACTATCTATTATTAAAACACCTTTTTGATTGATCTCAACCTCACTGCTTCAGGCGTTTGCAGTAATCAGTAACCACAACAACACAATAGTATGTTTGAGTTGGGACCCCCATAAAGTTGGGAGGCCAAACTTGAAATCTTAGAGCATTTAATTCCAATGACCACTTCTATGACTGTACAGTACTCAATCTGTATGGATGATCTGTTGGGATATAGTTTTATTGTCTTCAGTGTATTACTCCTGTGCCCCTCCTCAATTTATAATGTGTGATCTGCAAGCTGTTTAAATTATTCATTGAGACATGAGAGATACGTTCAGACCTTCGAATTCTGCCCCAAAATTGGACTAATTCACAAATAGCGTGGGGTGAGAAAATAGAATGTAAAAAGTTGAAGAATCCTGTAAAATTAATGTATGCAGATCCAAGAACGTACAGTGCCTTTGGAAAGTCTTCACACCCCTTGACTTGTTCCACATTTGTTGTGTTACAGACTGTATTTAAAATTGATTACATTTATATATATTTTTTACACTGCCCTACACACAATACCCTGTAACGTCAAAGTGGAATGATATTTTTCAACTTGTTTACAAATTTAAAAACTGAAACGTCTTGAGTCAATAAGTATTCAACGCCTGCTATGGCAAGCATAAATAAGTTCAGGAGAAAAAATGTGCTTAACAAGTCACATGATAAGTAGCACGGACTCACTCTATATGCAATAATACTGTTTCACAGGATTTTTGAAGGACTACCTCATCTCTTTACCCAACACATACAATTGTCTGTAAGGTCCTTCAGTCAAGCAGTTAATTTCAAACACAGACTCACCCATAAAGAACAGGGAGGCTTTCCAATGTCTCGCATAGAAGGACCTCTATTGGATTAGATTTATTAGGATTCCTATTAGCTGACGCCAATGGTGACAGCTAGTTTGACTGGGGTCCAACATAGCAAAAAAGGCATTACAGACTAAATACTTTACAATTACAGTGCCTTGCGAAAGTGTTCGGCCCCCTTGAACTTTGCGACCTTTTGCCACATTTCAGGCTTCAAACATAAAGATATAAAACTGTATTTTTTTGTGAAGAATCAACAACAAGTGGGACACAATCATGAAGTGGAACGACATTTATTGGATATTTCAAACTTTTTTAACAAATCAAAAACTGAAAAATTGGGCGTGCAAAATTATTCAGCCCCTTTACTTTCAGTGCAGCAAACTCTCTCCAGAAGTTCAGTGAGGATCTCTGAATGATCCAATGTTGACCTAAATGACTAATGATGATAAATACAATCCACCTGTGTGTAATCGTCTCCGTATAAATGCACCTGCACTGTGATAGTCTCAGAGGTCCGTTAAAAGCGCAGAGGGCATCATGAAGAACAAGGAACACACCAGGCAGGTCCGAGATACTGTTGTGAAGAAGTTTAAAGCCGGATTTGGATACAAAAAGATTTCCCAAGCTTTAAACATCCCAAGGAGCACTGTGCAAGCGATAATATTAAAATGGAAGGAGTATCAGACCACTGCAAATCTACCAAGACCTGGCCGTCCCTCTAAACTTTCAGCTCATACAAGGAGAAGACTGATCAGAGATGCAGCTAAGAGGCCCATGATCACTCTGAATGAACTGCAGAGATCTACAGCTGAGGTGGGAGACTCTGTCCATAGGACAAGAATCAGTCGTATATTGCACAAATCTGGCCTTTATGGAAGAGTGGCAAGAAGAAAGCCATTTCTTAAAGATATCCATAAAAAGTGTTGTTTAAAGTTTGCCACAAGCCACCTGGGAGACCACCAAACATGTGGAAGAAGGTGCTCTGGTCAGATGAAATCAAAATTGAACTTTTTGGCAACAATGCAAAACGTTATGTTTGGCGTAAAAGCAACACAGCTGAACACACCATCCCCACTGTCAAACATGGTGGTGGCAGCATCATGGTTTGGGCCTGCTTTTCTTCAGCAGGGACAGGGAAGATGGTTAAAATTGATGGGAAGATGGATGGAGCCAAATACAGGACCATTCTGGAAGAAAACCTGATGGAGTCTGCAAAAGACCTGAGACTGGGACAGAGATTTGTCTTCCAACAAGACAATGATCCAAAACATAAAGCAAAATCTACAATGGAATGATTCAAAAATAAACATATCCAGGTGTTAGAATGGCCAAGTCAAAGTCCAGACCTGAATCCAATCGAGAATCTGTGGAAAGAACTGAAAACTGCTGTTCACAAATGCTCTCCATCCAACCTCACTGAGCTCGAGCTGTTTTGCAAGGAGGAATGGGAAAAAATGTCAGTCTCTCAATGTGCAAAACTGATAGAGACATACCCCAAGCGACTTACAGCTGTAATCGCAGCAAAAGGTGGCGCTACAAAGTATTAACTTAAGGGGGCTGAATCATTTTGCACGCCCAATTTTTCAGTTTTTGATTTGTTAAAAAAGTTTGAAATATCCAATAAATGTCGTTCCACTTCATGATTGTGTCCCACTTGTTGTTGATTCTTCACAAAAAAATAAAGTTTTATATCTTTATGTTTGAAGCCTGAAATGTGGCAAAAGGTCGCAAAGTTCAAGGGGCCGAATACTTTCGCAAGGCACTGTAACATGTAGTGTGTGTGTGTGTGTGTGTGTGTGTGTGTGTGTGTGTGTGTGTGTGCGCATCTATCAGTTACACATACATACAGTACACATGTAACGGATGTGAAACGGCTAGCTTAGTTAGCGGTGCGCGCTAAATAGCGTTTCAATCGGTGACGTCACTTGCTCTGAGACCTTGAAGTAGTAGTTCCCCTTGCTCTGCAAGGGCAGCGGCTTTTGTGGAGCGATGGGTAACGATGCTTCGAGGGGTGACTGTGACTGGTAGATAGCCAATGAGCTGAGGTAAACGGCAATATGTAATGTTTATGTGTTGGAAGACCAACCCATGTGTTAAACTCCGGCGTAAAGAGGGTCATTCGCCATTGAAGTTTCATACCGGAAGGAGCAACGCATGTTGCACACAGCATTGTTTTGGTAAAGCGCATATTCAGCTGTTTATATATCAATCAGTATGGCGACTAAGTCAGGGAAAGCTAAATCTTAGTCTGATATACAGATATACACACAATTTTAGAAGAAATTGATCGAGGACGATTCATTTAGCGATTCCCAAATGGAGGAATATTTTTTGAACGGAGAGGACATCGTTTTGGACTGGTAAGTTCTTTTAATGCTAATGCCGTTGTTTGAAATTAATAATATAAAATGTTATTTGTGAAATGAAATAGCCTATTTGAGACTGTTGAGGGGAGGGCAGGCCCACAACAATGGCCAAAGTGAAATGGAGACAGTAGATACAGCTGGTCTGTTGTAATATAATAAAGACAGTAGATCTAGCTGACTGTCATAATATAATAGAGACAGTAAATCTAGCTGAAATGTCATAATATAAATGAGACAGTAGATCTAGCAGGTCTATAATAATATATTCAACCTTATGTTCCCTGTACTCTATATATATATATATTTCTTATACCTGTTGATACAGGGCTCATATGTGAAACTATTCTGACTGAACATTTTCTTTCACAGTGACACTGACTCCTACTGGGAGCCCCCAGTGCCAAGGTGTCCATCCCCCACTGAAGCTGGTTCATCCAGCTCCTGTCACAAGTGGTGCTTATCTGGTGCTTAAATGTATTTCTGCAGTCATGGATGTGCTATGGCACCTGGCATCAGCAGCATAATATTGTGTAGAGGACTGAGGGTCTTCCAAATATTGAAAGTGTTATTTTGTAATTGTATATATATTTTTTTCATGTTTTTTCTCCATTTTTTTTTTGGGGGGGGGGGGGGGTGTGTTAGAATACCATTTCAGTATTTTGTATATAGTTATTCCATTAAAAATGTATAACTTCACCAATTTGGCCACTTGGGTACATTTGGGCTACTTGTGTGGGACACCTGGGTGACTTCATGATAAATGTCATGTAGCACACTCATTTTGGAAGTTATCATTCTGAAACTTTGCACAAGTACTGTTGCCCTCTTATGTCTTTCACTGAAATTGTCCCCATCATCCTATCTAAATGTTTGTTTCATCTTGTTATTTTTAAAGATGATGATACAACAATAAAACAAAAAACAAAAAGTGTTTTTTTTCGTTGTATTATCTAAACCAGATTTACCGTGTTACATTCTCCTACATTCAATTCACATTTACACAAACTTCCGAGTGTTTTCTTTCAAATGGTACCAAGAATATGCATGTCCTT
This sequence comes from Oncorhynchus mykiss, assembly GCF_057628025.1. NCBI lineage: Eukaryota > Metazoa > Chordata > Actinopteri > Salmoniformes > Salmonidae > Oncorhynchus > Oncorhynchus mykiss. Next base: position 35,686,290 of record NC_143041.1, read on the forward strand.
GGTTCTGTGCCTGAGCTACAGGCTGTTAGATTTGGGTATGTCTTCAGGCGGAAATGGAAAAAGTAGGGGGGTAGCTCTAAGAGGTTTTAATCATCAGCATACATGGACACATATGTTTAATGCCAGTGACAGGTAAAAATAGAAAATAGTAGAGGGCCTAGAGAGCTACCCTGTGGTATACCACACACATGTTTGACATTAGAGAAGCTTCTTAAAGAACATCCTCGGAGTCCTCTGATGTATAGCTCTGAATCCACAATATGTCAGAGGTTGAAAAGGCATAACGCATAAATTTCAACAACAGGTTAAGGTCAATAATATCAAAGGCTTCAATGAAATCTAACAGCCCAGCTCCCACAATCTTCTAATTATCAATTTCTTTCAACCAGTCATCAGGCATGTGTGTCAGTGCAGTGCATGTTGAGTGCCCTTCTCTTTAAGCATGAAGAAAGTATGTTGTTAATTTGTTTACAGAAAAATAGCATTGTATTTGGTCAAACATAATTTTTACAACAGTTTGCTAAGAGCTGGCAGCAAGCGGATAGGTCTGCTGTTAGAACCAGTAAAGGTTGCTTTACCACTATGGTGTGTCGGAATGACTTTGGTTTCCCTCCAGGACTGAGGACAAAGACATTTAGGCTCAGATTAAAGATATTACAGATATGAGTGGGTATAGTCAGTTATCATTCTCAGTAGCTTTCCATCTAAGTTGTTAATGCCATGTTTGCCATTTTTCATAAATAACTATCATTTTTCCACCTCTCCCACGATAACTTAACAAAAATAAAACTCATTTTTGAATGCATGTGTGCGATGGCTCACTGGTAATTGTTGGCATTTTCTGCCTAAGTTTGCCGTCATTGCCAATGAAGTAATTGGTAAAAAAAAATTGGCAACATCAAATGGTTTTGTGATGAATAAGTCATCTGATTTGATAACAGACGGAGTTGAATGTCTTTCTTCCCATAATTTGAAGTAGTCAATTTTAGTTTCACATAATTCTTTATATCATTGATCTTGGCTACATTATACAGTTTCTTATTCATTTTGCTGAGATTAGTCACACACAGTGCATTCGGAAAGTATTCAGAACCTTGCACTTTATCCACATTTTGTTAGGTTACAGCCTTATTCTAAAATGGATTAAATCAAGTTTTTTCCACCTCAATCTACACACAGTAACCCACACAGTAGCAAAACGAAACACAGGTTTATAGATATTTTTGCAAATCTATTACAAATAAAAAACAGAAATACCTTATTTACATGCAGTTGATGTCAGAAGTTAACATACACCTTAGCCAAATACATTTAAACTCAGTTTTTCACCATTCCTGACATTTAATCCAAGTAAAAGTGCCCTGTCTTAGGTCAGTTAGGATCACCACTTTATTTTAAGAATGTGAAATATCAGAATGATAGTAGAGAGAATCATTTATTTCAGCTTTTATTTCTTTCATCACATTCCCAGTGGGTCAGAAGTTTACATACACTCAATTCGTATTTGGTAGCATTGCCTTTAAATTGTTTAACTTGTGCCAAACATTTTGGGAAGCCTTCCACAAGCTTCCCACAATACGTTGGGTGAATTTTGGCCCATTCCTCCTGACAGAGCTGATGTAACTGAGTCAGGTTTGTAGGCCTCCTTGCTCGCACATGCTTTTTCCGTTCTGCCCACAAATTTTCAATAGGATTGACGTAAGGGCTTTGTGATGGCCACTCCAATGACCTTGTTGCTTCAATATATCCACATAATTGTCTTTCCTCATGATGCCATCTATATTGTGAAGTGCACCAGTCCCTCCTGCAGCAAATCACTCCCACAACATGATGCTGCCACCCCCGTGCTTCACGGTTGGGATGGTGTTCTTCGGCTTGCGAGCATCCCCTTTTTCCTCCAAACATAATGATGGTCATTATAGCCAAACAGTTCTATTTTTGTTTCATCAGACCAGAGGACATGTCTCCAAAACGTACGATCTTTGTCCCCATGTGCAGTTGCAAACCATAGACTGGCTTTTTTATGGCGGTTTTGGAGCAATAGCTTCTTCCTTGCTCAGCGGCATTTCAGGTTATGTCGATATAGGACTCGTTTTACTGTGGAAATAGATACTTTTGTACCTGTTTCCTTCAGCATCTTCACAAGGTCTTTTGCTGTTGTTCTAGGATTGATTTGCACTTTTCGCACCAAAGTACGTTCATCTCTAGGAGACAGAACGCGTCTCCTTCCTGAGCGGTTGGCACAATTTTTATAATGAATGTCGGACCAAGGCGCAGCGTACGTAGAGTTCCACATGTTTAATTGAAATGAAACTCACAAAAACAATAAAGAGCTAAACGAAACATGAAGTCATGGAGTGCTCACAGGCCACAACACACAAACATGATCAAACAAAACACAGTGGGGGAAATGGCTGCCTAAATATGATCCCCAATCAGAGACAACGATAAACAGCTGCCTCTGATTGGGAACCATACCAGGCCAACATAGACATACAATAACATAGACATACAATAACCTAGATAACCCACCCTAGTCACACCCCGACCAAACAAACATAGAGAATAAAAGGCTCTCTATGGTCAGGGCGTGACAGCGGTATAACGGCTGCGTGGTCCCATGGTGTTTATACTTGCGTACTATTGTTTGTACAGAGGAACGTGGTACCTTCAGGTGTTTGGAAATTGCTTCCAAAGATGAACCAGACTTGTGGAGGTCTCAAATTTTTTTCTGAGGTCCTGGCTGATTTCTTTTGATTTTCCCATGATGTCAAGCAAAGAGGCACGGAGTTTGAAGGTAGGCCTTGAAATAAATCCACAGGTACACCTCCAATTGACTCAAATTATGTCCGTTATCCTGTGAATATTGTTTTGGTTGTGGTGTTTGACTGTTTGTTTGATGGTGGGAAAAGGGGGTACCAAGCCAAGTCGCCCATGGGCATACACTACCCGTAGGAATACTTTGTCTAAATACCCTAGTTAGAACTGGGCGGACCACCTGCTGTATTTTTGGTTAGTTATCTAGCTGTTCTTAAAGCAGGCTAGACTAGCTTAGGGGTGTTTTTGGATATTATTTATTTCCTTGGGTCCAGCTCAGCCCCTCTTCCCGCCCCCCTTTTCTGTGTGTTTAAAAATAAACCATGAGTATTTGACGGTCTTTTAGTTGTCTGTGGTTTTTCGTTTTCACTGTTACTTTTTCACTATTATACTTTGCATGAGTCATGTTACGGGTCTCGTTACCATCCCCCCTTGGACTGCCGGGCCAAAAGGGATTCGTAACAGAGCTCTAGAGTTCCTCTGTGAAGATAGGACAACCATCTCTGCAACACTCCATCAATCAGGCCTTTATGGTAGAGTGGCCAGACAGAAGCCACTCCTCAGTAAAAGACACGAGACAGCACGATTGGAGTTTGCCAAAAGGCACCTAAAGACTCTCAGACCATGAGAAACAAGATACTGATGAAATCAATATTGATATTTTTGGCCTGAATGCCAAGCGTCATGTCTGGAGGAAATCAAGCACCATCCCTATGGTCAAGCATGGTGGTGGCAGTATCACGCTGTGGGGATGTTTTACAGAGGCAGAGACTGGGAAACTAGTCAGGGTTGAGGGAAGGATGAACAGAGCAATATACAGAGAGTTCCTTGATGAAAACCTGCTCCAGAGATCAGTACCTCAAACTGGGGTGAAGGTTCACCTTCCAACAGGACAATGACCCTAAGCACATAGCCAAAACAAAGTAGGATTGGCTTTGGGACTCTGAATGTCCTAGAGGGGCCAGCCAGAGCCAGGACTTGATCAAACATTTTTGGAGAGACCTGAAAATAGCTGTGCAGCAACACTTTCCTTCCAATCTGACAGAGTTTGAGAGGATCTGCAGGTGTGCCAAGTTTGTTGCCTCATACCCAAGAAGACTCAAGGCTGTAATCGCTGCCAAAGGAGTTTCAACAAAGTACTGAGTAAAGGGTCTGAATACTTATGTAAATTTCATATTTCCTTTTTAATTTTATATACATTTGCAAAAAAAAATGTTGCTTTGTCATTGTGAGGTATTGTGTGTAGATTGATGAGGAACATTTTTGAATAAGGCTAATGTAACAAAATGTGTAAAAAATAAAAGGGTCTAAATACTTTCCCGAATGCACTGTATGTGCCTCTCAAGTTCTTGGCTCTTTCCAGAACAACTACCTTGTCATTGAACCTCAAACTTGACCACTATCGGCTTGGTTTGTCACATGGGCCGGTGGTGGGTTTTCGAGTCCTGTTGGCATGTTCCACCTCAACCTTCCTGTGGTCCATCTTCAGTTTCTCCAATATCATTTCCCTCAATTTCCCTCTGGAAATTCTGAAATTCCGTCCACAACCTTGTTGTTCTGCCTTGATTTTCCCTCGAGGTAATCTGATTTCTCCATCATTGTTATGGATTTACATACAGAACTGATGTCCTCTCTTAATGACTTATGGATTGCTGTCATCTTGCTGTTCTCCTATTTAAACTCATTGAGCTGACCCTTGTGGAACTGCAATTCTTCAGGTCCTGGACGTCTCTGGTCAGGTGGAGACGGCAGTTTGCCGGGAAGATTGAAAATAACAACAAACAGCAGGGATTGAGACAGCCACAGGTCCGGGACAATTCGTGGTCCCAGTCATGATGGCTAACCAAGTTGCAAGCTGCATTCAAGCCCTCGATAAAACCCTCTTAACTTGATAGGCACCTAGCTAGCAGCTAGGCTAGCTGATACGCCAAGCAGCTCCTCAGACCATGCCTTGGTCAGCAGGATCACTGGACAGATAGAGGTCCCAGCAACTGATACCATCCACGTCGAGGGATCTAAACTCAAAAGGTATCTAGCTAGTAACCAAACATTTTCAAAAGACTTTCAAAACTTTACAAAGTAACAAACTTTCCAAATCAAACTGACTTCTCCCTGTTTCCGCATTCCTCAATACTGGCGCACAATTGTCCCAGCATTGTCCGGATTAGGGTTTGGCCGGGGTGGGCCGTAGTTGTAAATGATCATTTGTTCTTAATGTTCTTAACTGACTTGCCTAAATGAAGATGCATTAAAATAAAAAAGCTGACATTTACTATGTTCTTTGAGGATGGAGAAGTTATTAATTACACTTTGGATACACCCAGTCACTACAAAGATACAGGCATCCTTCCTAAATTGCTTAAGAGAAGGGAAACTGCTCAGGGATTTCACCATGAGGCCAATGGTGACTTTATAACAGTTAAAGAGCTTAATTGCTGTGATAGGACAAAACTGAGGATGGATCAACGACATTGTAGATTCTCCAAAATACTAACCTAATTGCCAGAAAGAAAAGAAAGAAGCACGTACATAATACACATTTTCGAAAACATGCATCCAGTTACTAACAAGATACCACAGTAATACTGAAAAAAATGTGGCAAAGCAATTCACTTTTTGTTCTGAATAAAAGTGTTATGTTTGGTGCAAATCCAATAACACATTACTGAGTATCACTCTCATATTTTCAAGCATTTATTTATTTATTTATCCATTATTTTACCAGGTAAGTTGACTGAGAACACATTCTCATTTGCAGCAACGACCTGGGGAATAGTTACAGGGGAGAGGAGGGGGATGAATGAGCCAATTGTAAACTGGGGATTATTAGGTGACCGTGATGGTTTGAGGGCCAGATTGGGAATTTAGCCAGGACACCGGGGTTAACACACTTACGATAAGTGCCATGGGATCTTTAATGACCTCAGAGAGTCAGGACACCCGTTTAACGTCCCATCCGAAAGACGGCACCCTACACAGGGCAGTTTCCCCAATCCCTAGACCAGAGGAAAGAGTGCCTCCTACTGGCCCTCCAACACCACTTCCAGCAGCATCTGGTCTCCCATCCAGGACCAACCCTGCTTAGCTTCAGAAGCAAGCCAGCAGTGGTATGCAGGGTGGTATGCTGCTGGCATAGTGGTGGCTGCATCATGTTATAGGTATGCTTATAACCATTCAGTATCACGTTTCAGGGAAGACCCAGATGTCGAAGTAACAAAAGTTTATTACTAGAATAGGGGCAGGCAAAATGACAGGTCATGGGCAGGCAGAGGTCAGTAATCCAGATTTATTTAACAGCTTCTACCCCCAAGCCATAAGACTGCTGAACAATTAATCAAATGGCCTATTACGTTGAACCTCCCATTTGTTTTGTACACTGCTGCAACTCACTGTTTATTATCTATGCATAGTCACTTCACCCCTATCTACATGTACAAGTTACCTCAACTAACCTGTATCCCCGCACACTGACTCGGTACCGGTATACCCAGTATGTAGCCTCGTTTTTGTTATGTTATTGTGTTACGGAACAGCAGGCAGGCTCAGGGCAGGCAGAATTGTCAAAACCGGGAAAACTAGAAACAGCCAGGAGCAAGGAGAAAACCGCTGGTAGGCTTGACGAACAAAATGAACTGGCAACAGACAAACAGAGAACACAGGTATAAATACACTGGGGATAATGAGGAACACCTGGAGGGGTTGGAGACAAGCACGAAGACCGGTGAAACAGATCAGGGTGTGACAATTAAGGACTGGGGAGTTTTTCAGGATAAACAAAGAAATGGAATGGAGCCAAGCACAGGCAAAATCCTAGAGGAAAACCTGGTTCAGTCTGCTTTCCACCAGACACTGGGAGATGAATTCACCTTTCAGCAGGACATAACCTTAAACACAAAGCCAAATCTACACTGGAGTTGCTTTCAAAGAAGACAGTGAATGTTCCTGAGTGGCCGAGTTACAGTTTAGACTTAAATCTGCTTGAAAATCAGTGGCACGACTTGAACATTTTTGTCTAGGAATGATCAACAACCAATTTCACAGAGCTTGAAAAGAATAATGGGCAAATATTGTACAATCCAGGTGTACAAAGCTCTTAGTAACTTATCCAGAAAGACTCCCAGCTGTAATTGCTGCCAAAAGCGATTCTAACATGTATCGACTCAAGGATGTATACACTTATGTAAATTAGATGTTTCTGTATTTCATTTTCAATACATTTGCACAAAACATTAGCATGTTTTCACTTTGTTATTGTGTGTAGATTGGTGGGAAAAAAATATATTTAATACTTTTTTAATTCAGGCTGTAACACAACAAAATATGGAATAAGTCAAGGGGTATGAAAACTTTCTGAAGGCACTGTACTTTTATTTATAGACTGCACTTCCACTAGTGGAGAGTTCACACAATATACACAATATAAACAATATGCCCAACTTGTTCTCTATAGCTGTAGCTCTAACACATTTCCTAGTCTGGAGATAACAGAAGAAGTGTGATTGGGTGTGGTTGAACTTTTCCTGTAGCTGAGAAAAAGAGGCAAACGTATCATTGAAGAATAATTGGCCTAGTGAGGAGAGGCCTAGTGAGTGCCAGATGCCAAAAGACCCATCATTTAAAGATGTAGGAAAAAACATGTTCTGATTTATTGGGCCTGACAGAGAGAAGCCTCTAAGGGACCAGTCGAAATTTACACAATTATTACCCGGAGGAAAAATGAGGGAGGGTCATGCTTTTTCAATTTCACTTAGGAGGAGGGTTTAGTATATATATATATATATATATATATATATATATATATATATATATATATATATATAAATATATATATTATTATTTTTTATCCAGTGGAGGGTCATATAATTTGTTATCGATTAAATTTCAGCATTTGTCAGCATTTTAGAATTTATGTATTGAATTAGACTATTTATAACTTTGGTGTACAACCCCCCTCTCCATCTCCAAACTGCCATGAGAGTCTGTATCAATTGAAGACATATTCAGACCATCAAAGAACAAATCAATCAACAAAGGCTCTAGAGGCGATTCAGAGGTGTATAGCACAGATTTTTTTTTAAAATTGATCATTGATCTCTTTATGCATAACTGTGGTAGTACCAGACAGGGTCCTTATTTGTGGGAGTAGACATGAGGCCTCAGATTTACGGATCTGATGTGCAAGGAGATTACTTGCCTTATCGCCTTGCTTATACACTGTATCAGGCTCGTAAGAGTAATTGTTCAGCTTGCCTGGTAGAGAGCTTTTGAAAGTCAGATTGGAGTAGCTGGCGTTCTTTATATAGATCAGATGAAGGATCTGTAGCTTACTTTCATTTAATGTAGCTATGGTTTCAAAGCCGCTAAGAGCGAGCTTTGTTTTTGTTGGCTGTATAAGAAATCATTTGTCCAAATAGGTGTGCTTTGAGGGACTCCCATATGGAAGAGCAGGACATACCTGGGGTATGAGGCCTCCTGCGGTCTAACCCGGCGGTCTAACCCGGGAAGTGAACTGGGGACCCTGATCAGACACTATATCCTCAGGCACCCCGTAGTGCCGGAAGACATGCATGGAGCGTCTGGGGTTCTCGATCAGCCTGACCTCTGCTTTTCACGCCGAGAGTAATGGGCAGGTGGAGAGAGTGAACCAGGATAAGGGCAGGTTTCTGTGGTCGTATTGCCAGGACCGGCTTGGAGAGTGGGCGAGGTTCGTCCCATAGGCCGAAATGGCCCAGAATTTCCTTCGCCACTCCTCTACGGACCTGTCGCCGTTTCAGTGCATGTTGGGGAATCAGCCGGTCCTAGTACCGTGGCATCAGAGTCAGACCGAGGCTCCTGCGGTGGAGGATTGGGTGCAGCGCTCAAAGGAGACCTGGAGAGCCATCCAGGAATCCCTTCAAAGGGCCAATGGGCGACAGAAGGTGAGCGCTGACCTGCGCTGACCTGACATCTTGGACCCATCTCTGCTAGATGAGTTCCACCGCCTCCACCCTGATCGCCCTGCGCATCGCCCTCCAGGTCGTCCTCAAGGCCGGCATCGGTGCGCTGCGGGAGCCGCGCGTCAGGGGGGAGTACTGTCACGACTTCCACCGAAGGTGGCTCCTCTCCCTGTTCGGGCGGTGCTCAGTGGTCGTCGTCGCCGGTCCACGACAGGCTAGATCCCTGTGGACATCCTCCCATAGGCTACACCTATAATGGTCCATCAGGGCCCTGTCATTCCACCCGCGCCGGCGACCAGGGTCCGGAACTCCAGCGTGAAATCCTGTGCACTCCTCGTCTCCTGCCTTAAGTGAAACAGCCGTTCACTCTGCCTTCTGGTGGGTAATCAAACACTGCCCGGAAGCGGCGTTGGCCCACTCCAGGGCTTTACCCGAAAGACAGGGGACGAGGACGTTGACACTCTATTCTCCCTAGGGGGTCGGGTGAACGGTCGCCAGGTAAAGCTCCAGCTGGAGCAGGAACCCCTTACACCCGGCAGCCGTCCCATCGTAGTCCCTCGGGAGAGCGAGCCAAATCCCGCTGGGGCCGGACGCCACCGGAGAAGGTGGTGGTGAAGGCTGGAGAGTGGCTGAAGATGAGGTAGGGAGGCCGCTCCTCTCCCATCTCTCCATTCTCGCCAACACCTGATCCATCGCTGTCCCCAAACTGTGTAATACCGCTGTGTGCTGTTGAACACGCTCCTCCATGGACGGGGTGGGCGCGTCCGCTCCTGCTGACTCCATGATACTGGTGTGGGATTCTGTCAGATCTCCCCAAGGAGATGTGGAGTCAGGCGCAGGAGAAACAAGTTCCAAAGAAAAGGGTGTTTTATTTAACTAGCTCAAAAAACAACTGGACACCGGACTACAGTAATAGCCACGAAAACCCCACTCAGACACAGTCCAGGGAAAAACCACCTGTAAAACATAAGCTAATAAAACAAAATCCAAAGTCACTGACAGTTCAAACGAAAACAATCCCGCACAAACCCCAAAGGAAATGTTGAATTAAATACCCACCTAATTAACCAAAATGAAACCAGGTGAAACACAAAACAGACATAACCAAAAGAAAAGGAAAAAGGATCGGTGGCAGCTAGTAGACCCGCAACGACGACCGCCGAGCTCCGCCCGAACAGGGAGAGGAGTCACCTTCGGTGGAAGTCGTGACAAATATATTGAGTTTCTTAAACAAAGGTGCAGATGGAGCCAAGTAATTAGAGGAGGTGGCTAGTCATGCAAATGTATTTTGTTTGATGAGAAATTTGTGTAGGTAGGAGGCATATGTACTGCCTAGACAATATTACAGTAAATGAGATATGGGTAAATTAGGCTATAGTATAGAGTTAGGAAGCAAGCCTGAAGATTTCATTACTTTGCTACAGAGAAATTGAATATGTTATTTGCAGGACAACTTTTCATCAATTAGAACTCTGAGGAATCTAGTGGATGTGACTCAGGCACGGTGCTAGGCTTGACCAATACTTGCGTGTGCATTTATTCCATGTGCATGATCAGACAACTGTGCATTGGTAATAATGTTTCGGATGAAATGGCTATCACAACGTCAAAAATTAAATTAATAATTTCCAAAGTGCAGCCACAATGAGAAGTGCAATGCATTTAGCCTATGCCTGTTAACTGTGCACACATACTGTATGTAAAATGAACTGGCTATCATCACAATCTTAGTGATTATATTTCTATTGCAAACAAATAACTTGTAGGCCAACAATATACATATGTCCTACTGTGCATTGGTTATAATGTTACGGATTAAATGTCTATCACAACATCAGAAATGAAAGGAATAAAATCTAGAGTACAGCCACAATGAGAAATGCATTTACCCTATGCCTGTCAACTGTGCACACATGGTGTAAAACGAGCTGGCTATCATCACAATCTTAGCGATTATATTTCTATTGCAATAATACTTGTAGGCCGACTGGCTGACAATATGCATGCGTCTTCTTGTTCCATCCAGATCAGCGCGATTGAATCATGTTCCCACCACTGGACAGGCTCACTCTGTCAATAAATTAAAGGCATTTCAGTTACTCATCAAGTGCGGTTTTATAGAAGGATGATGCATCAGTTGTTGTGGTTCAGTGCAAATGAGTCTATAATCTTCTGGACATCCAGGGCCTTGGTTCTTTCTGTGTGTATAGACAGGCAGGCAAGGTTTCTGAGTCGAGAGTTTGCCCAGTATTTCATTCGGTATATTATGTACTTAGCATTTCTACGATTATCTGAGATTTTCTGTGCAACTGTTTTGTCGAATTTGCCTATGTTCAAGTTCAAGGGAGTTTCCCTGGTTGACATCCATTTCGTTTTCTGTCTCCTCTCTGTGAAAGTCCCTGGTATGCGGTGTAATGCAATGACTCCACATCTGCTCTCATATACTCTCTGTTCTCGCAAACTATTTTTGAATGTCCATCACGTAGACCATTGCATATTGTTGAGCCAGACTCGTTCTAAATAGTCCACTCATTCCACACTGTCATTGCATATTTATGCTCCACACTAGCATTGTCTGTCTTGAATGAACTTGTTGCCTTCTTCCAGTTCTGGTAGCCATCGTTGGTAAATACCGCCTTTTCTCCAACATGGTTTCCTGGGCGTTGAAAGTGGCGGCATGCGAAGCAGAAAGCATGGTCCTTTGAAATAGAATATTCCAGCCATTTTTAATCCTCATACCATCTACGATTGAAGTAGAGATCCTGCTGTCCAACTTTTGTGGCTGGATAACGCCGAAGAAGAGGGCGCTTTTTTTTAAGTGACCCCAATCTTTTGAACGGTAGTGTATAATCATAAAAACCATAATAATGCAATTTAGAAAGTTATACTTCATGATCAACCATGTCAAACGCTTTGGATAAATCTAAAAGGATGCCAAGAGCATATTCATTGTTGTTAATTAAGAGCTTTAAATATTTTATCCATAAGCTGCAAAAGAGCCACAACTGTGGAGTAGTTTTTCCAAAAACATATTGGTGCTCATAATTTAAATGTTTCCATATCCTCTTATACACCAATTTAGGATTTTAGACAAACATGGTAGTACAGATATTGTGCGATAATTTGTCAAATATTTTGGATCCCCAGTTTCTTCCATCATCAGAAAGCCACAGGCAGGCCAGGAATCACAGTCCGTACTTCACACCTGGATGGTCCCTTAACAGTTGTTTGGCCTGGACACAGTGGGAAAATAAGTCTTGGTAGATAGAGAAGCTCTGTCCTTGAAAGTCCAGTGGTATTGCTGGCTCGTTTGAGAATCTCCATCTTCCCATGGAAAAAGTGCACTTGAAGAATGATGTCATGTGGCCACTCACCGTCTTGGGGCTTTGGGTGCAGTGACCATGGGCACGATCAATCAGGAGCTTCTCTACCACGGAGAGAACATCCTTCAGCAGCCCGGAGATGAAATCTGTGGCTCAAGGCATTTCCGCTGACTCTGGGACCGATACCAGTCTCAGGTTATTGCAGCAAGAAAATCCCCCTAAGCTCACACAGCTCTCCTGCACCTTTTTCAGATCCGCAGCCAGCCCATTCACATCAGCCTCCAGAGAGGTAGTCAGGTCGGACGCAATGGTAGCAGATGTCTCCAACACTGCAATCGTCACTGTGTGCAACTATGTTGTTGTTTTTTGTGTTGTCATAACAGGCACCTTCTCGTTTCACAGTTTAGTTAAATATCCATTGAAAGTATCAGAAACTATTTGTATACGGGCCTCAATCATAGCAACTACCTCCGTTTTCATTTCAACTATCTCTGAGCGTAGTAGCTTGATGGCCTCGATAATGTTAAGTTCAGCGCCCCCAGACAGAGCTAAACTGGGTCTTGTAGGCCGGATTTTGTCAAAGTCGTCTTTTTTGCTATATTTTTCTCAAGATGCTGACATTTAAGGAAAAGTAGTCTTGGGTACTACAGAAAGGGATCACCAAACTATTATTTGAAAATGAATGCAGTTTTACTGCAACATTCACACTTTAAGAATACTGCGGGAGCAAGCGGAAAACAAGTCAGTCGCACATTGCGCCCCTAGCAGCCCCCCAACATCATGCCATTGTTACGAACTTTCTAAAGACACCTCAGCCATAGTGATGCCCCAAAGTCATTCTGAACAGAGGCTAATGACTGTTTTGCCCAAATTACAGTATAGTGGCCTGGAATTACGGTGATATTTGCCATAATAATGACGTCATCAAATTTGCTTTAGAGAGATTGCAATGTTTCCATTACCTAGCAATGTTTGTCAAAAATAGTAATCAATGCTAGCATTACCAAGCTAAAATCTGGTGCTTTCCCCTCAATCTCAAGCTAATAAAGTTAAACTGCACCTAAAGTTAATCTGGCAACATCACAATGGTGACAAAAGGTTTTCCTATTTATTATTTGCCTCCGTTTGAAATGTCATCGTAAGTTACTATAATGCACTTTAGACAAAGTTTTTATTCGCACCAAGTAGAATCTTCATAATAATATTGTGACGCAAAATTGCAACCCATCAAATAATATCTTTCTCTGGACACGTCTGAGAAAAAAATACGAAAAATAAGTGTTTTATTGTCACACACCAGATAGATGCATTGAAATTGGTTGCTTTACAGGGTCAGCCATAATAGTACGGCACCCCTGGAGCAAAATTAGGTTTAAGTGCCTTGCTCAAGGGCACTTCAACAGATGACTTGTCGACTCAGGTATTTGAACCAGTGACCTTTCAGTTACTGGCCCTATGCTCTAAACACTAGGCTACATGCCACCCAGGTATATAGTATATATCTACATGGGTACGGTATGCATGCATCATCAGTGAACTGTGCAAGCCCTAACCCTAACACTATCCTTTAGGTCTACACTGTTGAGTCAGGGAAAGAGTTCAACCCATATCCCAGATACCATACTGTATATCCGTGTCTATCCTCCCCACGGCGCCTCAATTTTCTCAACTCAGAGCTGTTTCATTCAGTTACACCCCCTCTCCTTGTTTGTTTCTTTCAGTTTTCCCCCTCTCCCTATCTCCCTTTTTGTTTTATTCAGTTTCCCTTATCTTCCTCTCCACCCTCTCCCCTTCTCCCTATAGAGAAAGGCAATTTTATGTGTAAAAAGCTTTTCTGTATCCCTTAACACACACATGAAAAAACTGAGAAGAAGAACATTCTAGAGTGAGAGAATTCCACTTAGTGAGTATAGAATTGCTTCATCACACAGTCAAGGTAAAAACTCAATTCAGAACAGAGTGACCATGCTCTGTACTAAAAAGCTACACAACTGGTGAGATAGTTCATATACTAAAGCTGTTTGTGACAGTAGCAGCAGTACCAATGGTTATAGGGGTGTATGGGGATAGGAAAATAAAAAATGACATGGAAACGGCAACTGTACAACAAAAACATCTATTATATGTTTTGTCGCTTTATTCTGTGTAGGTAGGCACTTTGCAAATCCATTTGGCACCAAGGACTCCAACCTGTACATTAACCTCGTAAATGTAACAAAATGTAATGTGATGTGTCTACAGTTGAAGTCGGAAGTTTACATACACTTAGGTTGGAGTCATTAAAACTGTTTTTTCAACCAATCCACAAATTTCTTGTTAACAAACTATAGTTTTGGCAAGTCGGTTAGGGCATCTACTGTGTGCATGACACAAGTAAATTTTCCAGAAATTGTTACAGACATTATTATTTCACTTATAATGTAATGTATTACAATGTATCACAATTCCGGTGGATCAGAAGTTTACATACACTAAGTTGACTGTGCCTTTAAACAACTTGGAAAATTCCAGAAAATGATATCATGGCTTTAGAAGCTTCTGATAGGCTAATTGACATAATTTGAGTCAATTGAAGGTGTACCTGTGGATTTATTTCAAGGCCTACCTTCAAACTCAGTGCCTCTTTGCTTGACATGATGGGAAAATCAAAAGAAATCATCCAAGTCCTCAGAAAAAAATTGTAGACCTCCACAAGTCTGGTTCATCCTTTGGAGCAATTTCCAAATGCCTGAAGGTACCACGTTCATCTGTACAAACAATAGTACGCAGGTATAAACACCATGGGACCACGCTGCCGCCATACCACTCAGGACGAAGATGCGTACTTTGGTGCAAAAAAAGTGAAAATCAATCCCAGAAAAACAGCAAAGGACCTTGTGAAGATGCTGCAGGAAATAGGTACAAAAGTATCTATATCCACAGTTAAATGAGTCCTACATCGACATAACCTGAAAGGCCACTCAGCAAGGAAGAAGCCACTGCTCCAAAACCAACATAAAAAGCCAGAATACAGTTTGCAACTGCAACTGGGGACAAAGATCATACTTTTTGGAGAAATGTCCTCTGGTCTGATGAAACAAAAATAGAACTGTTTGGCCATAATGACCATTATGTTTGGAGGAAAAAGGGGGAGAACACCATCCCATCCGTGAAGCACGGGGGTGGCATTATCATGTTGTGGGGGTGCTTTGCTGCAGGAGGGACTGGTGCACTTCACAAAATAGATGGCATCATGAGGAAAGACAATTATGTGGATATATTGAAGAAACATCTCAGGTCATCAGTCAGGAAGTTAAAGCTTGATCTTAAATGGGTCTTCCAAATGGACAATGACTCCAAGCATACTTCCAAAGTTGTGGCAAAATGGCTAAAGGACAACAAAGTCAGGGTATTGGAGTGGCCATCACAAAGCCCTGACCTCAACCCTATAGAACATTTGTGGGCAGACCTGAAAAAGCGTGTGCGAGCAAGGAGGCCTACAATCCTGACTCAGTTCCACCAGCTCTGTCAGGAGAAATGGGCCAAAATTCACCCAACTTATTGTGGGAAGCTTGTGGAAGGCTACCCGATACCCAAGTTAAACAATTTAAAGGCAATGCTACCAAATACTAATTGAGTGTATGTAAACGTCTGACCCACTGGGAATGTGATGAAAGAAATAAAAGCTGAAATAAGTCATTCTCTCTATTATTATTCTGACACTTCACATTCTTAAAATAAAGTGTTGATTCTAACTGACCTAGACAGAGATTTTTTTTACGAGGATTAAATGTCAGGAATTGTGAACTTGTTAACTTCGAACATCAACTGTTCATATTTTGCAGATGTAAGTGCTGGTGTAGCGAAATGCTTGTGTTCCTAGCTCCAACAGCGCAGTAGTTTCTAACAATTCACAACAATAAACAAATATAAAAATAAAATAATGGAATTAAGAAATATATAAATATTTGGCTTGTCACCAAAAGCACTCACAAACTTCTACAGATGCACAATCGAGAGCATCCTGTCGGGCTGTATCACCGCCTGGTACGGCAACTGCTCCGCCCACAACCGTAAGGCTCTCCAGAGGGTAGTGAGGTCTGCACAACGCATCACCGGGGGCAAACTACCTGCCCTCCAGGACACCTACACCACCCGATGTCACAGGAAGGCCATAAAGATCATCAAGGACAACAACCACCCGAGCCACTGCCTGTTCACCCCGCTATCATCCAGAAGTCGAGGTCAGTACAGGTGCATCAAAGCTGGGACCGAGAGACTGAAAAACAGCTTCTATCTCAAGGCCATCAGACTGTTAAACAGCCACCACTAACATTGAGTGGCTGCTGCCAACACACTGACTCAACTCCAGCCACCCTTAATAATGGGAGTTGATGGGAAATGATGTAAAATATATCACTAGCCACTTTAAACAATGCTACCTAATATACTGTTTACATACCCTACATTATTCATCTCAAATGTATACGTATATACTGTACTCTATATCATCTTTATGTAATACATGTATCACTAGCCACTTTAACTATGCCACTTTGTTTACATACTCATCTCATATGTATGTACTGTACTCAATACCATCTACTGTTTCTTGCCTATGCCGCTCTGTACCATCACTCATTCATATATCTTTATGTACATATTCTTTATCCCCTTACACTTGTGTCTATAAGGTAGTAGTTTTGGAATTGTTAGCTAGATTACTTGTTGGTTATTACTGCATTGTCGGAACTAGAAGCACAAGCATTTCGCTACACTCGCATTAACATCTGCTAACCATGTGTATGTGACAAATACAATTTGATTTGATTTGATTAGGATGAGCAATGTCAGAGTGGCATTGACTAAAATACAGTATATACATA
Organism: Oncorhynchus mykiss; assembly: GCF_057628025.1. Classification (NCBI taxonomy): domain Eukaryota; kingdom Metazoa; phylum Chordata; class Actinopteri; order Salmoniformes; family Salmonidae; genus Oncorhynchus; species Oncorhynchus mykiss. Next base: position 35,703,231 of record NC_143041.1, read on the forward strand.
TGAGATGAGTAAAGCAGTCTGCAAACATTATTAAAGTGACTAGTGTTAATTTATTAAAGTGGCCAGAGATTCTATGTCTATGTATATAGAGCAGCAGACTCTAAGGTGCATGGTTGAGTAACCGGATGGTAGCCAGCTAGTGATGGCTATTGAACTTAGGGCTAGGTGTTCCGTGAGTGGGACACCTGTTGACAACATCCGGTGAAATTGGAGGGCGCGCAATTCAAATAAATATTTGTAGTATTAAACATTCATGAACATACAAGTGTCTTATATCATTAAAAATCTTGTTAATCTTGTTAATCCAACTGTGTTGTCAGATTTCAAAAAGGCTTTATGGCAAAAGCATACCATTTGATTGTCTGAGAACAGTGCTGAACAACATATTTTTCAGTGTTTTATCCGGGTAGCCGAAATCTAGGAGTGACAGAAGCATGGATGAATTTTTCAGCTCCATTTGTGGACAGAAAGTTTCAGATTTTTGCAATGTTACGTAGATTGAAAAAAGCTGTCCTTGAAACAGTCTTGATATCAGGGTCCAGAGTAACGCCAAGGTCCTTTACAATTTTATTTGAGACATCTCTACAACCATCAAGTGTAAATGTCAGATCCAACAGAAGATCTCTTTGTTTCTTGGGACCGAGAACTAGCATCTTTGTTTTGTCCTAGTTTAAAACTAAAACATTTAACCTGTTGATCCTACTTGAGACGCAGACGTCTCAACTAGGCACCTGGAAATGCAAATGCGCTACGCTAAATGCTAAATGTACTCATTAAAACTCAAACGTTCATTAAAACACACATGCAGGGTATTGAATTAAAGCTACACTCGTTGTGAATCTAGCCAACAAGTCAGATTTTTAAAATGCTTTTCGGCGAAAGCATGAGAAGCTATTATCTGATAGTATGCAACACCCCAATATACCTGAAGGGGACGTAAACAAAATAATTAGCGTAGCCGGCGCAACACAAAACGCAGAAATAAAATATAAAACATTCATTACCTTTGATGATATTCTTTGTTGGCACTCCTATATGTTCCATAAACATCACAATTGGGTATTTTTCCCGATTAAATCCATCCATGTATGCCCAAAATATCAATTTGTATAGCCTGTCTGGTTCAGGAAAAAAGCTCTCTTCCAACACGCAACGTCATTTTTAAAAATTATATAAGTTGCCTATATTCTTTGACAAAACACTTCAACCTACTTTTGTAACCCAACTTTAGGTATTTGTAAACGTTAATAAGCGATCAAATTAATCACTGGGCGATCTGTATTCAATAGCAGCTACTCAAGAAAACAATGTCCCTTTTTCTCTTCTCCAAAATCGATTGCTGTATGCTGGACGGAATGAAGGATCTATTTGTTATGACACAAAGGATTTTTGTCAATGAAAATTACGTTTTTGGCTACATCGTGTGGAAGCTGTAGGAATTGCAATCTCGGCCCTATTTAATTTGGTGTCCCTTCAACAATTCATGCAAGTGGCGCATGGATATTTTTTTCAGTTTTCAGTGACCAGTTTTTCTTGCGCTTTTCGATGAAACACACGCTCTGTTATAGTCACAGCCGTGATTTAACCAGTTTCAGAAACTTCAGAGTGTTTTCTATCCACACATACTAATCATATGCATATACTATATTCCTTGCATGAGTAGCAGGACGCTGAAATGTTGCGCGATTTTTAACAGAATGTTCGAAAAAGGATTATTATTGCCATCCACTTCCTTATGTCTGAAACACAGGCTTCCAGGGAGGGCAATTTTGGGGCTTCACCATGTTTCATCGAAATGTACAGCTGTGTATCTTCTGCATAGCAGTGAAAGTTAACATTACGTTTCTGAATGACATCACCAAGAGGTAATATATTTAGTGAAAACAATAGAGGTCCTAAAACGTAACCTTGAGGAACACCGAAATGTACAGTTGATTTCTCAGAGGAAACACCATCCACAGAGACAGACGGATAAGATCTAAACCAGGCCAGAACTTGTCCGTGTAGACCAATTTGGGTTTCCAATCTCTCCAAAAGAATGTAGTGATCGATGGTGTCAAAAGCAGCACTAAGGTCTAGGAGCACGAGGACAGATGCAGAGCCTTGGTCTGACTCCATTAAGAGGTAATTTACCACCTTCACGGGTGCAGTCTCAGTGATACGATGGGGCTTAAGCATTTGTATACATTGTTAGTCTTGAGGAAGGCAGTGAGTTGCTGCGCAACAGCTTTTTCTAAAATGTTTGAGAGGAATGGAAGATTTGATATAAGCCAATTGTTTTTCATATTTTCTGCATCAAGGTTTGGCTTTTTCAAGAGAGGCTTGAAAAGCCCTCTGCTAGACTGGCAGCCACTTTTAGTGAGTTTGGTACACATCCGGTGGATAGGGAGACGTTTATTATGTTCAACATGGGAGGGCCAAGCACGGGAAGCAGCTCTTTCAGCAGTTTAGTTGGAGTACTCAAAGCATGTGTAACGGTTTTCTTCTATCTCCTCCTCTGACGAGTTGGTGTAGCAAGGATCGGACCAAAATGCAGCGTGGTTGTTATTCGTGGTTTTTAATAAAGACGACTATACATGAATAAACTAAACAAAACAAGAAAAGTGCAAACCTAAACAGTCCTATCTGGTGCAAACACAGAGACAGGAACAATCACCCACAAACACACAGTGAAACCCAGGCTACCTAAATATGGTTCCCAATCAGAGACAATGGCTAACACCTGCCTCTGATTGAGAACCATATCAGGCCAGACATAGAAATAGACAAACAAGACATCCAACATACAATGCCCACTCAGATCACACCCTGACCAACCAAAACATAGAAACATACAAAGTAAACTATGGTCAGGGTGTGACAGTACCCCCCCCCCCCCCCCCCCCCCCCCCCAAGGTGCGGACTCCGGCCGCAAAAATAACCACGGCGACCCTACTTAATGGCAGCTCGGGACAGAGGGGCAACTTGGGGCAGCTCGGGACAGAGGTAGCTCGGGACTGAGGGGTAGCTCGGGACTGAGGGGTAGCTCGGGACTGAGGGGTAGCTCGGAACTGAGAGGAAGCTCAGCACTGAGAGTAAGCTCAGGCTGACTGGTGGTTCGGGCAGATCCTGGCTGACTGGCGGTTCCGGCAGATCCTGGCTGACTGGTGGATCCTGGCTGTCTGGCGGATCCTGGCTGACTGGCGGATCTGGAAGATCCTGGCTGACTGGCGGATCCTGGCTGACTGGCGGATCCTGGCAGAATGGTGGATCCTGGGTGAATGGCGGATCCTGGCTGAATGGCGGATCTGGAAGATCCTGGCTGACTGGCAGCTCTGGCTGCTCCATGCAGACTGGCAGCTCTGGCGGATCCTTGCAGACTGGCAGCTCTGGCGGCTCCTTGCAGACTGGCAGCTCTGGCGGCATCCTGCAGACTGGCAGCTCTGGCAGCTCCTTGCAGACTGGCGGCTCCTTGCAGACTGGCAGCTCTGGCGGCATCCTGCAGACTGGCAGCTCTGGCAGCTCCTTGCAGACTGGCAGCTCCTTGTAGACTGGCAGCTCCTTGCAGACTGGCAGCTCCTTGCAGACTGGCAGCTCCTTGCAGACTGGCAGCTCTATGCAGACTGGCAGCTCTATGCAGACTGGAGACTCCGGCAGCGCTGTAGAGACGGAAGGCTCTGGCAGCGCTAAACAGGCGGGAGACTCCGGCAGCGCTGGAGAGGAGGAAGGCTCCAACTGTGCTGAACAGGCGGGAGACTCCGGCAGCGCTGAAGGCTCTGGCAGCGCTAGATTGGTGGGAGACTCCAGCAGCGCTGGAGAGGAGGAAGGCTCTGGCAGCGCTGGACAGGCGAGGCGCACTGTAGGCCTGATGCGTGGTGCTGGCACTGGTGGTACTGGGCCGAGAACACGCACAGGAAGCCTGGTGCGGGGAGCTGCCACCGGAGGGCTGGTGCGTGGAGGTGGTACTGGGTAGACAGGACCGTGCAGGCGCACTGGAGCTCTTGAGCACCAAGCCTGCCCAACCTTACCTGGTTGAATGCTCCCGGTCGCCCTGCCAGTGCGGCGAGGTGGAATAGCCCGCACTGGGCTATGCAGGCGAACCGGGGACACCGAGCGCAAGGCTGGTGCCATGTAAGCCGGCCCAAGGAGACGCACTGGAGACCAGCTGCGTAGAGCCGGCTTCATGGCACTTGGCTCAATGCTCACTCCCGCACAGGGCTATGCACCCGCACTGGGGACACCGTGCGCTCCACAGCATAGCACGGTGCCTGCCCGGTCTCTCTAGCCCCCCGGTAAGCACAGGAAGTTGGCGTAGGTCTCCTACCTGGCCTCGCCATACTCCCTGTGAGCCCCCCCCCCAAGACATTTTTGGGGCTGACTCTCGGGCTTCCGTCCGCGCCGCCGTGCTTGCTTCGCCAACTCCATTCTCCGATAACCTTCCTCGCACTGCTCGATCGAATCCCAGGCGGGCTCCGGCACTCTTCCTGGGTCGCCCGCCCGCCCACCTATCTATCTCCTCCCAAGTAGTATACTCCATACTCCTGCTGTCCAAAACGTCCTCCCATGTCCATCCCTCTTTTCGCTGCTGTTGCCCGTTACCACGCCGCTTGGTCCTGTTGTGGTGGGTGATTCTGTAACGGTTTTCTTCTATCTCCTCCTCTGACGAGTTGGTGTAGCAAGGATCGGACCAAAATGCAGCGTGGTTGTTATTCATGGTTTTTAATAAAGATGACTATACATGAATAAACTAAACAAAACAAGAAAAGTGCAAACCTAAACAGTCCTATCTGGTGCAAACACAGAGACAGGAACAATCACCCACAAACAAATCAAATCAAATCAAATCAAATTTTATTTGTCACATACACATGGTTAGCAGATGTTAATGCGAGTGTAGCGAAATGCTTGTGCTTCTAGTTCCGACAATGCAGTAATAACAAGTAATCTAACTAACAATTCCAAAACTACTGTCTTGTACACAGTGTAAGGGGATAAAGAATATGTACATAAGGATATATGAATGAGTGATGGTACAGAGCAGCATAGGCAAGATACAGTAGATGGTATCGGGTACAGTATGTACAAATGAGATGAGTATGTAAACAAAGTGGCATAGTATAGTATAAAGTGGCTAGTGATACATGTATTACATAAGGATACCGTCGATGATATAGAGTACAGTATAATCGTATGCATATGAGATGAATAATGTAGGGTAAGTAACATTTATATAAGGTAGCATTGTTTAAAGTGGCTAGTGATATATTTACATAATTTCCCATCAATTCCCATTATTAAAGTGGCTGGAGTTGAGTCAGTGTCAGTGTGTTGGCAGCAGCCACTCAGTGTTAGTGGTGGCTGTTTAACAGTCTGATGGCCTTGAGATAGAAGCTGTTTTTCAGTCTCTCGGTCCCAGCTTTGATGCACCTGTACTGACCTCGCCTTCTGGATGATAGCGGGGTGAACAGGCAGTGGCTCGGGTGGTTGATGTCCTTGATGATCTTTATGGCCTTCCTGTGACATCGGGTGGTGTAGGTGTCCTGGAGGGCAGGTAGTTTGCCCCCGGTGATGCGTTGTGCAGACCTCACTACCCTCTGGAGAGCCTTACGGTTGAGGGCGGTGCAGTTGCCATACCAGGCGGTGATACAGCCCGCCAGGATGCTCTCGATTGTGCATCTGTAGAAGTTTGTGAGTGCTTTTGGTGACAAGCCGAATTTCTTCAGCCTCCTGAGGTTGAAGAGGCGCTGCTGCGCCTTCTTCACGATGCTGTCTGTGTGAGTGGACCAATTCAGTTTGTCTGTGATGTGTATGCCGAGGAACTTAAAACTTGCTACCCTCTCCACTACTGTTCCATCGATGTGGATAGGCGGGTGTTCCCTCTGCTGTTTCCTGAAGTCCACAATCATCTCCTTAGTTTTGTTGACGTTGAGTGTGAGGTTATTTTCCTGACACCACACTCCGAGGGCCCTAACCTCCTCCCTGTAGGCCGTCTCATCGTTGTTGGTAATCAAGCCTACCACTGTTGTGTCGTCCGCAAACTTGATGATTGAGTTGGAGGCGTGCGTGGCGTGGCGGTGAACAGGGAGTACAGGAGAGGGCTCAGAACGCACCCTTGTGGGGCCCCAGTGTTGAGGATCAGCGGGGAGGAGATGTTGTTGCCTACCCTCACCACCTGGGGGCGGCCCGTCAGGAAGTCCAGTACCCAGTTGCACAGGGCGGGGTCGAGACCCAGGGTCTCGAGCTTGATGACGAGCTTGGAGGGTACTATGGTGTTGAATGCCGAGCTGTAGTCGATGAACAGCATTCTCACATAGGTATTCCTCTTGTCCAGATGGGTTAGGGCAGTGTGCAGTGTGGTTGAGATTGCATCGTCTGTGGACCTATTTGGGCGATAAGCAAATTGGAGTGGGTCTAGGGTGTCAGGTAGGGTGGAGGTGATATGGTCCTTGACTTGTCTCTCAAAGCACTTCATGATGACGGATGTGAGTGCTACGGGGCGGTAGTCATTTAGCTCAGTTACCTTAGCTTTCTTGGGAACAGGAACAATGGTGGCCCTCTTGAAGCATGTGGGAACAGCAGACTGGTATAGGGATTGATTGAATATGTCCGTAAACACACCGGCCAGCTGGTCTGCGCATGCTCTGAGGGCGCGGCTGGGGATGCCATCTGGGCCTGCAGCCTTGCGAGGGTTAACACGTTTAAATGTCTTACTCACCTCGGCTGCAGTGAAGGAGAGACCGCATGTTTTCGTTGCAGGCCGTGTCAGTGGCACTGTATTGTCCTCAAAGCGGGCAAAAAAGTTATTTAGTCTGCCTGGGAGCAAGACATCCTGGTCCGTGACTGGGCTGGATTTCTTCCTGTAGTCCGTGATTGACTGTAGACCCTGCCACCAGCCTCTTGTGTCTGAGCCGTTGAATTGAGATTCTACTTTGTCTCTGTACTGGCGCTTAGCTTGTTTGATAGCCTTGCGGAGGGAATAGCTGCACTGTTTGTATTCGGTCATGTTACCAGACACCTTGCCCTGATTAAAAGCAGTGGTTCGCGCTTTCAGTTTCACACGAATGCTGCCATCAATCCATGGTTTCTGGTTAGGGAATGTTTTAATCGTTGCTATGGGAACGACATCTTCAACGCACGTTCTAATGAACTCGCACACCGAATCAGCGTATTCGTCAATGTTGTTATCTGACGCAATACGAAACATCTCCCAGTCCACGTGATGGAAGCAGTCTTGGAGTGTGGAGTCAGCTTGGTCGGACCAGCGTTGGACAGACCTCAGCGTGGGAGCCTCTTGTTTTAGTTTCTGTCTGTAGGCAGGGATCAACAAAATGGAGTCGTGGTCAGCTTTTCCGAAAGGGGGGCGGGGCAGGGCCTTATATGCGTCGCGGAAGTTAGAGTAACAATGGTCCAAGGTCTTTCCTCCCCTGGTTGCGCAATCGATATGCTGATAAAATTTGGGGAGTCTTGTTTTCAGATTAGCCTTGTTAAAATCCCCAGCTACAATGAATGCAGCCTCCGGATAAATTGTTTCCAGTTTGCAGAGAGTTAAATAAAGTTCGTTCAGAGCCATCGATGTGTCTGCTTGGGGGGGGATATATACGGCTGTGATTATAATCGAAGAGAATTCTCTTGGTAGATAATGCGGTCTACATTTGATTGTGAGGAATTCTAAATCAGGTGAACAGAAGGATTTCAGTTCCTGTATGTTTCTTTCATCACACCATGTCACGTTGGCCATGAGGCATACGCCCCGGCCCCTCTTCTTACCAGAAAGATGTTTGTTTCTGTCTGCGCGATGTGTGGAGAAACCCGTTGGCTGCACCGCTTCGGATAGCGTCTCTCCAGTGAGCCATGTTTCAGTGAAGCAAAGGACGTTACAGTCTCTGATGTCCCTCTGGAATGCTACCCTTGCTCGGATTTCATCAACCTTGTTGTCAAGAGACTGGACATTGGCAAGAAGAATGCTAGGGAGTGGTGCGCGCTTTGCCCGTCTCCGGAGTCTGACCAGAAGACCGCCTCGTTTCCCTCTCTTTCGGAGTCGTTTTTTTGGGTCGCTGCATAGGATCCACTCCGTTGTCCTGTTTGTAAGGCAGAACACAGGATCCGCGTCACGAAAAACATATTCTTGGTCGTACTGATGGTGAGTTGATGCTGATCTTATATTCAGTAGTTCTTCTCGACTGTATGTAATGAAACCTAAGATGACCTGGGGTACTAATGTAAGAAATAACACGTAAAAAAACAAAAAACTGCATAGTTTCCTAGGAACGCGAAGCGAGGCGGCCATCTGTCGGCGCCGGAAGTAAACACACAGTGAAACCCAGACTACCTAAATATGGTTCCCAATCAGAGACAATGACTAACACCTGCCTCTGATTGAGAACCATATCCGGCCAGACATATAAATAGACAAACAAGACATCCAACATAGAATGCCCACTCAGATCACACCCTGACCAACCAAAACATAGAAACATACAAAGTAAACTATGGTCAGGGTGTGACAGCATGAGTGGACCAACTGACGAGTGTCTTCACTGACATTTTCTACATCTCCCTGACTGAGTCTGTAATACCTACATGTTTCAAGCAGATCACCATAGTCCCTGTGCCCAAGGAAGAGAAGGTAACCTGCCTAAATGATTACCGCTCCGTAGCACTCACGTTGGTAGCCATGAAGTGCTTTGAAAGTAAGGTCATGGTTCACATCAACAGCATCATCCCGGATACCATAGACCCACTCCAATTCGCATACGGCCCAAACAGATCCACAGATGACGCAATCTCAATCACACTCCACCTGGACAAAAGGAACACCTATGTCAGAATGCTGTTCATTGACTACAGCTCAGCATTCAACACCATAGTGCCCATGAAGCTCAGCACTAAGCTAAGGACCCTGGGACTAAACACCTCCCTCTGTAACTGGATCCTGGACTTCCTGACGGGTGGCCCCAGGAGGTAAAGGTAGGCAACAACACATCTTCCAAGCTGATCCTCAACACTGGGTCCCCTCAGGGATGCGTGCTTAGTCCCCTCCTGTACTCCCTGTTCAACCACGACTATGTGGCTAAACATGACTCCAACACCATCATTAAGTTTGCTCACAACACAACAGTGTCAGCCTGATTACTGACAACAATATGACAGCCTATAGGGAGGAGGTCAGAGACCTGGCAGTGTGGTGCCAGGACAACAACCTCTCCTTCAACGTGAGCAAGACAAAGGAGCTGATCGTGGACTACAGGAAAAGGTGGTCCGAACAGGCCAGAATTAACATCGATGGGGCTGTAGTGGAGCGGCTCGAGAGATTCAAGTTCCTTGGTGTCCACAACACAAACCAACTTTCATGGTCCAAACACACCAAGACAGTTGTGAAGAGGGCATGACAACACATTTTCCCCCTCGGGAGACTGAAAAGATTCTACAGCTGAAAAATGTTCTACAGCTGCACCATCGAGAGCATCCTGACCGGTAGCATATGGCAACTGCTCGGCATCTGACCGTAAGGAACTACAGAGGGTAGTGCGTATGGCCCAGTACATCACTGGGGCCAAGATTCCTGACCTCCAGGACCTATATACTAGGTGGTGTCAGAGGAAAGCGCAAGAAATTGTCAGACTCCAGTCACCCAAGTCATAGACTGTTCTCTCTGCTACCACACGGCAAGCGGTACCGGAGTGCCAAAGGCTCCTTAACAGCTACCCCCGAGCCATAAGACTGCTGAACAATTAATCAAATGGCCACCCAGACTATTTATATTTACCCCCCCCCCCCCCCCCCCCACGTTTGTTTTTACACCCCTGCTACTCGCTGTTTATTATCGATGTCACTTTACCCCTACCTACATGTAGAAATTACCTAACCTATACCCCCGCACACTTACTCGTTACCTTTACCCCCTATATATTGCCTTGTTATTGTAATTTTATTGCGTTACTTTTTATTATTTTTTTACTTTAGTTAATTTGGTAAATGTTTTCTTAACTTTTTTTGAACTGCATTGTTGGTTAAGTCATTGTAAGTAAGCATTTCACGGTGAGGTGTTGTATTCGGTGCATGTGGCAAATAAAGTTTGATTTGATGTCTGCATAAATGTTTTAACACCGGTACCGGTTACCTTCAGCCGAGTCCCATGGCACTTGTGGAGGTTGTCGAGCAAAAATGAGACCAGCAATCGTGTTTGTGAGAGTCTCCCCTTTCGATAGAGGAGTCATAATAGTTTGACCCTACTGTTGTATTTGTGAGAAGTTCGATATTCTGGATGTCTCATGATCTGACAAACACCGCTCTAGCTGTGCCACCTTTCTCCATATATGCGGATGGGTGGATTGAGACGCATCCAATGCAAAAAACAGATCTCTGTAGATTAAATTGACGGATTTTGATATTATGTCAATCTAAGGTGTTATTAATGCGGCATACTCCAATAAAGGTTCAAATCTTTCCCTTTCTGGCAAAACTTGTTATAAATTGCTCAGTTATAGTCACTTTTTAGGGTACAAGCTCAAGTACCCTGTACAAATAAGGCTTGAAATTACTTATATACATTTTCTAAATATAGCATAATACATTTATAAAATGACTAGCTTTAATTAAGAATTCACCTTCCCTGTAACTGTAAAATCCATATTTGCATATTTAGTGTTAGAAAATGTGCATATTTTAAAAAAATCTCCCCCATCACTTTGAATGTCTCACAGAGCTCTAGCCTGGCTCCCTGAACTCGTTAGGAACTCGAACACACACATATTAATATTGTCCATCTATGAAACAACTGAAAAAGTTTTTGGTTTAAGATCGATTCACTTGTTTTAGATTACTAGCTATACATTGTACTCTGAATGTGCTACAGAAACGAAATCACTCTCTTCAAATGCGTTACATTATAAGGATTCCAGGCATATGTGTTAGTGACTGAAGTAGGGTTCAGCTAGGAGTTGATGGACAGTCGGAAGAGTGAATCAAATGGTAGGAGGGACATCCCAACCTCAATTGGTGTCAGATTTCACATCCTGCTTCACACAGACAGAAGAGTGTTTGTGTGAATCAGGCCTACCACTCAATGTAAGCCATTACAATCTACGGTGCCCACACATCAGTTTAACCACGCTGGTCTCCAAAACAGGACATTACATCTAAGAGGTTTAAAATAAGATGTTTAAAGCACAAAAACAAAGGAAACAGCAATTGAACACAGTATATGCAGTAAAAAAATCAAATGCCTATTCCTTTGTTGTCAGTTCATTCAGTGTATGTAATCCCCTAGCCACTCCATGTGGCACCAACAGCTCTAACCTGTATTTTAGTAAAGTAGTTTGAGGCACACAGTTCACAGAGAGAGTCATTATCTCTGAAAGGCTGTCCATTCTCAGCCCATGGTGTAGCCTTCAGAGCTACCCTTACATCAGACTCCTCCACAGAGAGGATGAAAGTGATCTTACAAACATATTTGTACACTAGTGAGTAGACCACTTACTTGACACTTAGCAGAATGGATATTCGGTCTGCAATGTAGACTGCAGTGTACATACTTGTTTAATAAAAGTATAGATGTGGTGGAGGATTTTCACTCAAATCTAATAATTTATATTAGGTTTCTCTACGAAGGGTTATGTTAACAGAGACGTCTTCGTGTGACGTCTGGTCTGATATTTACAGAGATCAGTCAAGTAGCTTTCACTGCTGGCGAACACACACATACGCACCTACACACACAGAAATGTCGACAGATATGTCAGCTCTGCTTCTATCTCATAAGCAACCGTATTTTTTGCAGTATTTTGTTTTTTTATTATTCTTTCATTGTTAGCCCAGGAATTTTTGTGTGTCATTATATTTAGCCCTAAATAACTTTTGGATATCAGAGCGACGGTATCTCACCAGCATTACAACTGGGAATACGACTTTCCCGAATTTGATCCTTTGTTTGTACCCCCCAGGGCAATTGAACTTATTCCAGAGGCTGCTCCAAAACACCACAGGTGGAGAAGAGTTATTTGGAGTGGACTTCTAATCCGACTCAGGAGGCATGCACACCATCCACCAATTCCGAGCATATTATTTGCTAATGTTCAGTCTCCGGATAATAGAGCAGAGTAACTCAAGGCAAGGATCTCATTCCAGAGAGAATTCAGCTTTTGTAACATACTCTCTCTCTCGGGATATACTGTTCCCATCCATACAGCCATCTGGGTTCTCAGTACAACGCGCAGACAGGAAAAGAAGAAAGGTGGGTAAGGTACAGTTGATGTCTGAAGTTTACATACACCTTAGCCAAATTAATTTAAACTCAGTTTTTCACAATTCCTGACATTTAATCCTTGTCAAAATTCCCTGCCTTAGGTCAGTTAGGATCAAACTTTATTTTAAGAATGTGAAATGTCAAAATAATAGTAGAGTGATTTATTTCAGCTTTTATTTTTTTCATCACATTCCCAGTGGGTCAGAAGTTTACATACACTCAATTAGTATTTGGTAGCATTGCCTTTAAATTGTTTAACTTGGGTCAATCATTTTGGGAAGCCATCCACAAGCTTCCCACAATAAGTTGGGTGAATTTTGCCCAATTCTCCCTTTCAGAGCTGGTGTAACTGAGTCAGGTTTGTAGGTCTCCTTGCTCGCACACGCTTTTTCAGTTCTGCCCACAAATTTTCTATGGGATTGAGGTCAGGGCTTTGTGATGGCCACTCCAAAACCTTGACTGTGTTGTCCTTAAGCCATTTTGCCACAACTTTGGAAGTATGCTTGGAGTCATTGTCCATTTGGAAGACCCATTTGCGATCAAGCTTTAACTTCCTGACTGATGTCTTGAGATGTTGCTTCAATATATCCACATAATTGTCTTTCCTCATGGTGCCGTCTACTTTGTGAAGTGCACCTGTCCCTCCTGCAGCAAATCACCCCCACAACATGATGTTGCCACCCCCGTGCTTCACGGTTGGGATGGGGTTCTTCGGCTTTCAAGCCTCCCCCTTTTTCCTCCAAACATAATGATGGTCATTATGGCCAAACAGTTCTATTTTTGTTTCATCAGACCGGAGGACATTTCTCCAAAAAGTATGATCTTTGTCCCCATGTGCAGTTGCAAACCGCGTCTGGCTTTTTTTAATGGCAGTTTTGGAGCAGTGGCTTCCTTCTTGCTGAGCGGCCTTTCAGGATATGTCAATATAGGACTCGTTTTACTGTGGATATAGATACGTTTGTATCTGTTTCCTCCAGATTCTTCACAAGGTCCTTTGCTGTTGTTCTGGGATTGATTTGCACTTTTCGCACCAAAGTACGTTCATCTCTAGGAGACAGATGCATCTTCTTCCTGAACGGAATGACAGCTGCTTGGTTCCGTGGTGTTTATACTTGCATACTATTATTTGTACAGATGAACGTGGTACCTTCAGGCGTTTGGAATTTGCTCGCAAGGATGAACCAGACCTGTGGAGGTCTACAATTATTTTTCTGAGGTCTTGGCTGATTTCTTTTGTGTTCATGAAAAACGAAGTTTGAATGTATGTAAACTTTCGACTTCAACTGTACATCGACTTGGAATCACTGGCCACTTTAATAATGTTTAAATACAGCTTTACTCATCTCATATGTATACTGTATTCTATTCTACTGTATTTTAGTCAATGCCTCTCCGACATTGCACAATCTATTTCTATATTACATTAATTCCATTATTTTACTTTTAGATTTGTATGTATTGTTGTGAATCATTTTTAGATACTAATGCATCTGTTGGAGCCAGGAACACAAGCATTTTGCTACAACTGTAATAACATCTGCTTAATATGTGTTTGTGACCAATAACATTTTATTTCATTACACACACACACACACACACAGAGAGAGAGAGAGGGAGAGAGAGAGAGAGAGAGAGAGAGAGAGAGAGAGAGATAGAGAGAGAGATACCTTAAGAGCTCTGGTCTAAAGTAGTGCACTATATAGGGAATAGGGTATCATTTGGGACGTACAGTAGCCATGGCTGACAAACCAGGCTGAGAAAATCTGGATGACTCATTCCTCTTAGCCATCTAGCAGAGAACCAGACAAAAGCTGACACACAGAGAGAGAACTAGAGAGAGAGTGCAAGGGTGAGAGAGTTTCAACTTTCACATTTTAAGCATATTTACATTACACACATTTTAAGCATATTTACATATTTACATACTGGAGATACTGGAGTGATAAAAGGTAGATATGTATAATGGTAAGGTGACTAGGAATCAGGATATTTGATAAACAGACTAGTAGCAGCGTAAATTATGATTGTATGTTAGTGTGTGTGCGTGTGTGTGTAGAGTCAGTATGCTGTACATTCGGAAAGTATTCCGATCCCTTGACTTTTTCCAAAATTTGTTACGTTACAGCCTTATTCTAAAATGGATGAAATACATGTTTTTTCTCATCAATCTACACACAATACCCCATAATGACAAAGCAAAAACAGGTTAAGATATTTTTGCTAATTTATTAAAAATAAAAAACAGAAATATCACATTTACATAAGTATTCAAACCCTTTGCTATGATTCTTGAAATTGAGCACAGGTGCATCCTGTTTCCATTGCTCATCCTTGATATGTTTCTCAAATCAAATAACATTTTATTGGGCACATACACGTGATTAGCAGATGTTATTGAGGGTGTAGCGAAATGCTTGTGCTTCTAGCTCCGACAGTGCAGTAACATCTAACAAATTATATATACCCAATACACACAAATATAAGTAGGAATGGATTAAGACTAAATACATATGGACGAGCGATATCAGAGCGGAACGGACTAGGATACAGTAGAATAGTGTAGAAAAACAGTATATACACATGAGATGAGTGCCGGATATGTAAACATTAGGTGACTAAGATACCGTATAATTGTATAGAAATCAGTATATACATATGAGATCAGTAATGCAAGATATGTAAACATTATTAAGTGAATGAGATACCGTGAATAGTATAGAAAACAGTATATACATATGAGGTGACTAAATCCAGATATGTAAAAATGATTAAAGTGACCAGTGATTCGTAGTCTGTGCCTATAGGCAGCAGCCTCTAATGTGCTAGTGATGGCTGTTTAACAGTCTGATGGCCTTGAGATAGAAGCTGTTTTTAGTACCCCGTTTTTCTCCTCAATTTCGTGATATCTTGTCATTATGGAGTATTGTGTGTAGATTGATGAGGGAAAAAAAACGATTTAATGATACATTTTAGAAAACTGCTGGAACGTAACTGCCCATTCCGTGCACGAGATCCACGTCACAGGCTTCTAGGCGTCACTGAACTGTCTCATTACACACACCTGATTCCATTTCCCCTGATAAGTAATTGCCCCCTGTTCACCATTGTCTTGTTGGTTATTGTTCCCATGTGCGTTGGTCTTGTGAGTACCTGTGCTTTATTGTTTCGGCTGGAATCAGGTTCTGCCTGTATTGTGTACTCGTTATTACAGGTCTCGTCCCGTGTATTATTGTGCACTTGTTATTACGGGTCTCGTCCCGTGTATTTTTTAGAGGTTTAACCTCACCCTTTTGTTTGGGTTTACATCCCTGTGTTTTTGTATATGTGTGTGTTTTGGGCTTCGTCCATGTGCCTTTCATGGCATGTTGTATTTTTGGGTGGAGTATTAAAACCCCCTATTACATATTCCTGCGCCTGTCTCCAATCATATAATTTATACAATGTGACAGTAACAACATGTGGAAAAAGTCAAGGGGTCTGAGTACTTTCCGAATGCACTTTAAATGTGAGTGTGCAGAGACAGAGCACATAAAAAACAGTGCGTTGAAAAGTAATTGCCCCCTTTAATTGCAATTACTCAAACCAAACCCTTCCTGAAGTTGTTCATCAGTCTCTCACATTGCTGTGGAGAAATGTTGTCCCACTCTTCCACGCAGAACTGCTTTAACTCAGTGACATTTGTGGGTTTTCAAGCAGGAACTGCTAATTTTAAGTCCTGCCACAACATCGCAATTGGGGTTATGTCTGGATTTTGAATAGGCCATTGCAAAA
This sequence comes from Oncorhynchus mykiss, assembly GCF_057628025.1. Lineage (NCBI taxonomy): Eukaryota > Metazoa > Chordata > Actinopteri > Salmoniformes > Salmonidae > Oncorhynchus > Oncorhynchus mykiss. The sequence continues at coordinate 35,719,225 of NC_143041.1, forward strand.
CTTCACATTTTTGCTTTTAAGACATTTATATGTAGACTTAATTGTGTTTTTTGCATCATTGTCTTGCTGCATGACCCAGCTGCGCCTCAGCTTCAGCTCACAGATGGATGTCCTGACATTGGCCCATCACACTACTACCACCCTGCTTGACCGTTGGAATGAGGTTCTTACTGTGGAAGGCAGTATTTGGTTTTCGCCTGATATCATGAGACCCATGTCGTTCAAAAAGTTTTAACCTCTTGAAGCTAGGGGCACTATTTTTATGTTTGGAAAAATAATGTTCCAAAAGTAAATGGCCTATTTCTCAGGACCAGATGCTAGAATATGCATATAATCGACAGATTAGGATAGAAAACACTATAAAGTTTCCAAAACTCTCAAAACATTGTCTGTGAGTATAACAGAACTGATTTTGCAGGCGAAACCCTGAGAAAAATCAAACCAGGAAGTGGCTTTTATTTATTTTGAAAACTCCATGTTCCATAGCCTCCCATTGCTCCATTTAAAGGGATATCAACCAGATTCCTTGTTCTGTCGCTTCCTCGAGGTGTCAACAGTCTTCGGACATAGTTCCAGGCTTTTATTTTGAAGAATGAGCGTGAACGACCACATTGCGTAAGTGGATAGGTGGGGGCTCTCAGAGTGAATTGTGCGCAAAAGAGAAAGGCAGCCATTGTTACTCCCGGTCCTAGTGAAAAGCCAACTGTCCCGGTTGATATATTATTGAATAGATATTTGAAAAACACCCTGAGGATTGATTATAAAAAACATCTGACATGTTTCTGTGGAAAATATGGATATAATTTGGAATCTTTGTCTGCGTTGTCGTGACCGCTCTTTCCGGTGGATTCCTGGGCATAACGCACCAAACTAACAGAGGTATTTGGATATAAAAAATGTCTTTATGGAACAAAAGGAGCATTTGTTGTCTACCTGGGAGTCTCGTGAGTGAAAACATCCGAAGATCATCAAAGGTAAACGATTCATTTGATTGCTTTTCTGATGCTAAGTGTACTTATTGTTTTGTTGAGCAATCGATAAACTTACGCAAACGCTTGATTTGCTTTCGCTGTAAAGCATAATTTCACAATCTGAGACGACAGGTGGATTAACCTCTCTGAACCACCCATCCCGGATCCGGTATAATTGTCATCAGCAACGCTGAATAGCATAGCGCAACAGTCAAATAATATTACTAGAACATATTCATTTTCATGAAATTACAAGTGCCTTTTGTTAATCCACCTGTCGTCTCAGATTTTGAAATGTTGCTTTACAGCGAAAGCAAGACAAGTGTTTGTGTAAGTTTATCGATCGCTCGACAAAACAATAAGTACACTTAGCATCAGGTAACTTGGTCACGAAAATCAGAAAAGCAATCAAATTAATCGTTTACCTTTGATCTTCAGATGTTTTCACTCACGAGTCTCCCAGTTAGACAACAAATGTTCCTTTTGTTCCATAAAGATATTTGTTATATCCAAATACCTTTGTTAGTTTGGTGCATTATGCCCAGGATTCCACAGGAAAGAGCGGTCACGACAACGTAGACAAAAACACGCAAAGAGATACAGAGACACCAAAGGCAGACTCTTCAAGGTTTCCATTTAAAGATATATGGGTAGGAATCTAACATGAAACTAGGACTATGTCCCAAATGGCAATATATTCCCTATATAACGCTAAATAATCTTCACCATCATCATCATCATTCCATATGAACATAGTATTGGTATTAGTATTGGTATTTCTGCACTCTTGGAGCTAGAAACACAAGCATTTCGCTGCACCTGCAATTACATCTGCAAATCTGTGTATGCAATCAAATACATTTTATTTCATTTAAAAATAATGTTCTTTAGGCCTGTTTTTAAGGAGCCCAGAGCCTGTGGTGCCTTCAGCTGGTCTGGGAAGTCATTCCAGAGGCTGGGGGCAGTCGAGCTGAAAGCCCGATCCCCCAAGGAGCAGAGCTTGGTCTTGGGGGCGTGGAGGAGCAGACTATTGCTTGACCTGTGGGTGCAGGTGGGGTTATGGAGGGAGAGCAAGTTTTTAGATAAGGAGGGACATTGCCACGAATACACAGGAAACTCAGCAGGAAGGTTTTGAATTCAATCCGGATCAAGACGGGGAGCCAGTGCAGACATGCCAGGATGGGGGTGATGTGATGGTGTTTCCTCACTCTTATCAGGATCATGGTAGTACTGTTCTGTATCTATTGAAACTTCTGGAGACTATTGCCGATGTATCCCGATTAATACATTATACACGGGTGGTCTTATATGTATTTTTCACACCCTGCGTCATTCTATATTATAGATATGCCTGATACAATATCCACTTTCAGCAGAGATATACTGTATATAAACACAGTGAAACAACAAAGAGTACTATGTTCATATGGAATGATGATGATGATGGTGAAGATTATTTAGCGTTATATAGGGAATACATTGCCATTTGGGACATAGTCCTAGTTTCATGTTAGATTCCTACCCATATATCTTTAAATGGAAACCTTGAAGAGTCTGCCTTTGGTGTCTCTGTATCTCTTTGCGTGTCTATCTCCTTGACTCTCATCTCTGATGTTGAGTCTTCGTGTTGTAGACTGCGCGCATGTTTTAGGATAGTCTTGGGATTACCTGCAATACTATAGCGGAAAGAGAATGCCAAAGCAAAATCCTCTGTGACTCCAAGTAGCATCCCTTTCTTCAGTTCAGTTGGTGAAATGGAAATACAGTAGAACTATTCAGATGAGGGAACACCCCCCTCTAGAATCTCATAAAATGATAGACAAAATATAAATAAATTGCATTATTTGATCCACTTAGTGACCAGTATCCTCTTCCTCCTCAGCTAAAAGGAATGTATACATGATTTTGAAGGCCTAAGATAAATGTTTAAACCAGCATGATACTTTATGACTTTTTGAGAGTTGTGAATGCAGCATATTTCCTCGCCTACTAGCTGGTTCATGTTCATGCTGCTCTATCTTTGTCTTAGTAAATTATGCCCCATGGAGAGGTCAGGCGCACACGAACGCACACACACACAGGAAACTGTTATTTATGATAGTGCCGACTGTCTGAAGGGTTGTTTTTGGAGAAAGTAGTTTGTTTGGAGTTGTTCTTGTGCACACAATACGAACAATGATATACTTTACCATATTATTGAGACTCTACAATATACACTTTGACACAACAGATGATCATATAAACATACTTTTTTGATTTGTGTAGGATAACTTTTGACTTGGAACAAGTTTCCATCTAAATATTGAACATGTTTTTTTAAGGTAAATTGTTTTCCTTGTTGTACCTTACGTTTTCATAATTTAGCAGACACACTTATCCAGAACTACTCACAGTAGTGGTGCATACATTTTCTTATTGCCCCCCCCCCCCCCCCCCCCCCCCCCATGGGAATCAAACACACAACCCTGACATTGCAAGCACCATGCTCTACCAACTGAGCCACTCAAGACCTTATTAACACCATATAAACTCCCTTGTCATGAGTCATTTGCCAGTGGTTCTCTTGTATTTTCACTCTCAGCAGGATCATGCCAGTTTTGTTTAATGATTGTGCGATGATTAATCAATTCAGAAACTTGTATGCAGTGGTAACTTAGTTGTGGATCTGTTAGTATCTGCCAAATGGTTCTGTGTTTTCGTATTAAGGGTCAATCTTTTCTCCCACTCATTAAAACGTGTAGTTGCTGTAGGTAAGGGGCTGGAGTCAATCTGTATCACAGAAGTGTAGTGGAAGATCCTCTTTATAGATCCAATGAAATTTAAAGGCAGTGTTCTCGCTTTTGCGAAGATTCACAGTAAACGTTGTCGACTCAATCGGAAATTACCTTTACATTTTAGTGCGGATCTTTCGCGTTTCTACCATGACACGGATTGAATGAGGTCCAAGGTCACAGTTTTTTCGTAACATTTAAAAGATAATTGGAACATTATTGAGAATCCCTGGTACCTGCTTGGAGAAACTTGTCACATTCACCATATTACAACCTGTTTAATTAACACTAGAACCGCTAAATCAGTCATTTGGACAGTTTATAAACGAAAAAATGTTATTACTCTGCCATTTTTTACTTCTTCTGGGTAGGGGGCAGTATTCCGGAGGTTTGGATGAGGCCTAGAAGCTAGGATATGCATAGAATTGGTATTTGATAGAAAGCACTCTGAAGTTTCTAAAACTGTTTGAATGATGTCTGTGAGTATAACAGAACTTATTTGGCAGGCGAAACCCCGAGGACAAACCATCCAGGAAAAACATTTGAGGTCACTCTCTTTTCAATGAGTTTTCTATGGGGATCTAGATATCAAAGGCACTTGCTTGCAGTTCCTATCGCTTCCACTGGATGTCAACAGTCTTTAGATATTGGTTGATGTTTTTCCTTTGAGAAATGAAGATGCAGCCCTGTTCAGGACGAGGGTCGAATCTAGTGTACTGTTGTGGTTGGTGACCTGAAAGCTCACTCCACTTTCTTTTTGTCCTGTATTGAACTCAGTTTATCCCATCTGAAATTTTATTGATTATTTACGGAAAAAAATACAGAAAGTTCTTTGAAATGTTTGGACAAAGATTACAGGTAACTTATTAGGTACTTTGTAGTCATGTTGCGCGAGCTGGAACCGGTGTTTTTCTGGATCAAACGCGCCAAATAAATTTACATTTGAGATATAACGAGGGAATTAATCGAACAAAAGGACCATTTGTGATGTTTATGGGACATATTGGAGTGCCAACAGAAGAAGCTCTTCAAAGGTAAGGCATGAATTATATCGTTATTTCTGAGTTTTGTGTTGCGCCTTGCGGCATGAAATATGATTGTCTGTGTTTGTTTCATGGGGTGCTGTCCTCGGATAATCGCATGGTGAGCTTTTGCCGAAAAGCCTTTTTGAAACCTGACACCGTGGCTGGATTAACGAGTCAAGCTTTAATTTGACATATTGCATGTGTATTTTCAAGAATGTTATATACTGTATTTACAACTCTGTAGTTTGAATTTCGCTGCTCTGCAATTTCACTGGATGTTAGCCAGGCGGGACGCTACCGTCCCATGTACCCTAGAGAGGTTTTAACGTCATGCCCCCCCTCCATCTTTGACCTTTCCTAAATAAGTCTATATTACACACTGTCATTGATAGAATCTTAATATCACAAACAGAACTGGAGATATAACCAGTTTTGTCAGGGCATGTCATTTTTGGAATGGTTTTCCCCCGTTGCCCTTCCTTCTTCAGGCAGTAGGGCCTGCTCTGCTCCTTCTCCTGACAGTTGAAGGGGCCTTCTCCAGTTGATAATCACCCCGATAATCGCCTCAAAACTAAACCTAAACTATAACTAAACTAATTTCACACATATAACAGATTAAATAAATGAAGTAAATGTATGATAGGGGAGAATGGGTGAGTTGATGAGTGAGGGGAAACGAACAATGCATAATTATGCAATCACCAATTGTGAATGAAAAACAGGGCAGGGCATTCTATTCTAATTATAATCTTAAAATGGTCTGTACCCTGTATCAGTCCACCAAATCCAAGCATTCTTATCAGTCTACTCTGGCCTATTTGGAGTACATAGTGAATCAACCATTTGGGATAGAGCAAGCTGGTGAAAATGCTACGGGCCAATTATCAGCACAAAATGTCATCACAGAAAGAAGACACTACACCTAAAGCAAAAAAACATCAGAAATGCATTCAGCAGCTGGCTCCATCTGAAGCCAGTGTTTATGTGACATCAACATGCTCCATCTGTAGCCAGTGTTTATGTGACATGCTCCATCTGTAGCCATTGTTTGTGACATCGACATGCTCCATCTGTAGCCAGTGTTTATGTGACATGCTCCATCTGTAGCCATTGTTTATGTGACATCGGCATGCTCCATCTGAAGCCATTGTTTATGTGACATCGACATGGTCCGTCTGAGCCATTGTTTGTGACATCGACATGCTCCGTCTGAAGCCATTGTTTATGTGACATCGACATGCTCCATCTGAAGCCATTGTTTATGTGACATCGACATGCTCCATCTGAAGCCATTGTTTATGTGACATCGACATGGTCCGTCTGAAGCCATTGTTTGTGACATCGACATGCTCCGTCTGAAGCCATTGTTTATATGACATCGACATGCTCCATCTGAAGCCATTGTTTATGTGACATCGCCATGCTCCATCTGAAGCCATTGCCTGAAGACGCACACCATGTAAGCACAAGCTGACAATAGTTGACCATGTTTTACTGCTGTCATATCGCCAATATTAATTACTATGCCATTCATGCATTTATGCTGATTTTCACTATTTATAAAGCACGCTTGGTGCTTATAAGGATATTTAGGCTACTGATGTTTTCATCATTGGTGATTGGGGTATTATTCTTATTTTAGTTATAAAAAGATGCAGTTACCACGTTCCAACACATATGCTTTCTGATTCACAGTTGTAACAAAGGCACTCTAGGAATACATAGTTTTTTTTTTGTTTTTATATATATATATATATATATATATATATATATATATATATATATAGTAACAGTAACAAACAAATCAAAATTAGTGTTATTTGAAATATATAATTGTTGTGTTCTGATGTTACTTAAAATCTTCTTCGGGATCAAATCCCTTTAGCGGGATAGATTTGACAACATCCGGTGAAATTGCAGAGCGCCAAATTCAAACTGCAGCAATATCAGTATTTAACATCACAAGTGTAATACATCAAAATAAAGCTTAACTTCTTGTTAATCCAGCCGTGGTGTCAGATTTTAAAAAGGCTTTACGGTGAAAGCTCACCGTGCGATTATCTGAGGACAGCGCCCCGCACACAAAAACATGAAACACATATTTCAACCAGGCAGTTGCGACACGAAAGTCAGAAATAGCGATATAATATATGCCATACCTTTGAAAATCTTCTTCTGTTGGCACTCCAAAAGGTCCCCGTTACATTAACCAGTTTCATTTTGTTCGATAAAGTCCTTCTTTATATCCATAAAAACTCAGTTTAGCTGGCACGCTTCAGTCAATAATCCACCGGTTTCCCTCCATCAAAATGAATCCCAAACGTTACTAATAAACTTTTCCAAACAAGTCAAACAACATTTATAATCAAACCTTAGGTACCCTATACGTAAATAAATGATACAATTTAAGACGGAGAATTGTTATTGTCTTTACATTCCAGCCACGCTGAGTTGCGTATGCTGCCAACTCTGTGTAATGCAGTTTCTTACGCTCGTAGGCCTCTTCAACAGAGTTTTCCCACGGGACTGTGAGCTCTATGATGTCTGGTCTTTGGAGTCCTTCAATGACATCTGAAGTCTTACTTCAATATGTGATTAAATGCATCAATGATGGCATTTTCTTCCATAATGCGGCCAGTGTCTCAATGAATTTGTTGTGGGCAAGAGGAGGAAGAAGAACCCTTCAGGGATGTGTCAGTTTTCCCGAATTTAGCCGGGTTCCCATTACAATCTGAAAGAGAGATTACATAATAATCAGATTCAGCCTGCCTGATTTGCCTTACACAATGATGTCTCAGTTGCTTAAAAGCTTGCCAATCTGGGCCCAAACTTGTGTTCCTGGCCTTGACCCAAGCATCATCTCTTTTATGAATGACTTCTGATAATTCTGGAGTGTACCAGGCAGTTGATCTCCCTTTAACCCTTCATTTTTTAAAGGACCATGATTATCCATAACAGTTCAATTGAGCCAAGACTGTCTATTATAGATTTTCAACATCATAAATGGGATGAATGAATTACACCAAATAATGACTTGGAGCTGAGAGAGTTCCCTATATAATTTGACCAGGGCCAATAAATAGCTGGTCAAATGTAGCGGACTACGCAGGGAATAGGGTTCCATTTGGGTCTCAGATATGGTTGGAAATTCCAGGAAGACTTCTGAATGGAACAATAAAGTGTGAAATGTTATTCGGTGGGACAAATTTAATTCCCTAATCGATGGGGGGGGGAAGAAAAGTTGAGGGGTTGCTTCTAATCAATTGTTTACACATAAATGCTCTTTTTGGCTCCTCTTCTGCTTAGTGCATTCACAACTTCTCTTATCCTGTCTACGATACTGGTTCCCAATTGGGAATCAACCCTCCCACGTGCAGCTGAAACGGTGGCGCATGGAACGCAAAAATATTCTTAAAAATATTTAACCTCCACACATTAACAAGTCCAATAGCTCAAATGAAAGATAAACATCTTGTTCATTTAGCCAGCAAGTCAGATTTCTAAAATGTTTTACGGCGAAAACATAGCACATATATATGTAAAACCACCACCAGACACAGCTCATTTCAATAGCCAAAACATGCAATCAACAAACGCAGGATTAAAAAATAAATCGCTCACTAACCTTTTGAAAATCTTCATCAGATGACAGTAATATGACATATTACACAGTACATATTTTTTTTTTTCAATAATATGCCATTTATATCCATAAATGTCCATTTACAGTGAGTTCACCTTCAGAAATTACTCAAAAATGCCCGCAGGAAATCTATGTAGCGCGGCAAGATAACGTAAATAGACATCATAAACTTTGACTAAATATACATGTTCTACATATAGTTAGAAAGATACACTGCTTCTTTATGCAACCGCTGTGTTAGATTTATTTTTAACGTTACAGAAATCGCACACTATTCCATATTGTGAGACAGCGCTCAGTTCCAAGCTACATTTCCACGTAATGTTGGAGTCAACAGAAACACAGATTTAAGCATAAATATTCCCTTACCTTCGATGGTCTTCGTTCAGAATGTTCTGGAAGGCTTCATACTTACCCAATACATCGTTTGGTTTCAAGTCTTGCGTCTTTGTATTAGCTACTGCTAATAACATCAGCTGAAATGCACCCAAAACGTCCTCTGGTCCGGATAAGTTGCGCATCAAAACTTCAAAATTACACATTATATGTCGACTAAACAGGTCAAACTAAGTGCAGAAGCAAGCTTTATGATGTTTTAGACGTGCAAAACAAACTTCAATTCAATCGGCCATCGTCTGCCCTTCTCTTCAGTGCTGGAAACAAAGGAATGGCTGTGACCAATTCGCGCCCATACGCACAGCCTATTCTCTCGTGGCACGCACTAATTTCACTCCCATAGGGTCAATTCTCGCGCGATTTGAACGGTTTGAAGCTCTAATGAAAGAGGACATCTAGCGGAAGAGATAGAAAGTGTCCGCAGAATCATAGCTGGTTGGGAAGGGTGGGGGCCATGACGTCAAAGTTGCTCCAACTTTCATGGCCACAAAAACTAGTTTGGAAGAATGCCTGCCCTGTGAGTTCTGCTATACTTACAGACATAATTCCAACGGTTTTAGAATCTTTAGAGTGTTTTCTATCCAATAATAATTTTTATTTGCATATATTAACAATTTTTGACAGATTTTTTTTCCAGTTTACTAGGGGTACCCAATCTCTCCAAAGGGGGCGTATGTCTGCCATATCCTCAACAGGATTTATCTCAGCTGTGGTCAGATAAGAGAGAGAGCGAGAGAGAAAGAGTGTGTGTGTATGTGCGCGTGTGGATGTCTAAATGTGTGCCTGTGTCACGGCCGTCGAATGAAGAGGCCCCAAAGCGCAGCGTCGAGAGCGTACATATTCCTTTTTATTAGGATGACGCCAACAAAAACAAACAATAAAAAACAACCGTGAAGCTTAATATGGGCTATGTGCCACAAACAAAGTCAACTTCCCACACTGAAAGGAGGGAAAGGGCTACCCAAGTATGGTTCCCAATCAGAGACAACGATAGACAGCTGTCCCTGATTGAGAACCATACCCGGCCAAAACATAGAATGCCCACCCCAAATCACACCCTGACCAAACCAAATAGAGACATAAAAAGGCTCTAAGGTCAAGGCGTGACACTGTGTTTTCTGATAAATGCCAGAAAGCAGAGCAGAAGCCAGAGAAAGAGAGAGAATGAGGAAGAGAAAGAGGGCAACATAGAGAATAGGTAATTTAATGTTTGGAGAGAAAAGACATATATGTAGGCAGACATCAAATCAAAATGTATTGGTCGCGTACACAGATTTGCAGATGTTATCACAGGTGCAGCAAAATGATTGTGTTTCTAGCTCCAACTGTGCAATAATACCAAGCAATACAAAACAACACACACATAATGCAAAAAATAAATAGAAAGAAGCTAAGAAATATCAAAACGAGCAATGTCAGAGTCCAGAATATAAATATATACAGTTAAAGTCTGAAGTTTACATACACCTGACACATTTAAGTTCACATTTCCTGACATTTACTCATAGTAAAAGTTCCCTGTCTTAGGTCAGTTAGGATCACCATTTTATTTTGAGAATGTGAAATGTCAGAATAATAGTAGAGAGAATGATTTATTTAATATTTTATTTATTTCATCACATTCCCAGTGGGTCAGAAGTTGACATGCACTCAATTAGTATTTGGTAGCATTGCCTTTAAATTGTTTAACTTGGGTCAAACTTGGGTCAAACATTTTGGGTAGGCTTCCACAAGCTTCCCACAATAAATTGGGTGAACTCCTGACAGAGCTGGTGTAATCAAGTCAGGTTTGTAGGCCTCCTTGCTCGCACACGCTTTTCAGTTCCGCCAACCTAGTCTGTAGGACTTAGGTCAGGGCTTTGTGATAGCCACTCCAATACCCAGCCTTTGTTGTCCTTAAGCCATTTTTCCACAGCTTTGGAAGTATGCTTGGGGTCATTGTCCATTTGGAAGACCCATTTGCGACAAAGCCTTCCTGACTGATGTCATGAGATGTTGCTTCAATATATCCACATACTTTTCCTACCTCATGATGCCATCTAGTTTGTGAAGTGCACCAGTCCCTCCTACAGCAAATCACCCCCACAACATGATGCTGCCAACCCGTGCTTCACGGTTGGGACGGGGTTCTTCGGCTTGCAAGCCTCCCCCTTTTTCCTTCAAGCACAATGATGGTCATTATGGCCAAACAGTTCTATTTTTGTTTCATCAGACCAAAGGACATTTCTCTCCTTCCTGAGTCTCCTTCCCGAGTGGTTTGACGGCTGCGTGGTCCCATTGTGTTTATACCTGTGTACTATTGTTTGTACAGATGAATGTGGTACCTTCAGGCATTTGGAAATTGCTCCCAAGGAGGAACCAGACTTGTGGAGGTCTACAATTTTTTTCTGAGGTATTGGCTGATTTCTTTTGATTTTCCCATCATGTCAAGCAAAGAAGCACTGAGTTTAAAGGTAGGCCTTGATATACATCCACAAGTACACCTTCAATTGACTCAAATGATGTCACTTAGCATATCAGAAGCTTCTAAAGTCATGGTATAATTTTCTAGAATTTTCCAAGCTGTTTAAAGGCACAGTCAACTTGGTGTAAACTTCTGACCCACTGAAATATAAGTGAAATAACAATGTCTAACAATTTTTGGAAAAATTACTTGTCATGCACACAGTAGATGTCCTAACCGACTTGCCAAAACTATAGTTTGTTAACAAGAAATGTATGGATTGGTTGAAAAAACAGTTTTAATGACTCCAACCTAAGTGTATGTAAACTTCCGACTTCAACTGTAGACACATTACATTACAATTGTATGATGGTGTGTATAGACAGTATTTAATGTATATGAATGGAAAAGGTGTACAGCAGTAGTTATATAGAATAATCCATGACTAGAATACAGTATATTAATATAAAGTGGGCAAAACAGTATGTAAATATTGTGTGTGACTAGTGTTCCATTATTAAAGTGACCACTGTTCAATAACTCTATGCACATAGGGCAGCATACTCTAAGGTGTACAGTAGATTACCGGATGGTAGCCGGCAAGTAACTGTGACCCAGGTTCAGGACAGGGTACTGGGCGGAGGCAGGCTAGTGGTAACTGTTTAACTTCTCTAGGGTAGGTGGCAGCATTTGGAATTTTGGATGAAAAGCATGCCCAAATTAAACTGCCTGTTCCTCGGGCCCAGAAGTTATGATATGCATATAACTGGTGGATTTGGATAGAAAACACTCTAAAGTTTCCTGTTAATATAGTGTCTGAGCATAACAGAACTGAAATGGCAGGCGAAAACCTGAGAAAAATCCATTCAGGAAGTAGTTTGGTTTTGTAGTTTTCTATTCAATGCCATTAAAGTATCCATTGACTTAGGACTCAAATTGCAGTTCCTATGCCTTCCACTAATGTCAGTCTTTAGAAATTGTTTCAGGCTTGTTTTCTGAAAAATGAGAGAGTAAGAGCGGTCGGAATGAGTGGACCCTAACACGTCACAGAGCTTTTTCATGCACGCGACCAGAGAGAGTGCCTTTCTTGTTTACCTTTTATATTGACGACGTTATTGCTCGGTTTAAATATTATCGATTAGTTAGGCTAATAACAACCTGAGGATTGAATATAAACATTGTTTGCCATGTTTCTATGAACTTTACGGATACCATTTGGATTTTTTGTCTGCCTGTTTTGACTGCGTTTGAGCCTGTGGATTACGGAATAAAACGCACAAACAAAACAGAGGTCTTTGGATATAAAGAGACTATCGAACAAAAGGAACGTTTATTGAGTAAATGAAATGTCTTCTGAGTGCCACCATATGAAGATCATCAAAGGTAAGGGATTAATTTTCTCTCTATTTCTGACTTGTGTAAGTCTTCTACTTGGCTGGTTACTGTTTGTAATGATTTTTCTACTGGGCTATGTTCTCAAATAATCGTAAGGTATGCTTTCGCCCTAAAGCATGTTTGAAATCTGACACCGTGGTTGGATTCTCAAGAAGTGAATCTGTAAAATATGTTTTGTTTTCTGAATTTTTATAATGAGTATTTCTGTATTTGAATTTGGCGCTCTGCAATCTCACTGGATGTTGGCCAGGTGGGACGCTAACGTCCTAGAGAGGTTAACAGTGATGACCTGGCGATAGAAGCTGTTTTTCAGACTTTCTGTCCCATTTTTGCTGCACATGTACGGTCTCTGCCATCTAGATGGTAGCAGGGTGAACAGGCTGTGGCTTGGGTAACTCAAACCTAATTTCTTCAGCCACCCTAGCTTGAAGAGGCTCCTCCTTCACCACACGGTCTGTGTGAAGGGACCATTTCAGGTCGTCAGTGATGTGCACGCTGCGAACATAAAGCATTTGACCCTCTCCACTGCGGCCCCATTGATGTCGATGAGGGCGTGATCTCCCTGCTGTCACCTGTAGTCCACGATCATCTCCTTCATTTTGTTGGTGTTGAGGGAGAGGTTATTTTCCTGGCACAACTGTGCCAGGGCTCTTGCCTCCTCTCTGTCTGCTGACTCGTCATTGTTGGTAATCATGCCTACTACTGTTGTTTCATTAGCAAACTTGATGACCGAGTTGGAGATGTGAGTGGCCACAAAGTCATGGGTGAACAAGGAGTACAGGAGGGGGTTGAGCAAGCTTCCCTGTGTGGCCCCCTTGTAGAGGATCAGCAAGGCAGAGGTGTTGTTGCCTACCTTCAACACTTGTGGTCTACCCGTCAGAAACTCCACAACTCAGTTTTACAGAAAGAGGGGTTCAGACCCAGGGCCCTGAGCTTAGTGATAAGCCTGGAGGGCATTATGGTGTTGAAGGCTGAGTTGTAGTTGATGAAGAGCATTCTTACATAGAGTGGGGCAAAAAGGTATTTAGTCAGCCACCAATTGGGCAAGTTCTCCCACTTAAAAAGATGAGAGAGGCCTGTAATTTTCATCATAGGTACACTTCAACTATGACAGACAAAATGAGAGAAAAAAATCCAGAAAATCACATTGTAGGATTTGTAATGAATTTATTTGCAAATTACGGTGGAAAATAAGTATTTGGTCACCTACAAACAAGCAAGATTTCTGGCTCTCACAGACCTGTAACTTCTTCTTTAAGAGGCACCTCTGTCCTCCACTCATTACCTGTATTAATGGCACCTGTTTGAACTTGTTATCAGTATAAAAGACACCTGTCCACAACCTCAAACAGTCACACTCCAAACTCCACTATGGCCAAGACCAAAGAGCTGTCAAAGGACACCAGAAACACAATTGTAGACCTGCACCAGGCTGGGAAGACTGAATGTGCAATAGGTAAGCAGCTTGGTTTGAAGAAATCAACTGTGGGAGCAATTATTAGGAAATGGAAGACATACAAGACCACTGATAATCTCCCTCGATCTGGGGCTCCATGCAAAATCTCACCCCGTGGGGTCAAAATGATCACAAGAACGGTGAGCAAAAATCCCAGAACCACACGGGGGGACCTAGTGAATGACATGCAGAGAGCTGGGACCAAAGTAACAAAGCCTACCATCAGTAACACACTACGCCGCCAGGGATTCAAATCCTGCAGTGCCAGACATGTCCCCCTGATTAAGCCAGTACATGTCCAGGCCCGTCTGAAGTTTGCTAGAGAGCATTTGGATGACCCAGAAGAAGTTTGGTAGAATGTCATATGGTCAGATGAAACGAAAATATAACTTTTTGATAAAAACTCAACTCGTCGTGTTTGGAGGACAAAGAATGCTGAGTTGCATCCAAAGAACACCATACCTACTGTGAAGCATGGGGGTGGGTGGAAACATCATGCTTTGGGGCTGTTTTTCTGCAAAGGGACCAGGATGACTGATCCGTGTAAAGGAAATAATGAATGGGGCCATGTATCGTGAGATTTTCCATCAGCAAGGGCATTGAAGATGAAACGTGACTGGGTCTTTCAGCATGACAATGATCCCAAACACACTGCCCGGGCAATGAAGAAGTGGCTTCGGAAGAAGCATATCAAGGTCCTGGAGTGGCCTAGCCAGTCTCCAGATCTCAACCCCATAGAAAATCTTTGGAGGGAGTTGAAAGTCCGTGTTGCCCAGCAACAGCCCCAAAACATCACTGCTCTAGAAGAGATCTGCATGGAGGAATGGGCCAAAATACCAGCAACAGTGTGTGAAAACCTTGTGAAGACTTACTGAAAACGTTTGACCTCTGTCATTGCGAACAAAGGGTATATAACAACGTATTGAGATAAACTTTTGTTGTTGACCAAATACTTATTTTCCACAATAATTTGCAAATAAATTCATTAAAAATCCTACAATGTGATTTTCTGGATTTTTTTTCTCATTTTGTCTGTCATAATTGAAGTGTACCTATGATGAAAATTACAGGCCTCTCATCTTTTTAAGTGGGAGAACTTGCACAATTGGTGGCTGACTAAATACTTTTTTGCCCCACTGTAGGTATTTATCTTGTCTTGGTGGGATAGGGCAGTGTGCAGTGCAAGATATAGTCCTTTTCCAGCCTCTTAACTTCTTGACGCTACCTATCCCGTTAGCGGGATAATTGTCATCAACAAACGCTGAATTGCATAGCGCCACAATGAAATAATATTACTAAAATGGTTATATTCATGAAATCACAAGTGCAATATAGAAAAAGGCAGCTTAGCATTTTGTTAATCCACCTGTCGTGTCAGATTTAGAAAATATGCTTTACAGCGAAAGCAATCCAAGCGTTTGTGTAAGTTTATCGATCACTAGACAAAACATTATGAACACCTAGCAGCAAAGTAGCTTGCTCATGAAAATCAGAAAAGCAGTAAAATTAATCGCTTACCTTTGATGATCTTCGGATGTTTTCACTCACGAGACTCCCAGTTACACAATAAATGTTCCTTTTGTTCCATAAAGATTATTTTATATCCAAAATATCTCCTTGTGTTCAGAAATCCACAGGCTTGAGCGGTCATGACAACGCAGACAAAAATTCCAAATAGTATCCGTAATGTCCACAGAAACGTTTTTTATAATCAATCCTCAGGTTGTTTTTAAAATATATAATCGATAATATATCACCTGGCACTGTCTCTTTTTCAGTAGGAGAGGGAGAGTCAAACAAAGGATCCAGGTCACAGAAGTTACATTTTTGCTTGAATTTCTGGTGAGTGACCGGCGATCTAATATCCCAAAGTTATTTTCGGCTGTAGGTAATAATACAAGAAACGTTCTAAGCAAATAATGTAAAAAATAACACTAAAATTCTACAAAGTTGACTAGGAGCTATAAACAGGACGAGCGTGTCTGTCGGCACCATCTTGCGGGTCTACACCTGAGGCTACATTTATATTGGTAGAGTAAATACAGTATGTGAATACGAGACTGTTGGACCTATTATCCATTAATGTCAATGCGATATGGAAGGAAATACGAGTCCATATGAAAACAATACTTCAGTCTCATTTCATTTACACATCCATTTTTCACCCCATCAACAAAAACCAGCAATGCTTGCATGGTATGATCTCATGTTTATTTTAGACATGACCTTTCCATGGTATTAGAATACTCATTTTCCTACACTGATGCCCTTATCTCATTTGAAATAATGACTTGCATTCCTGTGCTGCATTCAAAATGGCTTCCTATCCCCTATATAGTGCACTACTTTTGACCAGGGCCAACAAGGCTCTGTTTAAAAGTAGTGCACCATATGGGATGTATCCTTCTGTGACATTTAACTAATTTATCACTCAGTCATTTACAGGGAGAGGGCCCTAATATGTTAACTTATGCCCTCTACCAAGGGTACGTAGATGTCATTAACCTTTACAATGTAACTACAGGTCTGCATTGCAATTATGGAAAGCTATTGAGTTGGTTTTATCAATTATTCTGTATTTTATTCACAACTGTATCTGGAAAAGATTGGGACAGTCAACCATTTGTATCCTTTTTCCCCCCAAAATATTAAGTGAGAATTAACTGTATCTCTTGCCAGCACTGTAAAATAAGTTGACTAAAGGGAACAGCAATGTCTCTCCAGCCATCTTCACTAAAAGGTAATATTCTGTTTGATAATTATATTTCCCTCTATCTATTCATAGGGAGACATGCATAACAGCATAAGACAAAAAAAATGGTGAGAATGTTAACCAGTGTCAAATCTAAAGGGTGTCTTGGGAACACTGCCAAAGCCACCCACCTAGGGACTTTAAATTCATGCCGAATTCCTTCATAGCTTATTCACTATTTGCCCATAGAAATGAACAGATCGTCAATGCTAATAGTGGGGAGATTGATATTGAACAGAAAAGCAAATAAAGTGACAGTGCTGATATAAACAGAAAAGATCACACGGAAGAAGGGAGGGGGAGGTAGAGCAGAGGGGAGAAGAGAGGGAGAGGGAGCAAGGGAAGAAGGGAGGGGGAGGTAGAGCAGAGGGGAGAAGAGAGAGAGGGGGAACAAGGGAAGAAGGGAGGGGGGGGTTGAGCAGAGGGGGGAAAAGAGAAAGAGAGAGGGAGCAAGGGAAGAAGGGAGGGGATGTAGAGCAGAGGGGAGAAGAGAGAGAGAGGGAGCAAGGGAAGGAGGGTGGGGGTGTGTGAAAAGGGGAAAGGGGAGATTGAGTGAGCGGTCTCTGTCAAATAACAAATAGCAGCAGCATCAGAAGAGACATTGATCAAGGCTAATAAACAGAATGAATCAACCCCCCCCCCCACTACTCAAAAAAATAGTTATGAAAAAAGGATGCAAGGTATTCTATAGGTTTGGGGATAAATCAAATAGAGAGAGAGGGAGAGAGAGGGGGAGAGAGATAGAGAGAGAGGGCAAAAGAGAGGGAGAGAGTGTGTGTGTGAGAGAGAGCGATAGGGGATGGGAGAGAGAGAGAGGGGGGAGCTGTGTTGGGCGGTATCATCAATCTCCTGGTGCTAGAGATCTGAGACCAGCGTTAAGGTTTTCTCCTCTCAGTATATCACCAGGGAAATCTATCTAGCTAATGATGCCACATGAGGATGAAAGCTATGTGCCTGAAGACGAAAACCAGTGTTTCACCCAAACAGAAGAGAATGTCGACATTAAAGCAATATCACAAAATGCATCATGATGAATCGTCACTCTAAATGAAACGTTGATAAGTTGCATAATAAGATGTAATACAGGTGTTGGTATTATTATCCTCTTTGAACAGAGTAGCCTATATTCCCTAGAGAAATACTGCTAATACGGGAGGCCATCTAAGCAAAATTAAGATGTTATGAATATGGCGATTTGACCTATGCAATCAATCAAAATCAATTTCCCCATGTCACACAACCCAAACATGCCTCTGGTCATTGAGAGGGATTTTTTTGTTTTGATTTTACCATAATCCTACAGTGCACTGTTAGTGATAGAGACAGCGTGTCAAGGTCAGAAAAATTGCAAATAAGAAGGAAAATTCCATCTACTGGGCGATATACTGTAGTATGCCTCCCAAATGGTACCCTATCCCCTACATAGGGCAATAGTTGACCAGATCCCTAAGGGCCCTGGTCACATTGTGGTGCACTATATATGGAATAGGGTCATTTGGGATACCGCTATAGCCTCCTCTCACTTACTATCTTTTTCATGCTTGACATGGATATTTCAGGGAGCTGCGTGTCCTTGGTCCATACAGCACAGTTGTGTACTGTATTAATTCAGTGGCTGAAGGAAAGGCCTGATCAAGACAGATGTGAAAGACCAAAGACTCTCTGAGAGACAAACCAAGAAGTTCAATCAGAGATCTCTATATAATGACGAAATGCTCATGTCTCCACCCTAACAATGGGAGACGTTGTCCCAATGGCGGGAAGGCAGGCGATAAGCTTAGGTCCAAAATATTTAGGATTATTTTGGAAATATTTTGAGTGAAACCTCTCCTCTTCCCCGCTTCCTCTCTGCTTCAATATAAACCATCTTCTTCTTTACCTAAAGGAACAAATGACATATGGCTGCCACTGAAACATGACCTTTACTTTATGAAGCATAATGGTTGAGGTGACATGGACAAGATCAGCACTCCTGCTCTAAAACTCTTTAAGTGCCTTTAGATAGTATTCACATCACACCCTTTGACGTTTTCCACATTTTGTTGTGTTATAGCCTTATTTAAACAAACAAAAAATTCTGTCACTGGTCTACACACAATGTCAAGAGGAAATATATGTATATATGTTTTTTACAAATTAATGAAAAATAAATATCTGAAAGGTCCTGAGTCAATAAGTATTCAACCCCTTTGTTATGGCATTCCTAATTAAGCTCAAGAAAGCAAATGTGCTTAACAAGTCACATAATAAGTTGCATGGACTCACTGTGTGCAATAATAGAGTTTAACATTATTTTTGAATGACTCATCTCTGTACCACACATATACACTTATCTTTATAGTCCCTCAGGTAAGAAGTGCATTTCAAACACGGCTTTAACTACAAAGACCAGAGAGGAGGGAAACCGCCCAGGGATTTCACCATGAGGCCAATGATGGCTGTGATAGGAGAAAACTGAGGATGGATCAACAACATTGTAGTTACTCCACGATACTAACTTAGTTGACAGAAGGAAAAGGAAGCCTGTACAGAATAAAAATATTCCAAAACATGCATCCTGTTTCCAACAAGGCACTAAAGTAATACTGCAGAAAATGTGGCAAAGCAATTCACTTTTTGTTTGGGGCAAATCTGATACAACACATTACTGAGTACCACTCTCCATATTTTCAAGCATAGTGGTGGCTGCATCAGTTTATGGGTATGCTAAGCACAGGCAAAATCCAAGAGGAAAACCTGGTTCAGTCTGCTTTCCACCAGATACTGGAAGATGAATTAATCTTTCAGCAGGACAATAACCTTAAACTCAAGGCCAAAGAGCTAAACTGACCAAGACGTACTTCCAACAACAACACATAAAACCCAACATAATTATGTCCCAAAACAATGAAAATTTCTCTCAACCAGTGGCATTTTTAGGTGAACGTTGATGCTGCCCTGTGATAAGCAGTGCCCACTTTGTCAAAGGCAGGGGCGCTAAATCATTTGTTTGTCCATTCCCAGTGCTCCTCTGTGGGGTGCTGTTGGAGAGACGCATCGATGTGGTGCTCCACCATCGTTCCGTCAAAAAAAATTAACACAAATCATGTAGTAAATATAGGATATGGTATAAAGAGTATGTGACCTTTTATGTAGCCTACAGGCTGGAGATAAAATGGATGACAATGTAATGAGATGGACACTTTTTTACACCATGCAGGTTTCTCCAATCAAATAGCTTAAGCTAAATGGTGCCCAATTCCCCCAAAATGTCCTGTCATGTTAACAAACAACATATCCTAAAAACAGGACAGGTCAAAGTAAAATGGACAATGGACAGTCACAGCTGTTGTCCCGGAGTTTCACCCCATTGTCATGATCAGCGGTTTCTAGTTTGTATCTGTCAATTCTTGACAAGCTGATCATAGCGAAAAAGAAAACACTTCTGCATTTCCCGCTGTGTAAACACTTTGCACATAGGCTCACGATAAAGTTGGATAGCTGATATTCATAGCATAAATAGCCAAATTGATTAGTCACAGGATTCAGGACTAATAAAGCCAATGCAACATCCTGTTTTACAAATGGTGGGGCTATCACATGGATGAGCATTCATAAAATCCCTTTGAGTGCCGACAAGGTCGGCAACATCCCAGTAAGCATGAGCCAACATCTTTTGGATGTCTTTTTTTGGTCTTGTCCAGAGCGGATGTCTTTTTTTGGTCTTGTCCAGAGCGGATGTCTTTTTTTGGTGTTTTACAAATGGCAGGCTTACCACATAGATGAGCGTTCATAAAATAACATTTCAGGCAACACTGTAGGCTACTCCTCAGAAAGCAAGGACTGACGCCGATG
Source organism: Oncorhynchus mykiss (assembly GCF_057628025.1). Classification (NCBI taxonomy): domain Eukaryota; kingdom Metazoa; phylum Chordata; class Actinopteri; order Salmoniformes; family Salmonidae; genus Oncorhynchus; species Oncorhynchus mykiss. Next base: position 35,739,911 of record NC_143041.1, read on the forward strand.
CCTTTTGGATGTCTTTTTTTGGTGCAGTCCAGACCGTGCCTTGATTTCCACATCCACGGACATTGGTTTTTGGTCCGGTCTAGACCTGCCTTGATTTAGCCCAAACATAGACGTCTATAAATGACATCTTTTCAACTTTCATTCAAAACCAAAAATGAGCCTGATTTCAATGTCTGGAAAATATACCTTTTCAACATCCTGGAAAATATATATTTTAAACTTACCAAAAATACATATGTTCACGTTTCATTCAGAACCTAATTTGAACCTAACTTCAACATACGTATTTGAAGCGTCTTCTCAACGTCACTGCTTACTGGGACTATTTTGGTTTTGCGGGAGCAGGATTTTTTGGTCTCTCCTATGCAGAACAGCAAGGACAGGCCCTGTATGCAATTGTTAAATCACTCCATATTTCTGTTGGCAAAATGTGTTAATATACATGATCCAGGGATCCAGTGTTTTTTTTAAGTGATCAAAGAATAATACATTGCCTTGCAAATGTATTGACCCCCCTTGGCATTTTTCCTATTTTGTTGCATTACAACCTGTAATTTAAATAGATTGTTATTTGGATTTCATGTAATGGACATACACAGAATAGGCCAAATTGATGAAGTTAAATGAAAAAAGAACTTGTTTCAAAAAATAAATACAAAATAAAAACGGAAAAGTGGTGTGTGCATATGTATTCACCCCCTTTGCTATGAAGCCCCTAAATAAGATCTGGTGCGTCCAATTACCTTCAGAAGTCACATAACTAGTTAAATAAAGTCCACCTTTGTGCAATCTAAGTGTCACATGATCTCAGTACACCTGTCCTGAAAGGCCCCAGAGTCTGCAACACCACTAAGCAAGGGGCACCACCAAGCAAGTGGCACCATGAAGACCAAGGAGCTCTCCAAACAAGTCAGGGACAAAGTTGTGGAGAAGTACAGATCAGGGTTGGGTTATAAAAAAAAATCCTTTGAACATCCCACAGATAACCATTAAATCCATTATTTAAAAAAATCAAAGAATATGGCACCACAACCAAACCAAAACTTACGAACCAGGCAAGGAGGGCATTAATCAGAGAGGCAACACAGAGACCAAAGATAACCCTGAAGGAGCTGCAAAGCGCCACAGCGGAGATTGGAGTATCTGTCCATATGACCACTTTAAACTGTACACTCCACAGAGCTGGGCTTTACAGAAGAGTGTCCAGAAAAAAGCCATTGCTTAAAGAAAAAATAAGCAAACACATTTGGTGTTCACCAAAAGGCATGTGGGAGACTCCCCAAACATGAAAGAAGGTACTCTGGTTTGATGAGACAAAAATGTAGTATTTTGGTCATCAAGGAAAACACTATGCCTGGCGCAAACCCAACACATCTCATCACCCCGAGAACACCATCCCCACAGTAAAGCATGGCGGTGGCAGCATCATGCTGTGAGTATGTTTTTCATCAACAGGAACTGGGAAACTGGTCAGAATTGAAGGAATGATGGATTGCGCTAAATACAGGGAAATTCTTGAAGGAAACCTGTTTCAGTCTTTGAGACTGGGACGGAGGTTCACCTTCCAGCAGGACAATGACCCTAAGCATACTGCTGAAGCAACACTTGAGTGCTTTAAGGGGAAACATTTAAATGTCTTGGAATGGCCTATTCAAAGCACAGACTTCAATCCAATTGAGAATCTGTGGTATGATTTAAAGATTGCTGTACACCAGCGGAACACATCCAACTTGAAGGAGCTGGAGCAGTTTTGCCTTGAAGAATGGACAAAAATTCCAGTGGCTAGATGTGCTAAGCGTATAGAGATAGGCATGTTGTGTAAATCAAATGATACAAACCTCCCAAAAATCTATTTTAATTCCAGGTTGTAAGGAAACAAAATAGGAAAAATGTCAAGGGGGTGAATACTTTCGCAAGCCACTGTAAAAACAGCACATACAATATATTGCATACCACCAGAGCAGTCACACAACCCCCTTCTGAACTTTTAATCACAAGGGCCCAAAAGGTATTTCCCTACATATTGGTTTTTGTACGCGATCCATACGTATCCAATTTGAGGAAAAACCCAACAAAAGATTTTGTTTTCCTGCATATTGATCAAGAGAACAGAATGTAAACAGATCAATTTCATCATGACAGAGCATCAATTATGTCCATATCTCTCCACAGGTATACTCTCACTGGGCCTGGGGTTCTCTGCAGCCATTAGACACACACACACACACACACACAGAAAAACACCACCACCCCCACACACACATATAGACACGCACAGACACACACAGCCAAGCCAGCCGTCATTACCATAATAACAACAGTAATGGCCTCATCTCAGAGGCAGATGGTAACAGGAGAGAGACACTTTGGAATATGTTGAATATGACATAGCCACTTGTGTTGAAAATCAGGCAACTCACTTTGTAATGAACGTTCCTATGTAGAGGGGAATGGGTTAATTGGCTGCTAGACCCTTTGAGAGATAGAGAGAGCGATTTTTTTCCTTTTCCTAATGTTTCTTGGTAATTAACATTTACAAAAGTGATAAATAAGGCTGTAAGCTATGAGCTATAGGAGTGCAGAGCAGAGCTAAGGAGATGTTGTTCTCCTTTCGCTTTGACTCCTGGGGGATAAAACAAATCTAAATATATAAAGTATAAAAGCTGCGTATCTTTAGAGAAGTGAGAGGAATGGGTTTGTTTATGTGGTAGTGAACACTAACACAAACGTATACACAGCAGAGAGACACAGGAGAGTAAAATCAGAATTTGCTCTTCCACTTATGTTTGCGTGCCTATTTAAGTGGCAACTCTGACTTCTAGCTGTAGGATAATGATGTGATTGGCATTGATGCTCAACACCTGGAGAGTTGTATGAGAGATGTAATGATTCAGAATCTCCATCTCCTCTCCAGACCAATAAGAAATTCCCATTGTTGTAATTAAACAAATCTAACAGTCTGTGTCGGTGCACAAGCCTAATTCTAAACGTGTACATTACAGAATATTTTGCTGTGACATTAAGCATTGGAATAGAACATTCAATGTCTTTGAAAATTGCTTTTAACTATAGCAGCGTGTTGCACTGTACCAACGGTATCGGTGCCGATGTTCTATACATTCTCTCCCTTGTGTCCCTTTGAAATCAATTGCCTACTATATGAGCAGTTCCTGTACAGGGTAAGACAGCCTGAATGGTAAAGAGAAGATGCAAGATAAAGTGAAGTTAATCTCTCTAGTTTGTTTGTGAAAAGACGCTGTGTGCTGGAATTGCTGTCTTAATTACCCATAAAAACCAACTCCTAAGCTCTCCCTGCGATATGCTGGTGATGCCCCATGGGACCTGGATATATGAGGATATAATGAAAATGGGATGTGTTGTAACCCTGGGATGAGGCACACAGGCACAGCAGGCAGGATCCATCTTAGCCTCACTATAGCAAAGCAAATCTATATAATGTGTGTGTGTGGGGGGCTGTGAGGGTGGGGGGGGGGACATTAGTGTGTGTGTGTGTGTGTGTGTGTGTGTGTGTGTGTGTGTGTGTGTGTGTGTGTGTGTGTGTGTGTAGTTCTATGTAGGAGAAACAAATAGATGCATTCCTTTTTCCAGAGAAAAATAAAAGGGAAAATCAGGATTAGCTGCATTTTACCCCTGAGTCATCAGGCTTCAATGGCATTACCAATCATTATGACATTCACAAATTGATTTAACCTGCCTTGTTGGCTGTTTAATGAGAGCTGGCTGATTGATGCCAAATAGCTAATTAAATCAAGCCATTGATTCACCTCTTTTAAATGTTACACTTATTGCTATGGTGTCATTGAGTATTTCCTAGATACAGTTTAAACCCTTCAAATGGCTGTTTTTCTCTTGAAACATGATAATTTATTCCTAATGTTTCATTACACTGTCCGGGGGGGAGCAGGCAGCTGACTAGTGGTGGATTTTCAGCAGCCTGATGGTCTGGGGGTAGATGGAAGCAGGGAAGCAGGGAGAACAGGCCATGACTCGGGTGGCTGAGGTCCCTGATTATCTTCTTGGCCCTGGAGGGCAGGCAGTGTGCACCCAATGGTGCGTTCGGCTGAGCGTACCACCCTATGTAGCGCCATGCGGTCTAAGGCAATGGAGTTGCCGGGTGTATGAAGTAATGAAATAAGCAAACTGAGTAAGACGTTTTCTTTAAACACTAGAAAAAACACTATATAAACCTGCAATGTCTTGTAGGAGCTCGAGACGAGGCGCCCTCCGTCGGCGCCATCTTAGCCAGCTTCTTTGTAATTGGTGTGATTGATCTCTAGGATCGACCAAGTGCCAATCCTGCCAATCCAAACTCCCGGCGGTACTTGGTCAGATGATATGATAAAGAAGCTTTTTGACCACACACACCAGTGGTGGGTTTAGCATTGAATAACTGAGCATATATAGAAAAGGGTGGTGGATCTCTGATGTTTTGTGGCTATTTACCTTCCCCTGGTTCTGGATCCCTTGTTAAGGTCAAAGGTGTCATGAACTTTACCCAGTACCAGGATATTTTTGCCAAAAACCTGGTGACCTCGGCCAGGAGGCTGACACTTGACCACAAGTTGATGTTCCTCCAGCAAGACAATAACACTAAGAACTAATCAAACCCAGAAAGAAATGCTTAATTGACCACAAAATCAACATTTTGCATTGGCCATCTCAGTCTCCAGACTTGAACCTGTGGTTTGAATTGAAGAGGGCAGTCCATAAGAGACGGCGAAGGATATCAAGGATCTGAAGGATTGGTCTAAGATTCCTCCTAACGTGTTCTCCAATCTCATTGAAACAGGCTCAGTGAAAACATGATGCCCTATCTTTTTTAGATGTTTTTATTACTAGTTAAACAAAATATATTTCTCTGAGCAATTATATTAGTATCAAATAATATAATTGCTCAAAAATCTTTGTTTACATTATAGCTCAATATTGGTATTATTTTTTTGTACACATTATTTTTTGCTCATCTTTATCAAGGGTGACAATAATTATGAACCGGACTGTATACACAGCTCCATCTGTTAGCTAGCCACATGACCTTGGCCCCACATCCTCCACCTACCCCACACCTTCCCCTTTCCACTACCCAGTTCCTTTCCTCAGAGCTGGGCTTGGGCAGCCATAGTTTCCCTCAACCACCAAACTATGTGGACACAATACTTCCCCTATTGTGCGGCTGAGAAGCTCAAGGATCTCTGGTGATTGAAGAGCTCATTGATGACTGCCAACTCTTGAAGAGGTATAATCTGGGCTACATCTGTCCACCTGGCAGGCTTTCATTTTCTGTGGGGATGGGGGGGATGAAGGCAGTGTGGTGAATGGTGGGGGGGGGTGAAGGCCGTGTGGTGAATGGTATTGAAAATGTCTGACACCTTGCAACACCATGCCAGTGCTCTGATTCTCTAAACACTCTCTCTTCTCCGTTTCTCATCCTGGGAGTGTGAATTAAGAGCTCTTAGCTTGTGGAAAGAGAGAATAGGGCTTTTTCTTCCTTTTTAACACATTCTCTCTATTCTGTACGGCAGGGGTGGGGGAGGGGGGGGTGAATACTGACAATACTGAGCCTCATTATCAGCTTTTGTTGTTTGTTAGATTTTCATTTTTGTGCCTCCAACTCCAATACACATCTACCCACAGGCGTAAAACGCACACACACACACACAAAGTCATGCACGCACACACACAGACACGCACAGTACATAGGCAGATGCGGAACTGTCGGAATGCACCTCCTGTGAGAGTGTCAAATTGCTGACATTGCTGAGGGATCAGCATAAATGGAAATAAACATACCACAATACTCTCTCTCTCTCTCTCTCTCTCTCTCACACACACACACACACACACACACACACACACACACACACACACACACACACACACACACACACACACACACACACACACACACACACACACACACACACACACGAAACAAGACACAGTATAATGATGTAGGGTGGCAGAGGATATCTGTTGACTAAAAGCTGCTCTCCAGGGTCACCAATGAGAACATTATGATTCTAGATAGTTAGTGGCTACTGACTGAGGTAAATTGTGTTGCTAACTAGCTGAATTTAAACTCCATTCTGCAGGGCTGTGACAATACCGGTATCGCAATATTTTTTCCATAGCAACAATTATAACAAGAAGCAGACCAAACTTTTTGGTTCTTTCCAAACTACTGTATGTAAAATATTGTGTGCTATAGCTTAGAAAATAAATACATGTGACTCTAGATAAAACAAAATTATGTTTGTTTCCAACATTAGGACTGTTTCTCTAAAGAAGATAAATATGCTTTGTGTTTTGTTTCCTTGCCACGATACTAACGAGTATCGCAATACTGGTATCATCTCCACGCTACTATTCTGTATAATGTTTTATACATACAGACTACCAAACAAACTAGCAAATTTAAAATGATTTTCTCTCAATGTGTTAGCCAAGTGTCATTTTAGATTTGTCTGCACAGAGGTAGATTGCCGCTATGAGATTAAAGTGGTAAAAATTCTTACTTAGACTCACATACGTACATTGATTGCTATATTAGCCAGCAAAGATCTTAGTTATTGTAACATCACCTCACATTCTAATTATCAATATCAAGACTATCATGACACTTTTCCATCTAATAAGAAAATGGTGGGTGCAAATTACTGTTTGTTTTCAAGATGAGAAACAGTGTTTGCTTGCTGAAATATGTAATGCAAATGTAATCAATGTTTAAAAGGGGTGTTTTGGTTTTCAATTACTTTTTTCAGGAGGAGAAGATTGGTACATCTGTGTCTCTAAATCGGAATGCATAAATTATTAGAACACCTGGGAGCCTTGTGAAGTTAAACCATAGGGATTCATTCAAATCAATACAATGTTAGAACATTGTCTTCCCATAGTCAAACAACCCTGGGTGCATATCCTTAAGTCTCAGAGCAGGAGCTCATGTAGGGTCCGTTTTTCTTACATCGAGAGATGGAACCTGATCCTAGATCAGCACTCCTACTCTGAGATGCTTTGTTAATACAAGCCCCGGGCTATTGTCCACTTCATATCACATTATTAGACTATTCAACAGGACATTAGCACTATAATTTACCTACTGCTCTGCTGCCCCATCCCTTTGGGCATTAGTATTCATATTCAAACCAGAGGAAATGTAGGGTATTTATCTCCATGGAAGAAGTATGGGTTATATTCATGCCAGAGGAGGCATATTTAAGGTGTTCAGAAGTAGATCCCTGTGCACTAGCCGAAGCCCTGTATCCTTCCCCAAAGGCTCCATATTAACCTAATGCTGATAATTCCTGACTCCTGGAAGGAGAGAGGAGAGAAGACCAGTGTATTTGAATATTCCCCCTCCTTTCTTCCCTCACTCCCCCCTCCCATCCGAAGCCCTCCAGATATAATTGGCTCCCTCTCTCCCTCAATCCATCTCTCCCTCTCTCCTTTATCGAATATTTCATCACCTTGTAGTGCTGGCTGGAAAAATGGTGTAGCAGGGAGGCAAAATGGTGGTTGTGGTGTAATCAAACCTATTCTAATGACTCTGTGGATCAGGAACATTTATGTTGTTTTTTATTGCCCTGAGGCAGAGAGGGAACAGCTAATCAAGGTGCCTGGTGTTAGTACAGGCTTACTCTTAAAGGTGATAACTTCTACAGTAGTCTAGGGAACCACAATGAAAGCGCACTGTGCTGACTGACAAGAGTATTTGGCTAAGACCCTATCAATCTTTTCAAGGCACTAAGTTTTATGTAGAGTACAGTGAAACATACTGCGGTAGAGTATGAACATATAAACAAGAATCTATACGATCTAAGCTAATCACTCAATGATTCATGTCCCTCCCATTGAGAAGAAGCGTGTTCAAATGATTTGTAGTTGTGTCCAGAGTATAGTATAGTATTATATCAAATTGCATATATTATAGTGTATCAAACGGCCTTGCCTTGCAAAAGGTACATACATACAGTACCAGTCAAAAGTTTGGACACACCTACTCATTCAACGGTTTTTCTAACCAAAAAATGTGTTAAACAAATTTAGATTCTTCAAAGTAATCAGCCTTTGCCTTGATGACAGCTTTGCACACTCTTGGCATTCTCTCAACCAGCTTCACCTGAAATGCTTTTCCAACAGTCTTCAAGGAGTTCATACATAAGCTGAGCAATTGGGTTGAGGTCGGGTGATTGTGGAGGCCAGGTCTTCTGATGCAGCACTCTATCACTCTCCTTCTTGGTCAAATAGCCCTTACACAGCCTGGAGGTGTGTTGGGTCATTGTTCTGTTGAAAAACAAATGATAGTCCCACTAAGCGCAAACAAGATGAGATGGTGTATCGCTACAGAATGCTGTGGTAGCCATACTGGTTAAGTGTGCCTTGAATTCTAAATAAATCACAGACAATGTCACCAGCAAATCATCCCCACACCATCAAACCTCCTCCTCCATGCTTCACGGTGGGAACCACACATGCGGAGAACATCCGTTCGTCTACTCTGTGTTTCACAAAGACAGCGGTTGGAAGCAAAAATCTCAAATTTGGACTCATCAGACCAAAGAACAGATTTCCACCGGTCTAATGTCCATTGCTCGTGTTTCTTGGCCCAAGCAAGTCTCACTTTCTTATTGGTGTCCTTTAGTAGTGGTTTCTTTGCAGTAATTTAACCATGAAGGCCTGAGTCTCCTCTTATCAGTTGATGTTGAGCTTCAGATTGACTGACCTTCATGTCTTAAAGTAATGGACTGTCATTTCTCTTTGCTTATTTGAGCTGTTCTTGCCATAATATGGACTTGGTCTTTTACCAAATAGGGCTATCTTCTGTATACCACTCGGACCTTGTCACAACACAACTGATTGGCTCAAACGCATTAGGAAGGAAAGAAATTCCACAAATTTACTTTTAACAAGGCACACCTGTTCACTGAAATGCATTCCAGGTGACTACCGCATGAAGCTGGTTGAGAGAATGCCAAGAGTGTGTAAAGCTGTCATCAAGGCAAAGGGTGGCTACTGTTTGTTTAATACTTTTTTTGTTACTACATGATTCCATCGTTTTGAAGTCTTCATTATTATTATACATTGTAGAAAAGGGTAAAAAAAAATGAAGACAAACCCTTGAATGAGTAGGTGTGTTCAAACTTTTGACTGGTACTACACATCTCTATAATATGTATGTATAAATGACTGTATGCATTTACTCAAACCTTAGAGGGTTCCCCGGCGCCAAAAAGTTTGAGAACCCCTGGTCTAGCGGTCATAACATTTGCCATTTCTACCCCAGGGCTGGGGGTAGAAGAGACCTAAATGAATCATATAATTTCAGTTGGTAAGTGAGCTACTGTTTGACAGATGACAAAACAAGTGAGATGGAGCAATACAAATCAAAGTTTATTGGTTGCGTACACAAAAGAAAGAGAAAGAAATCAGAACTGACTTATTCTGTATGTAACGGCTGTCGTTAGTGGAAGAAGAGGAGGACCAAGGTGCAGCGTGGTATGTGTCCATATTTATTAAATGAACACGGAAATAACAAAACTAACAAAGAGAAAGACCAAAAACAGTTCTGGCTGGTGCAGACACACAACAGAAAACAGAAAATAATCACCCACAAAACACAATAGAAAACAGGCTACCTAAATATGGTTCTCAATCAGGGACAACGATTGACAGCTGCCTCTGATTGAGAACCATACCAGGCCAAACACAGACAGAGCAAATCATGGAAAAACGAACATAGACAACCCACCCAACTCACGCCCTGACCATACTAAAACAAAGACATAACAAAAGAACTAAGGTCAGAACGTGACACTGTAATCTATTACAAAATATATAACTCCAAATTCTGGCGAAAGAGTTACATGCATGTATAACACCGGTAAATACATTGTGTTGAAACTAAGACGAGAGTGAGTGTTAGTCAGAAGGAAGGATAGAGTACTGATGGAAAAGATAACTTCTATCTCGATAGATTAGATCATTTATACCCAGACGATGGCATTAACATTCAACAGACACACCTACAGTATATCAAGGTGTAGGCTAGAGATACATTCTTATAATGAGATTTCCTTCCTAGCACAGAGCCAGCAGCGTATTTGCAAAGTAATCAAAAGTGGCATTTTGATGGGAATTAGCATATTATACTTCTTGGCCTAATTCTGTTAGTCATTTTGACATGCCATTGATCATTTAATAACATCAATATTAAGGACTTTCGAGAGCAGCTGGAAGGAAGTTAGTGCTAGATCACATCACACTAATCAGATACAGAGCTGTGAGCCATAGCAGAATTATCTTATTCTGCTTTCACTGAGAGAAGCAACCATTGTGATGGGCAGAGTTTCAGACTTCACTCAAAATGTAAATTGACTTGACGGGTAATCAGGACATAATCCTAAATAACAATTGAAAAACTGCCCTTTTGATAGACAATTCGAGAGCTTGGGACTAGAAGGTTCTTTTCGCAAAAAGATGATTCTGAGATAATTGGCTTTAAAGTTCTAAACCCTCATTGGTTTGAATGGTGAAAACAATTTTAATCGTGTATTATTTTGAACTTAACAACATGAATTGGGGGAATTTGGAGTACTTTCTAGGTTGAGAACAATGAACAGAACAAGGCTACGTCAAATAACAACATTTTGACAAAAATGCAGATAGAACCTCATAGTCCCAAACTCAAAAATATGCATGGCTTGACAATGATTGTCCTATACAGTGTGTTTTTTGTCATGTATAGGTCATTGTTTAAGTGTATGTGTTGGGACATATGTAAAGTAATAGTTAGGGACGTTAGTAGGCCTAACAGCTGTTAGTAACAGCTATTGAGTTATTCAAACATATTCGGGGTAATTTGAAGAACAAGTTACTCGTTGACCACAATTGGACAAGTCTTCTATTAACATACGCGCAAAGGTGCAAAGAGAAAATAACTGCAAAAGTAAAAGCATAGATTACCCGGAAGGATAATCCTAACAGCTATTATGGTGACCAAACATTCACAAGCAAATGTATTTGCACAACTAGTTGAAGACTATAGTGCCCAATGTGATAGAAAAGGTGAAGTGAGCATAAGGCTCTACAGCGAGAAGCATGGAGCACACAAGAAGGTAATAGTAACATTATAGTAATTATATTAGGATTATGTACTAGAAGCTGAACACTATTGGACATGTCAAGTACACGACAACAAGGTGCAAGGAGCATGGGGCTGTAAAAGGAGAATGATAGATTACACAGGAAGGTAATATCATATGGCCCTGTTTTGTCTGGTGGCTGGCTGCTATCAGTAGCTGCCAGTTTGATAATTGCTGCCCTGGCCCTGCAGTACTCTTTCACATCCTCCTGACAGGCCAATACAAGCAACGGACAGTTGGAGAGAATGGAGTTGGCTGTTGGCTGCACTTCTGGGTCTAGTTGTAGGTCTGAGTCTAGCTACAAGGCTAACAGCTAATAGTCAGGTACCACATCCCAATCCAAGCTACAGATGACTGGGAGAAGAGAGTTGGCTACAGGTCTGGGGCTAGGAGGCTACAAGGCTTAAGGTGACTAATAGTCAGCTAGCTAGCACAGCACAATCGATAACAGGGTGATGTAATGTGTACTTTGATGGTTTTGCAGAATTCCTGAGATATACTGTATGGGGTACACAGGAATCCATATTAGTTGAGGTATTATGTATCATTATTGGAGTGAGAGGTAGTCATGTATTAGTGTGTATTAGTGTGAGCAAGCAAAGCGAGCCATATCATAAACCCAACTATATCTTTTTTCTTAATGAATTAACTGTAATTGATCATTTCAGTTTGACTCATGGTGCAGTCCTTCAATCCGTAGTGTTACCCACCATTCCTTTGCTATGGTATGATGAAAGGCATTAAACAACAACATATTTCCCATCAGTCTACTCACACAATGTACAGTATAGCTTGGTAGCCATAGGGTTAGGTCAGGGATTGGTATCAGATCCTGCAGTATACGATGTGCATCCAACCAATAAAGTAGGAGTGTGTGTGTAATTGTGGGAGCATACAGTACAGAGCGCGTGTGTGTGTGCATGTGCGCATACGCTTACATGCATGTTTTCACCTCGCCGGTGGGGAAGTATAAAATATAAATAGAATGCCAGTGGAGAGAGAAAGGTAAAGAGATGGAGCGATGAAAAACAACAGGGATTTTCTTTGGTTTAAAAGCCTGTGATCCAGCGTCAAATGTAGTGGTTGAGGTGTGTGTACTACCAATGTGCTGCTGTGCCATTTAGCCACGTTGTAACTGATTGTCTATTCCCCTCAAAACCGGGAGCTCTGTCTGAGACTCCTGCTCCCCATCTTCGCTGTCAGACGTAAAGGTAAATTAGATCAGATGTTCCACACAACTTGCTCTTTTCCGTCCTCCTACTTCCCCTCGATCCCTCTCCCTCTCATTCTCTCTCTCTCCTTCGCCTTTCACTCCCTCTTGCTCTCAGCCCCTCTCCCATCTCTCTTTCACTATCTCCCCTCACTCTCTTCCCATCTCTCTCATCTTTTAATCAGCACCAACAATCCCTTTAGAACGGCCTCTGCTATATTAAAGGGGATGGGGACCATCTTAAACTCTCGACAGAGATTAAGCTGATACCAACTGTGCAGCATGGCAGGTGTTATCATTGTAATGGGAATGAGGTTGGTTTCTCTCTCAATTCAATTAAATTCAGTAGACTCTTTTAACATGGCAAGTTAAATGACTTACATTGTCAACGTATACATACGCTGTATATATGAAAGTATTTGGACACCCCTTAAAATGAGTGAATTTGGCTATTTCAGCCACAGCCATTGCTGACTGGGGTATAAAATCGAGCACACAGCCGTTCAATCTCCATAGACAAACATTGGCAGTAGAATGGCTTTACTGAAGAGCTCGGTGACCGTCAACGTGTTACTGTCATAGGTTGCCACCTTTCCAACTAGTCAGTTCGTCAAATTTCTGCCCTACTAGAGCTGCGGTGGTCAACTGTAAGTGCTGTTATTGTGAAGTGGAAACGTCTTGGAGCAACAACAGCTCAACCGTGAAGTCGTAGGCCACACAAGCTCACAGAACGGGACTGCCGAGTGCTGAAGCCCGTAAAAATAATTTGTCCTCGGTTGTAACACTCACTAACGAGTTCCAAACTGCCTATGGAAGCAGCGTCAGCACAATAACTGTTCGTCGTGAGCTTCGTGAAATGGGTTTTCATGGCCGAGCAGCCACACACATGCCTAAGATCACCACGCGCAATGCCAAAAGTCGTCTGGAGTGGTGTAAAGCTCGCTGTCATTGGACTCTGGAGCAGTGGAAACTCATTCTCTAGAGTGATTTGTATTTATTATGGATCCCCATTAGCTGTTGCCAAGGCAGCAGCTACTCTTCCTGGGGTCCAGCAAAATTAAGGCAGTTTATACAATATTAAAAACATTACAATACATTCACAGATTTCACAACACACTGTGTGCCCTCAGGCCCCTACTCCATAACTACCACATATCTACAGTACTAAATCCATGTGTATTTGTGCGTATAGTGCGTATGTTATCGTGTGTATGGGTGTGTCTGTGCTCATGTTTGTGTTGCTTCACAGTCCCCGCTGTTCCATAAGGTGGGTTTTTTTATCAGTTTTTTAATCAAATTTTACTGCTTGTATCAGTTACTTGATGTGGAATAGAGTTCCATGTTGTCATGGCTCTATGTAGTACTGTGCGCCTCCCAAAGTATGTTCTCAACAGCTCACTGCATTCAACATGTCAATACCTCTCATAAATACAAGTAGTCATGAAGTCAATCTCTCCTCCACATTGAGCCAGGAGAGATTGACATGCATATTATTCATATTAGCTCTCTGTGTACATCCATCCTGGATTTGATGATGAATGATGAAAATTACAGGCCTTTCTCATCTTTTTAAGTGAGAGAACTTGCACAATTGGTGGCTGACTAAATACTTTTTTGCCCCACTGTACATAGACACTCTGGCTTTACTCAAAGTCAGTGGCATGTTGTTAGTTAGTAAAGATTGAAAAAAGTAAGGTGCCTAAACAGCTATCCTGGGGAAATCTTGATTCTACCTGGATTATGTTTGAGAGGCTTCCATTAAAGAACACACTTCACCATCTGGCAGTCCGACAGACAATTCTGGGTTTGGCATATGCCAGTGGAAGGTTACCTGCCCAAATGCACAGTGCCAACTGTAAACTTCGATGGAGAAGGAATAATGGTTCAGGCCAAGCCCCTTAGATCCAGTGAAGAAAAATCCTAACGCTACAGCATACAATGACATTCTAGATGATTCTGTGCTTCCAACTTGGCAACAGTTTGGAGAAGGCACTTTCCTGTTTCAGCATGACAATGCTTTTGTGAACAAAGCGAGGTCCGTACAGAAATGGTTTGTTGAGATCGGTGTGGAAGAATTTGACTGGCCTGCACAGAACCCTGACCTCAACCCGATCAAACAACTTTGGGATGAATTGGAACGCCGACTGAGAGCCAGGCCTAATCGCCCCACATCAGTACCTTTCCTCACTAATGGTTTTGAGGCTGAATGGAAGCACGTCCCTGTAGCAATGTTCCAACATATAGTGGAAAGCCTTCCCAGAAGAGTGGAGGCTGTTATAGCAGCAAAGGGGGGGACCATCTCCATATTAATGCCCATGATTTTGGAACGAGATGTTCGACAAGCAGGTGTCCACATACCTTTGGTCATGTAATGTATAACAACAATGGTGGGACCAACAGCAAAAGGCATCAATAATAATAATAATAGTAGTAGTAGTAGTAGTGGAAATGTGATTACCATTAACAGCAACTACAACAACAATATTCATAAGAATAATAATACATTAAAAACTTCTTATGGCTAGCGGAACCCCTCAACAACATTCTGCTGAAAAGGCAGAGCGCAAAATTAAATAATATTTTTTAGAAATATAACTTTCATACATTCACAAGTGCAATACACCAAATGAAAGATTAACGTCTTGTTAATCTACCCATTGTGTCCGATTTCAAAAAGGCTTTAGAACAAAAGCACACTATATGATTATGTTAGGTCAGAGCCTAGTCACAAAAACACACACAGCCATTTTCCAGCCACAGAGAGGAGTCAGTTTACATTGGCGCTTTATGGTCAGTAATGTTGTGCCTCGAAAACATCTGGCGAATTTTCAGAGAGCCACATCAATTTACAGAAATTCTCATAATAAACTTTGATAAAAGATACAACTATTATGCACAGAATTATAGATATACTTCTCCTTAATGCAACCGCTGTGTCAGATTTCAAAAAAGCTTTACGGAAAAGCAAACCATGCAATAATCTGAATACGGCGCTCAGACACAAAAACAAGCCATGCAGATATCCGTCATTTTGTGGAGTCAGTAAAAGACAGAAATAGCGTTATAAACATTAACTTACCTTTGATGATCTTCATCAGAATGCACCACCAGGAATCCCAGTTCGACAATAAATGTTTGTTTTGTTCGATAAAGTCCATAATTTATGTTCAAATACCTCCTTTTGTTAGTGCGTTTGGTAAACAAATCCAAACTCACGAGGCGCAGGCATGTCCAGGCAAAAGTTCAGACGAAAAGTTCAAACAGTTATATTACAGTTCGTAGAAACATGTCAAACGATGTATAGAATCAATCTTTAGGATGTTTTTACCATAAACCCTCAATAATGTTCCAACCCGAGAATTTCTTTGTCTTAAGAATTGCAATGGAACGCAGGTCACTCTCACATGTGCACACGTGATCAGCTCATGCCACTCTGGCAGAGCCCTGACTCAATCAGCTCTCATTTCCCCCTCCTTCACATTAGAAGCCTCAAACAATGTTCTAAAGACTGTTGACATCTAGTGGAAGCCTTAGGAAGTGCAATATGACCCCATAGACACTGCATATTCGATAGGCAATGAGTTGAAAAACTACAAACCTCAGATTTCCCACTTTCTGGTTGGATTTGTCTCAGTCTTTCGCCTGCCATATGAGTTCTGTTATACTCACAGACATCATTCAAACAGCTTTACAAACTTCAGAGTGTTTTCTATCCAATTCTGCTAATAATATGCACATATTAGCTTCTGGGCCTGAGTAGCAGGAGGTTTACTCTGGGCACGCTTTTCATCCGAACATGAAAATGCTGCCCCCTATCCCAAACAGGTTTTAAAGCAATAGTAGTGGCCAGTCTCAACATGACTGAAAAGCCACATGGCGTGGTATAAAAGCCAAAACAACGGCAAATATTATTGACATTACATTGCATTTCAATTTTCAATGTTTGTCCCTCAGGTTGTGGCAAGAGGACACATATTTGGCTGCCAAAACTGGACATTTAGGCTTTTCACCCAATAAATATGATTTCTACTGATTGATAATGTGGCAAAATAAAGATTCTCTTAGGTCTGAGAATTTGTCACAATATAACAGGAAATGCAACTCTGTCTCTACCTCTCCCCGAGGGCAGAGTGAGCACAGCCTATCCTCTCTGGGCAGCCAGGTTTGCCTGTGATGACCGGCCTGTATGTCCAGACTGTGCTCACTGAGTCTGTACCTACTCAGTGTTTTCCACAGTTTTCTATCATTCACAGTGTCTTCCACCATGTACTGTAAGGCTGGTGATTTACTCAAACTCTGAGTAACTACGTTCAAGCAAAATATCATCATGCTAAGCAAGACCCTAAGCAAGGCCACTCATGTGAGCTGATCCAGATGGCAGAATCTGCAGTTGATGATTATCTGACACGAATGCTGATGGTTAGATGATCATAATTTATCATGTATATTTCAAATAACTCTGAAATATTAATGTCACTGAATTTACCATTTTGTATTGGCATTCTTATTCTTGGACAGTGCTGCAGCCGTTATGATGAACTAATGATGGTGTTTGTTTTTGTCGTCTTCAGGCAGGAACCAGTATCCAGGAGCACCTTGATGTGATTGACCAGAGCCGCCAACCATATCTTCTTGCAGTCAGGACCAGGAAGAGCAGCATCCATGCTTACTTCATCATCCTGGACAAGTGAGCCTTGCCATGCAAGTCAACTAGTGCTCTTGGTGCCCTCGATGAGCTTTTCAAGACTCACTTTGTTTTTGGTTCGGCTTCCAATATAATGCTGAGCAACATGTATACCTTCATACAGACAACTGTGTACAACATAGACATTGGGAAGGTTAAGGAGACTCCAAGGGTTGCTGAGCTCAGAGATAGACTCTTGCACTAATGCTGATTAAGTTATGATGATTTGTTTTGTTTGCCGTGCTAGTCATGGAAGTACCAACTTGCTCGTGAGGCATCCAGTTGATGCATGGAATGTGCCCTGGTAGAACTTAGACTAAAATGTGGTCAAGCAGTTTGTTGTGTATTTGGTACATTTTCAGTCTTTAGGAAGCATTTGACCTCGGCACATTCCGGAGACTTTTGTTAAACAATAACTTGGATGCTAATACAGCCGTTGATAATCAGCCAAGTAATGCTGATTTTCCTTCAAATTCTAGTTGTAACCATGTTGTACCAATATCTAACAAGAACACACTTGATATGTGTGCGTCTGCTATAGCCCAAATGCAGGCTGCGGGTGTAGGTCAGACGGCTGTAAATAGTTTTGTATCTTCCGTGGAAGAAGCAGTTCAACAGATACAAGGTCAAGCTAAAGCAACCGCTCTTACTTGTATATCTTCAAAAGACACAGAAACTGTCAGACAAAATTATTTTCAGGATATTGAAAATCCTTTCACATTGTTGAATTCGGTTTCAAAACGAAGTGCTTATTTCATGCAAAAATGGGGAACAGTTCAACCAGTTGAGAAAGTCCTTGGTGTTAGATTTGACAACAGAAGAAACAACACTACTGGAACTTATGATCAAATAGTCAGAACTGATACATTTTCTTACGTTCCAATTCTCCGGACATTGCAGTCAATTTTGAAGAACCCAAACAGAAGTGGCATGTTTAACTCAGGGCATAATTTTAAAGATGGAGTTTACTTTGATTTGGAAGATGGACTATATATGAAGAGACATCCTCTCTTTTCTAAAGAGAAAAATGCATTGCAAATTCTACTCTTTTATGACTTTGAGACTGCTAATTAATTGGGATCAAAAAAAGTGTATTCACAAGTTGGGATATATACTTATTTAGAGAAATGTTACCCCAAAGTTTAATTCAATTTTGGTAAATATTCACTTATGTGCACTCTTCCATACCCAGGACCTTAAAACGTATGTATTTGATTCCATTCTTGAGCCAATAGTAAGTGATTTGAAAGTGCTTGTGACTGAGGGTATTGAAGTTCCCTTCATCAGTGGTCGTATACATGGCAGTATTGTCCAAGTAACTGGCGATAATCATTGCCTGTGGTTTTGTGGAATCATTTAGTGCTTTTTATTGTTGCCGTTTTTGCCTCACTGAATTTTCAAACTGTGTTCTCGGAGGATGACCCAAGAGTGACTTTACGAACGAAACACACTCAGACCATTGTCAAACTATTCAGTCAAACCCAACACTACCTCATGTGAAGCATGCTTGCTTATTGAACTCTCTGCAGTACTTCAAAACTACTGAGAATGTTTCTGTTGATATAATGCGTGACGTTTTAGAAGGAGTTGCACAGTTTAGGTAAAGGTAAAACTTGGTAAAACTTGTGTTACAGTACATACAAGCCAACTTTGTGACTGCTAAAGATGTGTACTGTCACGGCTGTTGTTGAAGGAAGACCAAAGCGCAGCATTGTGAGCGTACATTACTGTTTATTTCTGCATGACGCCAACAAAACAAGACACAAACGTGACGCTTACAGGGCTAAGTGCCACAAACAAAGTCAACTACCCACACTGAAAGTATGATTCCCAATCAGAGACAACGATAGACAGCTGTCCCTGATTGAGAACCATACCCGGCCAAAACAAAACATAGAATGCCCACCCCACATCACACCCTGATCTAACCAAATAGAGAAATAAAACGGCTCTCTAAGGTCAGGGCGTGACATGTACAGTAGAGTTCATTCATTTAACTATGGCTACACAGAGAGGAGGAATCGTCCACCTGCACTCAAATTGGATGATGGGAGCAATGATTTGAGTCTAAATGCTATCCAGTCTTAGTGTCTTCTCCGTTATTTGCCTTTGATATTTGGTGATCTGGTACAGAAAGATGATAAATACTGCCAGCGGCTTCTGTTACTACTACAAATTGTAAATAGTGTTTTCTCCTACACTAACAGAGGGCATGACTATCTATCTGAAGCACTTAACTGCTGAACATCATAGGCTTTTCAAGTATTTGTTTCCTGATAGAAATCTGATACTGAATCATCACTTCATGATACAACATCCTCGTTGTATAAGGAATATTGGGCCCATTCTTCACTCATGGTGTATGCGCTACAGGGCAAAACATAATTTCTTAAAAAAGCAACTGAAGAGTTTTAAGAATGTCATTATGACCGTAGCCAAGTAACACCAAAATTACATGGCATATAATTGGGAAACACTCGAATTGGGAAACGTTCAGCCAGGATAGACTAGCTATAGGTCCAGGAAAGATGTCAAGGCTCAATGACGTGAAAGAAGGCCATGAGATTGCTGCCAAGCTGAATGTTTCAGTGCACACATGTTTTGTCAGTTAACTGGGTAAAGCCCCATGCTACAGAATATCGTCTTGATTTGGTCATATGTGGTGAAGTAGTTATTGAAATGGCAGTATTTTACAAAATTAAGACTATTGTTCTGAAAGAGGAAAATGTTTTTTTGGTTGGGTCAGGTCTTGAAACCTTACGTATGTTTTGATGATCATTTGCATGCATTTAAAGTTTTTTTGAAGCAAAGTCCACCATGCAATGTATTACATCATGTAAATGACATCATGTACCACAAACCTTTTGATTTCCTCATGTCATATGGCGCAAGGGATTTTTTGTTCTACATTGTCCCCTACTGTCACTTGATAACAGTTTAAGCCAGGGCTGATACTTATGGTTAGGTAGTGAGAAACATATGTTTTTAATGTAAATGTCAGCATTTTCCAACAAACCTATTGATTTGCTCATGTCATATGGAGCAGGGGATTATTTTGAGTACATTCTACTCTCACTTGATAACAGTTTAAGCCAGGGCTGGGATTTATGGTTTGGTCATAATAAACATATTTTAATATTGAAACAGCTTTGCTTTGAGTTTATTGTAAAATTCCGAGTGCTTTTACAAAATATAATTTCCATTTACATGAGGGAAGAGTAAATATATGAACACTGAATAGAGTGAACACATTTTTACTCTAATAGGAGTCACCCTAGATCAAGACTAGTGAGTGTCACTATAACACTCAAAGTGTTGGTTACCTCTTAGGGTTACATTTAATCAACACCGGCCAGTGTAGTGCAGTGTTAACATTTTGCACTCCTCAGTGTTAAATCATCACTAGAAATGTAACACTTTGATCAGTGTACTTTTTACTCTGTGTAGAGTGGGACCATATGTACTTTCTGACAGTGTTAAATGTAACACTTTCAAATTTACTGTGTATGACAAAAAAATTGAAATAAACTTCAATGCTACTTAGAAAGTACTGTACACAATTATTGAACTACTATTACTGGCCAACCTATAAACGCAATTTATACAACTTAAAACTGTTTTTTTTAAGTCTTACCAAGCCCTTCACATCCAGAAAGCGTGGAAATTCAGTTAGGATGGTAGGGCATTTACTCGGGTCGTGGGTAATCTTCTTCCTGTACTCAAAGGTCAATTTCATCTTCTGTTTGACTGTTTCTTCATCAGAAGAATGCTTCATAAGATAAATGTCCTCTCGGCACTGGTCTTCACTCAGGGTAGCCAAAGTGGATGGACTGGACTGCCTCTCAGCAGTTTGCCCTCCAGAGTATAGTTGATTGGGCCTTTTCTCTGATGAAGCTAAATTCCTCTGAATGGTTTTGATTCAATACGAGAGGTACCATTCTCCACTATTTCGGGTCGTAATAATGTTCCTTTAAGAAAATTAACATGGTTACTAATCTTGGAAGAAAAAACAAATAATCAAGTTCCATTTGCTCAGATACCATACCAGACGAATTAAACGCAGTTGTAATGTATACTTATTTTCCATCATAATTTGCAAATAAATTAATTAAAAGTCCTACAATGTGATTTTCTGGATTTTTCTTTCTCATTTTGTCTCTCATAGTTGAAGTGTACCTATGATTAAAATTACAGGCCTCTCTCATCTTTTAAGTGGGAGGACTTGCACAATTGGTGGCTGACTAAATACTTTTTTGCCCCACTGTACATATCAATTTGCGGTGTAGGGATCCTTTCTGGTATTGGAACAAGGAGATGATGCCCTGTGTAAACGTTTCTCTCACACTGCGTGGTGGTGATTTTCTGACATGAATATAATGTTATGTTTAGACAGCAATCAGAATCTTCACAAGCAGCATTGGTCCCCAGTCAGCTAAATATCAGGAGTGATTCTTGAATCAGTATCATGCCCATCGAGTTTGATACAAGAGAAATCTTCTACCAATAGCAGTGGATGGTCAGCAGTAGCCTAACCAATTATGTGACTGAGATACTCATACAGAAGTCATTTTTAACATTCAGCAGATATGGGAGCAAGTAATGCTCAACCATTTTCATTATGAATCTTTCCTTTAAACTCACCCATCGGTCTCTGTCATCGCCGAAACACTGCTTTGCTTTATCTTGGCCAGGTCGCAGTTGTAAATGAGACCTTGTTCTCAACTAGCCTAACTTGTTAAATAAAGGTGAAATAAATTAATTAAATAAATAAATGTTGATCATCTTTCCTCTGGTGCAGTCAGTCAGGCTGCTAGTTTTTAGTTATTCCTTGATGACAACCTCTCCACCAGGCTTTTTCTTCACTATGCTCTCTATTAGCTGTAAATTAAAACAGCAGCGAAAAATCCATTTGATGCCAAGTGAATTCAAGAATGAATTACAAACGTACATTTTTTGCTTCATCATCAGATCTGCCATGCTTTCATGAGGGGCTTCCATCCTTGCTCAAAATGATTGTATCAACCGTCTCATGGTCTGAACCACCCATCACAGAACTGGGAGAGACAGGACTCAACAGCGAAGATTCTGAAATACACGATGACAATACAGGCATGTCAAATGTATGGTTATATTGAAAGTGATGCCACAAGTAACCAAGACATGAAAACCAGCACATACCTTTAGCATCATTGTTCAGTGTGAGCTTGAAAACACCAAGATCTGGTCGTGTCACCACCTCCTCAAACACATCCCCATCAACTTCAGTTCCAGACCCATCATACAGCCTTGCCTCTGATAAATTAGTAAGCATTTCAAATTTCAGGAAAGCTGTGACAAACATTAAAAAAACAACCTACAATTAGAATTGCAATCTTAATGGTAAGAGTAATCAAACTGACTGGTTTGAAAACAATACATTTATTTCCAATCACAAATTAAATGTGTACCTCCAACCAAAAGGTTTTCAAGTGTCAGGTCAATGATCTTGACATATTTTTGTTCACCATTGAATTTCACCCTGATCAGCATGACGAGGTCTGAAAGTAGTTAATGGTATGAGATAAGACCAACATGGATGAAAAAGCATTACATTTGTATTTCAATCATGCCACATTATATAAGGATAACTACAAACATTTTCACCAATACTCCTTTACTTAGCAATGATAATGATAATTTCAAAGTATATTATGAAAATATTGGATCATGACCACAACTTGTCTGATATTACTTGAAGCAGGTCCCAAACTACATCAAACAGAATATTCAACTCACTTTCATTGTCCCGAAATATTGACGGCCTAATTAGTCCAGTAAAATACACTCATAATTCCAGGTAGTCACTATTGGTCATGTTCTTGGAGCAGTCTTACAAGACTGCCAATATCCACTGGTGATAAAGCGAGTGGGAAACGCAGTTAGCTAGACTAGCTAGCTGCCGATGCAATGGCCACAATATTTACATAATATTTATAAGCATCATTTATAAGCATCACCCACAAGTCAAAAATGCAGTTATAATTTGGCTAAATAGACAACTCACCTTAATCAGATTAGTCCTCAATATATAGTAAGCAGCCGAAATAAAGAGAACAAACTAGCATGAGGCGAATAAAGCTTGGTGTTGAAATGAGACACGCTCCCATGGAACCACCACGTGGAGCAGACGAACTGCACAGGACAGGGGCGAGCTAGTTAGTTAGTATGCTAGCTATCTAGCAAAGACTTGCAAAAAGTGAAACGCAAGTAACTCTAACATTAGCTGCACACACACACACAATCAAAACTGTGAGACTTTTTATGTTACACTGCAGTCTGACAACCATGTATCAAAATAGCTAAATAATATATGTGAAATAATTGTTTAAAACTCACCGTTGCGTGGAACAAATTTAGATTTTGTTGATCCAACAATGACGTCGAGAAAATAGGAAATTTGAACGCGGAAACTGAATTCATGGGCAGGGTTATGATGACGTTTACACTTACTGAGTAAAAGTCTACACTAATCGAGTAAAATTGTACACCTTAGCAATTAACACCAGTTATCAGCACTGATGCTAGGTGTCATTTGGCACTGCCAGTTGCTATAACAACTCTATGGGAGTCGATCACTTTTGACACAGTGAATTTAACACCGGTGATTTTACTGTGTATCTTTCCAATAGGTGATATATTTTGTATTAGTGATAATTTTGACGGGCCATATTTTCTGAGTGCTGTTCTGAGGCTCTCTGGGGTTGGTTTGGGTTAGTGAACTGAGCCTCAGAACCAGCTCACCGAGGGGACTCTTCTCTTGTTTCATCTCTTGACTCTTTAGGGCTGTGTAATGAAATGTTTTGGGGTTGCTTGTTTTTAGATGGTTGTAAAATTTGATGGCTCTTTTTTCAATTCGAATAAGGAGGGGTGTTGGCCCAATTCTGCTCATTTTATTGTACTTGCAATACACTCTTGCAAAACTCTGCATGCAGTATTTTGATTGGATTTTTGTCCCATTTGGTCATATCATTATTAGAGATTGGACCCCATACTTCGTTGCCATATAGAGCAATTGGTTCTTTAACTGATTGGAACATTTTGAGACAGATTCTAATTGGAATGTCGATTTTAATGTTCCTTTTAATGGCATAGAACGCTCTTCTCGCTTTGTTGCTGAGCTTATTCACAGTCATGTGAAAGCTACCTGTGTTGCTGATATTTTGTCCTAGATACATGTAGGTTTTGGTGGGTTCTAATAGAACAGTGTCCAAATATAATTTATATTTGCTTTCCTGATTTCTGGACCTCTTTTGCAATATCATTATATTCGTTTTTTTTTTGTTAACTGTCAGAGCCCAGGTCTGTGCAGATGATTTAAGTGCTGCTGTTACTCCTCAATGGTAGACAGCAGCACCAGGTCATCTGGTTACAGCAGCCACTTGATTTCAGTGTTATGTAGGGTGAGACCAAGTGCTGCAGATTGTTCTAATGTTTTTTCCAATTCATTAACGTAGATGTTAAATAATGTTGGACTAATTGAGCAGCCCTGTTTCACTCATTGTCCCTGAGAGAATAAATATGTTTGCTTCTTGCCAATTTTAACACCACATTTTTTTGTGTACATTGATTTAATAACGTCAAATGTTTTCCCTCAAATACCACTTTCTATTTCTTTATATAAAAAAATATTGTCAAATTGTGTCACGACTTCCGCCGAAGTTGGCTCTCCTGCCTGTTCGGGCGGTGCTCGGCGGTCGTCGTCACCGTCCTACTAGCCACCATCGATCCCTTTTTCGTTTGTCTGTTGGTTTTGTCTTATTAGTTTCACCTGTGTGTATTTTAGTTTATTGACGTCCTTATTTATAGTAGGTTGTCCCGCCCTTGTTTCGTGCGGGATTGTTTTGGTTTCATGTATTTTAGTGAATACGTATTGTGTTATTTGCTCCGATATATCTTAATCCTGTGTTGGATTATTTCACCCTGTTTTCGGGTTTTCAGTGTTTGTTCCGGAGAATAAACTATCGACTCACTGCACCTGCTCTCTGCGCTTGATTCCACCTACCTTGTTAATACGTGACAGAATCCCGCACCACCCATGGAATCAGCAGGAGCAGCCGCGTCTCCTCTCCCATCGATGGAGGAGAGAGTCCTCCACCACACCAGCGTGCTCCATCGGATTGGTTCTGCCATGGACCAAATGATGGAGAGGATGGATCGATGGGAGAGGAGTGGTCTTCCCACATCATCGCTAGCACCCCCTTCTCCAGCACCTCCTGTTCCTACGACCACATCTGGCTCCGGGGCTCTGCGGTTGACACTCCCACGGGAGTATGACGGAACGGCGGCTGGGTGCCAGGGTTTCCTCCTTCAACTGGAGCTATACCTGGCTACCGTGCGTCCTGCTCCCTCTGGAGAGGAGAGCGTGAGCGCCCTCGTCTCCTGCTTGACTGGGCGAGCCCTCGAGTGGGCCAACGCAGTATGGAATGGCCCGGACTCGGCGAGGGATAATTACCCAGAGTTCACCCGCCGATTCCGAGCTGTTTTTGACCATCCACCAGAGGGTCGGGCGGCGGGTGAACGGCTGTTCCACCTGCGGCAGGAGACGAGGAGCGCTCAGGACTTTGCTCTGGAGTTCAGGACCTTGGCCGCAGGAGCAGGATGGAACGACAGGGCCTTGGTCGACCATTTCAGATGCAGTCTCAGGGAGGACGTCCGCAGGGAGCTGGCATGTCGGGACACCACCTGCACACTGGATGAGCTCATTGACTTGGCTATCCGTCTCGACAATCTGCTGGCTGCTCGCGGGCGTTCGGATCAGGCCCTGTCGTTTCCACTTCCCAGCCCTCCTGCCCCTATCCCTATGGAATTAGGAGGGGCAGCTTCGAGGGAGACCGGAGGAGGAGTGTCCTCCTGCACCAGTTGTGGTCGACGAGGGCACACGTCAGACCGGTGCTGGAGGAACTCGTCTGGGAGTCGGGAGGGCAGGCGGAGCACTGCTCGATCACCCCAGGTGAGTAAGCACCAGACTCACCCAGAGCCTCCTGTCGGTCATGTGTATGTTTTGATTTCTTTCCCTGGGTTTTTTCCCTATCTACAGCATAAGGCGCTAGTCGATTCAGGCGCAGCTGGGAATTTCATGGATCGTGGGCTTGCGTTAAGGCTAGGGATTCCCCTGGTGTCGGTTGATCAACCTTTCCCCGTGCACTCATTAGATAGCCGACCATTAGGGTCAGGAGTGATTAGGGAGGCTACGGTGCCACTGGACATGGTAACGCAGGGGGATCATAAGGAGCAGATTAGTCTGTTCCTTATAGATTCACCTGCGTTTCCGGTGGTGTTGGGGGTTCCCTGGTTAGCTCAACACAACCCGGTGATTTCCTGGCGACAGGGGGCTCTTAAGGGGTGGTCAGAGGAGTGTTCAGGTAGGTGTAGAGGAGTTGCCGTTGGTGCGACTACGGTGGAGAGTCCAGACCAAGTTTCCACCGTGCGCATTCCCTCTGAATATGCCGATTTGGCTATCGCCTTCAGTAAAAAGAAGGCGACCCAATTACCACCTCATCGTCGAGAGGACTGCGTGATAAACCTTCTGGAGAACGCTGCACTTCCTAGGAGTCACGTGTATCCATTGTCCCAGGAGGAGACGGTAGCGATGGAAACATACGTTACTGAATCACTGAGACAGGGGTACATTCGGCCCTCCGCATCACCCGTCTCCTCGAGCTTCTTTTTTGTGAAGAAGAAGGATGGAGGTCTGCGTCCGTGCATTGATTATAGAGGTCTAAATTCCATCACAGTGGGGTTTAGTTACCCACTACCTCTCATCGCCACGGCGGTGGAATCATTTCACGGGGCGCGCTTCTTCACAAAACTGGACCTGAGGAGCGCGTATAATCTGGTGCGTATCCGGGGAGGGGATGAGTGGAAAACTGCATTCAGTACTACATCTGGTCATTATGAGTACCGCGTCATGCCATACGGGTTGAAGAATGCTCCAGCCGTTTTCCAATCCTTCGTAGACGAGATTCTCCGAGACCTGCTCGGGCAGGGAGTGGTAGTGTACATCGATGACATCTTGATCTATTCTGCCACACGCGCGGCGCATGTGTCTCTGGTGCGTAAGGTACTTGGGCGACTGCTGGAGCATGATCTGTATTGCAAGGCGGAGAAATGTGAGTTTTTCAAACAGTCCGTTTCCTTCCTGGGATATCGTATTTCCACCTCTGGGGTGGTGATGGAGGATGACCGCGTTACAGCCGTGCGTAATTGGCCGACTCCGACCACGGTGAAAGAGGTGCAGCGGTTTTTAGGGTTTGCCAATTACTACCGGAGGTTTATCCGGGGTTTTGGTCAGGTAGCTGCTCCCATCACCTCGCTGCTGAAGGGAGGACCGGTGCGCTTGCGCTGGTCAGCAGAGGCGGGCAGAGCATTCACTCGTTTGAAGGAGCTGTTCACCAATGCACCCGTGTTGGCGCATCCGGACCCCTCTTTAGCGTTCATAGTGGAGGTGGATGCGTCCGAGGCTGGGGTCGGAGCCGTGCTGTCCCAACGCTCGGGCGTGCCACCCAAACTTCGCCCTTGTGCTTTCTTTTCGAGCAAGCTCAGCCCAGCAGAGCGAAACTATGATGTGGGGGACCGGGAGTTGTTAGCTGTAGTCAAGGCTCTGAAGGTGTGGAGACATTGGCTTGAGGGGGCTAAACACCCTTTTCTCATCTGGACTGACCATCGTAATCTCGAGTATATCCGGGCAGCGAAGAGAATGAATCCACGTCAGGCTAGATGGGCCATGTTTTTTACCAGATTCCGGTTTACCCTCTCATACCGGCCCGGCTCCCAAAACACCAAGGCCGACGCGCTGTCCCGCCTCTATGATACCGAGGAGCGGCCCGTTGAGCAAACTCCCATCATTTCACCGTCATGTCTCGTGGCACCGGTGGTATGGGAGGTGGACGCAGAGATAGAGGGGGCCTCACGGTCAGAGCCGGCCCCTCCCAACTGTCCAGTAGGAACCCAGTACGTACCGAGGGGGGTCCGGGACAAGCTGATTCGGTGGGCTCATACTCTCCCCTCCTCGGGTCATCCTGGCATCGAGAGGACAGTGCGGAGTCTGAGAGGGAGATACTGGTGGCCCACGCTAGCTAAAGACGTGAGATTTTATGTCTCCTCCTGCTCCGTGTGTGCTCAGAGCAAGGCTCCTCGGCACTTGCCTAGAGGGAAATTACAACCCCTCCCCGTTCCACAACGGCCGTGGACACACTTATCGGTGGACTTTCTTACCGACCTTCCCCCGTCCCAGGGAAGTACTACAATCCTGGTCGTTGTGGATCGGTTTTCTAAGTCCTGTCGTCTCATCCCGTTGCCCGGTCTCCCTACGGCCCTGCAGACTGCTGAGGCCTTGTTTACCCATGTCTTCCGGCACTATGGGGTGCCTGAGGACATCGTTTCTGATCGGGGTCCCCAATTCACGTCCAGAGTATGGAGGGCGTTTATGGAGAGACTGGGGGTCTCGGTCAGTTTAACCTCAGGTTTTCACCCCGAGAGTAATGGGCAGGTGGAGCGCGTAAATCAAGAGGTGGGCAGGTTTCTGCGGTCCTATTGCCGGGACCGGCCTGGTGAGTGGGCAAGGTATGTTCCCTGGGCTGAACTAGCTCAGAACTCCCTACGCCACTCCTCAACTAACTTGTCTCCTTTTGAGTGTGTGTTAGGTTACCAGCCGGTCCTGGCTCCATGGCATCAGAGCCAGACCGAGGCTCCTGCGGTGGAGGAATGGGTACAGCGCTCCAAGGACACATGGAAAGCCGTTCAGGACTCACTACGGGTAGCGGGCGAACGGCAGAAGAGGAGCGCT
Organism: Oncorhynchus mykiss; assembly: GCF_057628025.1. Lineage (NCBI taxonomy): Eukaryota > Metazoa > Chordata > Actinopteri > Salmoniformes > Salmonidae > Oncorhynchus > Oncorhynchus mykiss. Next base: position 35,768,788 of record NC_143041.1, read on the forward strand.
GACCAACACCGCAGTGAGGCCCCCGTGTTTGCACCGGGGGACAGGGTCTGGCTCTCGACCCGGAACCTGCCCCTCCGCCTGCCCTGTCGGAAGCTGGGGCCGCAGTGTGTGGGGCCGTTTAAAGTCCTGAGGAGAATAAACGAGGTGTGTTACAGGTTACAACTTCCTAGGTATTACCGTATTAACCCCTCGTTTCATGTGTCTCTCCTCAGGCCGGTGGTGGCTGGTCCCCTGCAAGAAGGTGAGGTGCCTGAGGTCCCTCCGCCCCCCCTGGACATCGAGGGGTCCCCGGCGTACACAGTTCGGGGCATTCTGGATTCGAGACGCCGGGTGGGGGGCCTACAGTACCTCGTGGACTGGGAGGGGTACGGTCCGGAGGAGAGATGCTGGGTTCCGGTGAGGGACATTTTGGACCCTTCTCTCCTGAGTGATTTCCACCGCCTCCACCCGGATCGCCCAGCACCTCGTCCTCCGGGTCGTCCTCGAGGACGGTGGCGGCACGCTGCGGGGGCCGCGCGTCAGGGGGGGGGTACTGTCACGACTTCCGCCGAAGTTGGCTCTCCTGCCTGTTCGGGCGGTGCTCGGCGGTCGTCGTCACCGTCCTACTAGCCACCATCGATCCCTTTTTCGTTTGTCTGTTGGTTTTGTCTTATTAGTTTCACCTGTGTGTATTTTAGTTTATTGACGTCCTTATTTATAGTAGGTTGTCCCGCCCTTGTTTCGTGCGGGATTGTTTTGGTTTCATGTATTTTAGTGAATACGTATTGTGTTATTTGCTCCGATATATCTTAATCCTGTGTTGGATTATTTCACCCTGTTTTCGGGTTTTCAGTGTTTGTTCCGGAGAATAAACTATCGACTCACTGCACCTGCTCTCTGCGCTTGATTCCACCTACCTTGTTAATACGTGACAAATTGAATCAAATGCTTTATTTAAGTCTACAAAACATGAGTAGATGTTGCCTTTGTTTTGTTTGACTTGTTTGTCAATTAGAGTGTGGAGGGTGTACATGTGGTCTGTTTTGGTAATTCAGTAAAAATACAATCTGGCTTCTGCTCAGGACATTATGTTCATCAAGGATGAGTCTGCTATTTATGATTGTAAGGGTTGTCGTCGGGAGAAAGAGAGGAGGACCAAAGCGCAGTGTGGTAAGTGTTCATGATGATGTTTAATTAAAACTCAGAACACTAAACAATAAATGACAACGTGAATTTACCAAAACCGAAACAGTACCGTGTGGCCCAAACACTGAAACAAACACCCACAAACCAAAAGTGAAACCCAGGCTACCTAAGTATGATTCTCAATCAGGGACAACAATTGACAGCTGCCTCTGATTGAGAACCATACTAGGCCGAACTCAAAAACCAACATAGAAAAACCAACAGACTGCCCACCACAACTCACGCCCTGACCATACTAAAACAAAGACAAAAACAAAGGAACTAAGGTCAGAACGTGACAATGATACTGCAGAGAATTTTCCCGAAGTTGCTGTAAAGTTCTCCGTAATTATTTGATTCAAATTTGTCTCCATTTTTCTAGATTGGTGTGATCAATCCTTGTTTCCAACAGTTTGAGCATAACCAATATGAATTTGTTGTCTGTATATTTGATCATTTCATTTAAAATACCATCAGCACCACAAGCTTTATTGGGTTTCAGAGTGAATAGTTTTTCCGATAATACTTGTTCTGTAATTGGGGTATCCACAGGATTAGTCTTTGGCCACTGATTCAAGGATTTGTAATTTGTCTTGTTTATACACTGCTCAAACAAAATAAAGGGAACACTAAAATAACACATCCTAGAATGAATGAATGAAATAATCTTATGAAATACTTTTTTCTTTACATTGTTGAATGTGCTGACAACAAAATCACACAAAAATTATCAATGGAAATAAAATGTATCAACCCATGGAGGTCTGGATTTGGAGTCAAACTCAAAATTAAAGTGGAAAACCACACTACAGGCTGATCCAACTTTGATGTAATGTCCTTAAAACAAGTCAAAATGAGGCTCAGTAGTGTGTGTGGCCTCCATGTGCCTGTACAACCTCCCTACAATGCCTGGGCATGCTCCTGATGAGGTGGCGGATGGTCTCCTGAGGGATCTCCTCCCAGACCTGGACTAAAGCATTCGCCAACTCCTGGACAGTCTGTGGTGCAACATGGCGTTGGTGGATGGAGCGAGACATGATGTCCCAGATGTGCTCAATTGAATTCAGGTCTGGGGAACGGGCGGGGCGGGCCAGTCCATAGCATCAATACCTTCCTATTGAAGGAACTGCTGACACTCCAGCCACATGAGGTATAGCATTGTCTTGCATTAGGAGGAACCCAGGGCCAACCGCACCAGCATATGGTCTCACAAGGGGTCTGAGGATCTCATCTCGGTACCTAATGGCAGTCAGGCTACCTCTGGCGAGCACATGGAGGGCTATGCGGCCCATGAAAGAAATGCCACCCCACACCATGACTGACCCACCGCCAAACCGGTCATGCTGGAGGATGTTGCAGGCAGCAGAACGTTCTCCTACGGCGTCTCCAGACTGTCACATGTGCTCAGTGTGAACCTGCTTTCATCTGTGAAGAGCACAGGGCGCCAGTGGTGAATTTGCCGATCTTGGTGTTCTCTGGCAAATGAAAAACATCCTGCACGGTGTTGGGCTGTAAGCACAACCCCCACCTGTGGACGTCGGGCTCTCATACCACCCTCACGGAGTCTGTTTCTGACCGTTCGAGCAGACACATGCACATTTGTGGCCTGCTGGAGGTCATTTTGCAGGGCTCTGGCAGTGCTCCTCCTGCTCCTCCATGCACAAAGGCGGAGGTAGCGGTCCTGCTGCTGGGTTGTTGCCCTCCTACGGCCTCCTCCACGTCTCCTGATGTACTGGCCTGTCTCCTGGTAGCGCCTCCATGCTCTGGATACTAAGCTGACAGACACAGCAAACCTTCTTGCCACAGCTCGCATTGATGTACCATCCTGGATGAGCTGCACTACCTGAGCCACTTGTGTGGGTTGTAGACTCCGTCTCATGCTACCACTAGAGTGAAAGCACCGCCAGCATTCAAAAGTGACCAAAACATCAGCCAGGAAGCATAGGAACTGAGAAGTGGTCTGTGGTCCCCACCTTCAGAACCACTCCTTTATTGGGGGTGTCTTGCTAATTGCCTTTAATTTCCACGTGTTGTCTATTCCATTTGCACAAAAGCATGTGACATTTATTGTCAATCGGTGTTGCTTCCTAAGTGGACAGTTTGATTTCACAGAAGTGTGATTGACTTGGATTTACAATGTGTTGTTTAAGTGTTCCCTTTATTTTTTTGAGCAGTGTATTTTTGTTCAGGTTTCTTTGTTATATTGCTGTAAATGTGGTATGTTTAATTTATTCAACTTTTCAGAGAAGTGGTTTATTGTATGGATTCCTCAACTACATGCATCTGATTTCTAATGTGCTTTTTTGTTCTTATGGTGTGCCTGTATTGCTTCAGTGTTTACCCATAATGAAGGCATATATTTTTGGATCTCTGTGTTTTTGATTAGATATATTTCTCAATCACTTCCTTAGATTTTTGCAATCATTATCAAACCATTTTTCATTATTTATTATTTTTGGTTTGATCTTATGTTTCTTTTTCATTGATGTATGAGAAGGTTAAGGCAAAAAAGTTGTCCAGGAAGGATTGTATTGTTTGGCGACTAATTCCTTTTTTGGTAGATTTCTGTATTGTTTGCACTACATCTATAAGCCTGTTAAGTAGCATGCAACGTTTTGGGCCTTGGTGCTTCATGGTTGAGTTCCACTCTTCCCGGATACACTGTGGTCTGAGAGAAGTGTTAAGGGGCTGACTGTGAAGGCTCTGAGAGACTCTGGGTTGAGGTCTGTGATAAAGTAGTCTACAGTACTGTTGCCAAGGGATATTTTTTTTAGGTAGGCTAGTTGAGAACAAGTTCTCATTTACAACTGCGACCTGGCCAAGATAAAGCATAGCAGTGTGAACAGACAACAACACAGAGTTACACATGGAGTAAACAATAAACAAGTCAATAACACAGAAAAAGTCCATATAGTCTTTATACATTGTGTGCAAAAGGCATGAGGAGGTAGGCGAATAATTACAATTTAGCAGATTAACACTGGAGTGGTAAATGATCAGATGGTCATGTGCAGGTAGAGATACTGGTGTGCAAAAGAGCAGAAAAATAAATAAATAAAAACAGTATGGGGATGAGGTAGGTAAATTGGGTGGGCTATTTACTGAGGACTATGTACAGCTGCAGCGATCGGTTAGCTGCTCAGATAGCAGATGTTTAAAATTGGTGAGGGAGATAAAAGTCTCCAACTTCAGCGATTTTTGCAATTCGTTCCAGTCACAGGCAGCAGAGAACTGGAAGGAAAGGCGGCCAAATGAGTTGTTGGCTTTAGGGATGATCAGTGAAATACACCTGCTGGAGAGCGTGCTACGGGTGGGTGTTGCCATCGTGACCAGTGAACTGAGATAAGGCGGAGCTTTACCTAGCATGGACTTGTAGATGACCTAGAGCCAGTGAGTCTGGCGACGAATATGTAGCGAGGACCAGCCGACTAGAGCATACAGGTCGCAGTGGTGGGTGATGTAAGGTGCTTTAGTAACAAAACGGATGGCACTGTGATAAACTGCATCCAGTTTGCTGAGTAGAGTATTGGAAGCTATTTTGTAGATGACATCGCCGAAGTCGAGGATCGGTAAGATAGTCAGTTTTAATAGGGTTAGTTTGGCGGCATGAGTGAATGAGGCTTTGTTGCGAAATAGAAAGCCGACTCTAGATTTGAGATTAGAGATGTTTGATATGAGTCTGGAAGGAGAGTTTACAGTCTAGCCAGACACCTAGGTACTTATAGATGTCCACATATTCTAGGTCGGAACCATCCAGGGTGGTGATGCTAGTCGGGCGTGCGGGTGCAGGCAGGGAACGGTTGGAAAGCATGCATTTGGTTTTACTAGCGTTTAAGAGCAGTTGGAGGCCACGGAAGGAGTGTTGTATGGCATTGAAGCTCGTTTGGAGGTTAGATAGCACAGTGTCCAAGGAAGGGCCAGAAGTATACAGAATGGTGTCGTCTGCGTAGAGGTGGATCAGGGAATCGCCCACAGCAAGAGCAACATCATTGATATATACAGAGAAAAGAGTCGGCATGATAATTGAACCCTGTGGCACCCTGTGGAACCCTGTGGCCCGTAGAGACTGCCAGAGGACCGGACAACATGCCCTCCGATTTTACACACTGAACTCCGTCTGCAAAGTAGTTGGTGAACCAGGCAAGGCAGTCATTAGAAAAACCGAGGCTACTGAGTCTGCCGATAAGAATATGGTGATTGACAGAGTCGAAAGCCTTGGCCAGGTCGATGAAGACAGCTGCACAGTACTGTCTTTTATCGATGGCGGTTATGATATCGTTTAGTACATTGAGCGTGGCTGAGGTGCACCCGTGATCGGCTCGGAAACCAGATTGCACAGCGGAGAAGGTACGGTGGGATTCGAGATGGTCAATGATCTGTTTGTTGACTAGGCTTTCGAAGACCTTAGATAGGCAGGGCAGGATGAATTTAGGTCTGTAACAGTTTGGGTCCAGGGTGTCTCCCCCTTTGAAGAGGGGGATGACTGCGGCAGCTTCCCAATCCTTGGGGATCTCAGACGATATGAAAGAGAGGTTGAACAGGCTGGTAATTGGGGTTGCAACAATTACGCTGGATCATTTTAGAAAGAGAGGGTCCAGATTGTCTAGCCCAGCTGATTTGTAGGGGTCCAGATTTTGCAGCTCTTTCAGGACATCAGCTATCTGTATTTGGGTGAAGGAGAGATGGGGAGAGATTTGGGGGCTTGAGCAAGTTCCTGTGGGCGGTGCAGAGCTGTTGACCGGGGCAGGGGTAGCCAGATGGAAAGCATGGCCAGCTGTAGAAAAATACTTTTTGAAATTCTCGATTATCGTAGATTTATCGGTGGTGACACTGTTTCCTAGCGTCAGTGCAGTGGGCAAATGGGAGGTGGTGCTCTTATTCTCTATAGACTTTACAGTGTTCCAGACCTTTTGGAGTTAGTGCGACAGGATGCAAATTTATGTTTGAAAAAGCTAGCCTTTGCTTTCCTAACTCTCTGTGTATATTGGTTCCTAACTTTCTGAAAAGTTGCATTATCGCAGGGGGTATTCGATGCTAATGCAGTACGCCACAGGATGTTTTTGTGCAAGGTCAGTCTGGTGTGATCCAAGAGCTATATCTGTTCTTAGTTCTGCATTTTTTTAATGGGGCATGCTTATTTAAGATGGTGAGGAAAGCACTTTTAAAGACTAACCAGGCAACCTCTACTGACGGAATGACGTCAATATCCTTCCAGGATACCCGGGCCAAATTCAAAACAACAGAAATCCCATAATTAAAATTCCTCAAACATACATGTATTTTACACCATTTTAAAGACACACTTGTTGTCAATCCAGCCACAGTGTCCGATTTCAAAAAGGCTTTACGACGAAAGCAAACCAAACGATTATGTTAGGTGAGTGCCTATTCACAGAATAACCATTTTTCCAGCCAAAGAGAGGATTCACAAAAAGCTGAAATATAGATACAATTAGTCACTAACCTTTGATGATCTTCTTCAGAAGACACTCTAAGGACTCATGTTACACAATACAAGTATGTTTTGTTCGGATATGTTCATATTTATATCCAAAAATCTGAGTTTACATTGCCGCCTTACGTTCAGAAGTTCCAAAACATCCTTTGATTTTGCAGAGAGCCACATCAATTTACAGGAATACTCATAATAAGCATTGATAAAAGATACAACTGTTATGCATGGAATTTTAGATGCATGCATAACATGAATTCTCCTTAATGCAACCGCTGTGTCAGATTTCAAAAAAGCTTTACGGATAAAGCACACCATGCAATACCCTGAGTCGGCGCTCAGAACCCAATCAAGACACAAATATATCCGCCATATTATGCAGTCAACAAAAGCCATAAATAGCATTATAAATCTACACTTACCTTTGCTGATCTTCATCGGAATACACTCCCAGGACTCCCCCTTCCACAAGAGATGTGTGTTTTGTTCGGTAATGTCCTTCATTTATGTCCAAATAGTTACTTTTGTTAGCGCGTTTGGTAAACAAATCCAAAGTCACGAAGCGCGTTCACTAAAAGCAGACGAAATTTCAAAAAGTTCCGTAACAGTCAGTAGAAACATGTCAAACGATGTGTTAAATCAGTCTTTAGGATGTTTTTAACATAAATCTTCAATAATGTTCCAACCATTATCTTCAGAACTGTGATGGAACAGAGCTCCCTCTCATGTGAACGCTCATGGTCAGAGCATGGTCAGCTCATGGCAGACCTTACTCATTCCGTTCTCCTTTGGCCCCACCTCACAGTAGAAGCATCAGACAAGGTTCTAAAGACTGTTGACATCTAGTGGAAGCCTTAGGAAGTGCAACATTACCAATATCCCACTGTATCTTCAATAGGAGCTGAGTGGAAAATCGACCAACCTCATATTTCCCACTTCCTGGTTAGATTTTTTTCTCAGGTTTTTGCCTGCCATATGAGTTCGGTTATACTCACAGACATCATTCAAACAGTTTTAGAGAGAGTGTTTTCTATCCAAATCTACTAATAGGCATATTCTAGCTTTTATGGCTTTGTAGCAGGCCATTTACTCTGGGCATAATTTTCATCCGGATGTGAAAGTACTGCCCCCTACCCCAAAGAAGTTAAAGAGCAGGTTGGTCAGGATGATATCTATGAGGGTGGCCGTTTTTCAGATTTAGGGTTGTACCTGGTAGGTTCCATAATAATTTGTGTGAGATTGAGGGCATCTAGCTTAGATTGTAGGATGGCCGGAGTGTTAAGCACATCCCAGTTTAGGTCACCTAACAGTACAAACTCTGAAGATAAATGGGGGGAAATTAATTCACATATGGTGTCTAGGGCACAACTGGGGGTTTAGGGTGGTCTATTACAAGCGGCAACAGTGAGAGACTAATTTCTGGAAATCTGGATTTTTAAAAGTAGAAGCTCGAACTATTTGGGCACAGACCTAGATAACATGACAGAACTCTGCAGCCTATCTCTGTAGTAGATTGCAACTCCACCGCCTTTGGCAGTTCTATCTTGGCGGAAAATGCTGTAGTTGGGGATGTACATTTCAGAATTGTTGGTGGCCTTCCTAAGCCAGGATTCAGACATGGCTAGGACGTCAGGGTTGGCGGAACACCACTTTTAACAGCACATTACTCAACACTAGTGAGACTCATGTCGCCTACGGTAGGCCTACAGTATATCAACAAACATTTTTTAAATGACGTGACTCTTCGCCAATAATTGCATTTAGAGGATTGGAGGATTCTAAATTAATATCTCAGGGGCATTTTTTGTTAGGGCAAATCTGATCTGTGAAAATATCTAAGGGGCTTTTATATAGTTCTAAATTAATTAATAATAATAATAAAAATAAAAATAGTTGGGCATCCCGGGTGGCGCAGTGGTTAAGGGCGCTGTACTGCAGTGCCAGCTGTGCCATCAGAGTCCCTGGATTCGCGCCCAGGCTCTGTCGTAACCGGCCGCGACCGGGAGGTCCGTGGGGCGATGCATAATTGGCCTAGCGTCGTCCGGGTTAGGGAGGGCTTGGTCGGTAGGGATGTCCTTGTCTCATCGCGCACCAGCGACTCTTGTGGCGGGCCGGGTGCAGTGCGCGCTAACCAAGGTTGCCAGGTGCACGGTGTAGCCTCCGACACATTGGTGCAGCTGGCTTCCGGGTTGGATGGGCGCTGTGTTAAGAAGCAGTGCAGCTGGTTGGGTTGTGTATCGGAGGATGCATGACATTCAACCTTCGTCTCTCCCGAGCCCGTACGGGAGTTGTAGCGATGAGACAAGATAGTAGCTACTACAACAATTGGATACCACGAAAAAAAAAATAGTTTGGAAATTATTTTGTTTTCATTTAACTTAGTGCGAGTGAGAAAAATCCATTCTCACTAATTTGAAAATAAAGCCTGTTTGTTATTTAGAATGATTTATTTCTGTTTTTAGAGGGAGAGAAACCAAAAGTTGCCTCATGGGTCTCCCGGTGTTCGCCCGGCATGGGTATCAAACCAGCATCTGTATCAACTCACTGCCCCACTTGGGAGGCCCAAGCTGCAAAGTTTTTAATGCTGATCAATTGCCTTGCACAAAGTATCAAAATACAAAGAGGTGTTGGTAAGCGTATATTGTCCTGTTAATAGCCCATAATTGGCTATTATTATACTGTACATGGTGTCCAGGTCAGAATAACCAAAACATTTCTTTATTAACACCATCAGAAAGAATGTTGGTACTTATTTATTTTGATCCAAAGCCATGAATGAGTAGGTCACTTAGCTTTATGTAGGTGCCGAGGCTATATGATTGTGCCATAAACTTGATTATTTAGCAGACATCATATTCAGTCAATATTCATATTGACTGAATATTCTTATATTCAGTCAACACATATATCTTATAAATATTATGGAATATAAGTCCGAGGGACGCCGCTCATAAGAGGCCAAGGGGGCGGTTGAGGACGCAGACAAAAACTATGGTTAAGTGGGGTCCACGTCCCGCGCCAGAGCCGCCACAGCGGACAGACGCCCACCCCTATAGGTTCAGGTTTTGCGGCCGGAGTCCGCACCTTTGGGGGGGTACTGTCACGTTCTGACCATAGTTCTGTTATTTTATTCTTTGTTTTAGTATGGTCAGGGCGTGAGTTCCAGTGTCCAGTTGTGTTTTTTTTAATCAATCTATCTTTTTTTAGAGGGAGAGAAACCATAAGCCCACCTTGTCAATTTCTTTGACGTGGAATATCCCAGCCAGACAAACCTTCTCCTAACCCGGATTACGCTGGCCTAATTGTGCGCCGCCCTATGGGACTCCCAATCATGGTCGGATTTGATACATTGATACATCCTGGTTTCAAACCAGGGACTGTGGTGATGCCTCTTGCAATGAGATGCAGTGCCTCAGACCACTGCACTGTTATAGCCAACCTAACTAAGAAATACATTTGAAGATTGAATTCTCCCCCTAACCTCCTTCTAGGCAAGTCTATTGTACTGGTAATAGCCCTGCTAATAGCCATAATGGCGCTGTACAAGGTGACCATGTGTGTTTGGAAGAGTATTTTCCAGTAGATTTGTTTACCTTCATTAGCCTACTTTGTTCCAATATTTCTGTCATTCAGTGATATGTATTCCCATAGTAATTCATTATGAATCCATAACTAAATAAACATCTGCATTTTGAAAGAGTATTTTTGTCATTATTTTATTAACAAAAGCATGACATTGCTGATGAAGAAATACAGTACTGTACAGTATATGCTCTATCCGACATTTTGAAGTTGCATGAGGTCGCCAACATGCATTTTAATCATTTGGATAATAAAGCATTTTGATGATAGAAACTGCCTGCATTTGTTTATTAGGCTACTGTGCAGTCTGACAAGTAAACAGCCTACAGTACATACTGTAGTCAACATGGTAAAGTGCCTAATTCCTTACATAAGGGAGAGCAGGCCATGTGTAGACTTTCTCGGTGACCTCAAGTAATCATTAACTCTGTCTTTAATGCTTTTTCGGGTTGCATCAGTCATGGATAGAAACTTCTGAGGCACAGTATTAATGATGAACACTTAGGAGGTTCACTGGTAAGCCACAATTGCCTCGGATCCATCCCAGTGGGTATTCTATGTCTCTCTTCGGTTACACATCCTTGGAATAGCAGAACAGCATAAAGGTCCGGACGGCCCTTGCTGTGCCTGATGAGCGTTGTTCAAGTTCTGTTGTCAGAAGAGGAGTGGAAATGTCAGGGTGAACCGACGACCTGACGAACATGTCAGGTATGTTGACTCTGCCTGTCGGAGGTGGAGTTCAAGAGCTCACAGGTGTGCCTGGCATGGATTGTGACTGCATCTCATTCCTCGCCCTCTTCAACGCGTCATTCTCCGCCTGACTCTCTGTCAATAACGCCTGACTCTCTGCCAATGATGTGTGACTCTCTGCCAATACCGCCTTGCTCCAGACCAAAACATCTGCATTTTGAATGTCTTTTTTCTCGTTATTTTATTGACGAAAGCATAAGGATTTTGATGAAGAAATACAAAACGCCTCCAGCTGTCCATCACTACTGTAAATAAAAACACAAAATCTTGTTTACATCTTGTTTTCATTCTTTATTGTAACCACAATGTCACAAATAATTTGTATCTACCTTTCCAATTACTTTTAGAGTTTGGGATTTACAAATGTGCACTTTTTCAAGTCATTTTTCGTTAAATCCAATTCGGATTTAAGTATAACTTTCGACTGATGCCTTTAGTGAGAGGTCCAAAGCTTTAATATTTAAATCATTTCTGCCCTCCAAATTCATATCTAAGGGGCATTTTTCATGTCATTATTAGTTACATTGTTTTAGTTTGAACATACAGACAGACACTAAGAACAGAGGGAACGTTTCCCTAGTCAGCTCCATGATCAGTGCAATGCCCCTTAAAGTGTTGCTCTGTGCTACCCAGTGGGGCGGGGTCCACCCCCCCCCCCCTTCCTCCTCCTCCCCCCTTCCCCATGGGCTAGGTCCGTCTTCTGTGCGCTGCTCTGCGGCCATCCTGTGCCCCTTGTCCTCCTGCCTTGAACCTTGTGCGCCCACTGCAATCTCAGTGGATGAAGCTGGAGAACTGCAAGGAAATTCCATTGTGCGCCACTTGGGAGCCATGACCAATATGACCAATATATATTGTCCTGCTAAAAGCCCATCCTAGAAACATGGTTTTCAGAATTCACAGCATGCTACACTTGTGAAAACAGGGTTACTAATATATCTGCGCGAATATCTAAGGGACTTTTATATCATTCTAAATTAATTAATAATAATAATAATCGCTTTGTTTAAAAATAATGATATTTTGGAAATTATTCAGTTTTCAAATAATGTAAAGTGTGTGAGAAAAAGGCCATTCTTGAACATTGTTAATAATTCATAAATAAAGCCAGTTTGTTGTTTACAATTTACATTTATTTCTGTTTTTTGAGAGTGAGAAACCAGAAGCCTACAGTTGCCTCATGGGTCTCCCAGGCACATCTGGCACGAGTATTGAACCAGCATCTGCAGCAATGCAGTTTGCGCTGCAATGCAGTGTCTTAGACCTCTGCACTTCTCAGGTGCTGTGTGACGTGACAGGTCGGGAGTAGGCTACAGTACTACAGTAAGAGCAAAAGAATCCTAACATTTCCACACCCTAATTGTAGTCTATGTTTCTCTTAGAATAAAATTATAAAATACAATAAAATAAAATAAAAACTAGGCAAGTCAGTGAAGAACAAATTCTTATGTACAATGACGGCCTAGGAACAGTGGGTTAACTGCCTTGTTTTGGGGAAGAATGACAGATTTTTACCTTGTCTGCTGGGGGACTCGATCCACCAACTTTTCGGTTACTGGCCCAAGGCTCTAACCACTAGGCTACCTGCCGCCTTTATTTTGTTGTTACAGCATAATCAAAGTGAGGACAATCGGCGATCTGCTGTATACTTATGGCCTACTGTAAGCTGAAAGTCACATCTTTCCAGTAAATCAAATCAAATCAACCATTATTGATCATACCATCCAAATAGCCTGCTAAATGTTGACTATAAAATTCGGGCCAAACTCCTGGCAACGCGTCTGGAAACAGTCCTCCCATCAATTACCTCTCAGGATCAAACAGAATTTATTAAACATAGACACTCATTCTTCAATCTTCGATGATTATTTAATATTACATATAATCCTTCTGTCGCCAATGCCTCTGAAGCCATTATATCCCTGGATGTGGAGAAAGCGTTTGACCGGGTGGAATGGAAATACCTTTTTTACACTCTAAATAAATGTGGCTTTGGCTCCAAATACATGACTTGGATAAGACTTCTGTATTCATCCCCTCAAGCCTCTATCAGGACTAATAACACCCAATCAGATTGCTTCCCTTTGCAATGATTGACACGCCAGGGTTGCCCTTTTAGTCCCTTACTGTTTGCCTTCGCCATAGAACCCATTGCAATAGCACTTCGCTCCAACCCCCTCATCAAAGGTATAGTCAGATACGGGCACGAACACAAACTGTCTTTATATGCAGATCATTTATTATTATACATGTCCAACTTTTCTGTTTCTGTTCCTGCTGCCCTTGCCACTTTCACATCCTTCGGTCACTTATCAGGGTATTAACTGAATCTCAGTAAAAGCGAATTGATGCCGCTTAATATGGCACAAAAAATGACTCTTTACATAACTTGCCATTTAAATTTGTTCACGTTTTTATTTATCTCGGGGTACATGTTACAATCAGATCTGAAAACCTTTTTCAAGCCAACTTTGCTCCTCTTTTAACCCGTTCTAAGGACGATTTAGAACGCTGGTCTTTGCTACACCTCTCCTTAGTCGCACTAATTAATTATAGTAAAATGAATACTCTCCCTAAATTCTTATATCTCTATCAGTGCCTACCGATTCTTCTTCCCAATAAATTTTTCAAAAAGATCAACGGCCGAATTCTACCTTTTATATGGGACAAAAAGCCCCCTAGGATACGAAAACAGCTTTTGTAGAAGCCCAGACCAGACAGCCGTATAGCGCTACCGGATTTCAGATTCTATTATTGGGCCACTAACCTTAGGATCATTCAGTATAGATATTCCCACCCCCAATTAGGCTAGAGATGGAGGCCGCCTCATCTATACCAGCATCATTGTCTTCCCTCGCTCACTCCTACGTTACAGGCCCTTACTCCTCCGTTACAGACCCTTACTCCTCCTTCACCAAAAGTATATGTGTCAAAACAACATTGAAGATCTGGAATCAATTTAGGCACCACTTTGGGTTTCAGACAACCTCTTCTTTTGCTCCGGTAGCCTCAAACCCAGCTTTTCCCCCATCTATGGTTGATGGTGCTTTCTCAACATGGTCTTGTCTCGGTATTAAAAGATTCAGAGATCTCTGTATTAACAATACAGTTAGTAAGTTTGAACAAGTATCAGCTAAATTTAGTCTCCCCAGACATAATTTCTTTAGGTTCTTACAGGTCCGGAGTTACGTTCACGGCATAGATCCCCGATTCCCTTCCTAGTAAAACACAGTTTGACACATTTCTTATCCCATTTCCTACTCTGAAAGGCACCTTGTCAATAATCTATAGTCAAATTTGCTCACTACAAACCACCTCATTAAACAATATTAAATCCTCATGGGAGGAGGAACTGGGTGAGGAAATATCTGATGAACTATGGGAAGGGGCCACTCAAAAGTGTGCATATCTCTTCTATTTGAGCTTGACACGGTCTCATTCAATGCAAACTCATTCATAGGGCCCACTGGACCAAGGCAAGATTATCCAAAATTGACAAGGATGTGAACCCTAATTGTGTACGATGTAACCAGTCTCCTGCTAATCATGTACACATGTTTTGGTGTTGCCCATCTCTTGTTGGTTTCTGAAAGACATCTTTAACACACTCTCAGAATTAAGCGGCACACAGATCGAGCCAGACCCTTTTATTGCATTATTTGGGGTTTCCTTACCCACAATACAATTGACCAAAATGAATAAGGATGTAATTGCCTTTGTCACTTTGTTAGCGAGACGATTAATTTGACTTAGATAGAAATCCTCTGCACCCCCTTCTCATGCTCTTGGATTAAATCAGTTTTAAATTGCATAAAGTTTTGAAAAAATTAAACACACACTCAGTGGGTCTATAGACAAATTGTATACAATGTAGGCTCCCTTCTTTTCTTATGTTAAATTACTACGTTTCCCTGCAGTGCCAGAGTGATGTATATTTATATATCGGTGATGTAAGAGGCCTGGTATGTGTATACACCCATCTCGGGTGTTAAGGACTGTATGATCTGTGCTTGTTGACCTGTAACAACTGCATCAAAATAAAACCAAATCTTGTCTTTTTATATGTTTGTCTCTTTGTTTTGCTGTATTGTTACCTTTGATGAACTGTTTCATTTTACTGCCAAATAACTTATGTACAATTATTTTGTAAATGCTGGTGTTGAAAATTCAATAAACAAAGTAAAAAATAAATAAATAATCAATGAACCATAATCCCAGCACATAATGTCACTACCCTGCATAAATCTGCAGGTAGCTAACCAACCAGGTTCAATGTTGGCTAGCTAACATTAGGCTATAACTACCAATGCAAATGGCTCTGAGATACGAATAATATTACTACACAGATCATACACATAATGTTAGCTAACTAGCTAACAGTACACTTTAACTTGAAATGAAAATTACTTTCTGACAAAATTAGAAACACATAACATCTGAAAATGCAGTTAGCTAGACTCTCTTACCCGTCCGGATACATGGATGGACACTTCTCCCTCTCTGTCACGGATGCCATAGTTGACCTTAGTTTGAAGCTGTAATCTCAAGACAGATGTTTTATACAACGGCCTTCTGTGTGTTCTCTTTTCGACTCCGTCTGCATATTTACAATCAAACGCCAGATTTCAAAACTCGGTTTTATGTGATATTATTCAAAAAAGCAGTTTTAGAAAGGATTACCTACACATAGTGACCAACTCATATTATAGACAGAAGCTCAATACATGGCAGACCAATCCGAACTCATGCCTTGGCATGTCTAGCCCACTCATTAACTCAGCCAATCATGGCTAGCGGGAAGGTTGCTGTCTTTTTATGTGGCTAAACCAACTAGGCTCATAATTTAATCATTTTATTCATATTTACAGACGTCATACAAGTTTGTTATTAAGGCACAAGAAAGTTCACATTTCCCAGCAGGCATTTCTGGCCATTTTGAAGGGGAAAAAAAGTGACATTAAAATGGGAACTGTCTCCCTGTACAGGTGCACATGGTCATAGAGACAGTCCAGATGGAGGGTGTGATGGTGGGCCAGGTGTACATTGGGTTGCAGGGCACAGTCCTGGGAGAGGCTGGTGAGTGTTGGAGCTGGGGTGGGGCTGGTCTGTGCTGGTGCCGCAGTCAGTGGGATACTGTTCTGTGAGCTGGGCAGGGTTGGGGAGGCCTGGCTGGAAAGGGTGGGCTCCTCTGCTGTGTGAGTGCAGTGCACAGAGTGGTGAACTAGCTGCTCCTGCAGCCTGCCCTCTGTTCTCTTTCTCTCCTGCAGCTCCTCTCTTAGTGTGGTCAGTTCATTATACTGCTCTCCCTTTCTTGTTGTAAATCTATCACTTCCTTTGTTATATAAGCCAGCTCTCTCTTGCTGGACCTTTTTTCAGCTGTGCTGCAAGGCTGCTGTCCTCTTCTGTCCGCATCTTGGTTAGGAGTTCATCTAAGGTGTGGATGTCTGGTTGCTGTTTGCTCACGCACTCCCTGTGCAGGACCATCTCACTCTCCAGTTTGGTGAACTCATCCCTCATGGCAGCCATGGTGTTGAGGAGGGCCTGAGACTTCTCTGCACTGAGGTGGTCACTTTCCTCCTTGGGGCATGTCCTCCACTATGGTGGGAAGAGAGGTGCTGGATGTGCCTGTTTGGGTGGTGAGAGTGGGGGTGAGTGTGGTGCTGCTGGAGTTTCCCTTGTGGGAGGAAGTGTCATTTTTCTTTCATTTATTTACAATTTTAATCCCAGCCCCTGTCCCCGCAGGAGGCCTTTTGCCTTTTGGTAGGCCGTCATTGTAAATAAGAATGAATTCTTAATTGACTTGCCTAGTGAAATAATAATTTAAATAATGATAATAATAATAATAATAATAATAATAATATAAATCAATAAAATAAAGTTACTGGTGGTGTCCTATCTCTCTGCTCTCTCCTTAATCGTAAAGAAAGTCTGTTTCAAACAGCCTAAGGTTACCTTGCACCATGACAGTCACAGTCTTGTAGAGGTTGATTGTTATCATGGTGCTGTCTGAGTCGTCTGCCTCTTTTACTTTTAGCTTCCACCCATTACAGATTCCCTCTTTCTTTATAGATGTGTAGTGAGAGCAGAGTGCTGAGTACCATGAATTTGGCTGGTCAGTGAGAAAGATGAGATTACTCACACCACCGTTTTAATAGAGACCTTTTGTAGTTTCTGTTTAAAAGCTTTCCTCGTTGTGTCATTATTTGCCTCTGGATGGTAGATAATGGACTCAGCGCTGAGGAGGAGGGGGGACATGTAATGTAACGCCCTCGACTCCTTGCCCGTTGACTCCCGGTGTCTGGGTGTCATTTCTGAGTGACAAACTTAGATTATGCTAGGAATCGACTCCAAAGACTCATTATTTTTGCAATGGAGGGAACTGGTTCCATCATCTACTTCAAGAACAAACTCTCGCATCTTTCATAGCTAAGAAAGAGTGAGCTAGCGAGGGAGAGAGAGTGATAGATGGGAGGGGGACAGTCAAAAATAGGTGTGTTGGCCAGCAGGCAGAAAGTCATAACCGTGCATCGTAATCGAAAGATATAGGCTATCGCAATGCTGTATTTCGAAATGTCTTTGCTTGCAATGTCTTGAACATGTTAACTAAAGTAAGAGCTATCAATGAGTTGGCTAAGTTACTATACATGCAACAGACAGAAGACCAAACACACACTAGCGTTTTCATTGCTAAGAGAAAGAGCAGGTGTGCCATTGAGGGATAGAGAGGATAGGGGCAGGCAGACAGACAGTCAGAACCATGCGCATAGGCTATATTTTGGTCATCTGTATCTCGGTATGTATTGTCTTGTAATGCCTTGTAAATTCACCAAAAGTATATTAAAGTATATATATATTAGGCTATCAATGAGTATGGCTAAGCTTTTCTTCATAGTGCTAGTGAATTGAAATTAAACATCTCCCAATGCATCAGTTTAATTTGGCCTAAATGTGCAATAAAAATGATTGTGCCTGTAGCTTATTTAATAAACCCTGGTTGGCTGACGATATACTAGGTCTGGGCTCTCCAACCTTGTTCCTGGACAACCCCAGTTGTAACTAACCAGATTCCGTTTATCAACGAGCTAATTATTGAATCAAATGTGCTAGATTAAGGTTGGAGTGAAAACCTACAGGATGGTAGCTCTCCATAAACGGGGTCCATTGTTGTATGTATCGTTAAAATAATGACTATGATCACACTTCATCAATTTAAATATTATGGGGACATCTATACATTCAGGAGTCAAGGACAAGTTATCAGTGTAGCCTATGACGCTGAAATATCTTCAAGCCTACAATAAAAACCTCCAGGCGTACGTTATGAGAGCCAACTATATTTGAATTGTTTTCATATGACGGGGAAGTTTGGAAAAATGTATCCTGTGTGCATCGTCCTCTGGAAAAAAAGCACATGCTTGGATAATAATTACAAAACCAACGTCTCTAGTAATACCCGTCCGAATAGGGCTGTAAAATGGCAAAGAATAGGCTTATCAGCGTAATGCACCGTATCATCTCATGGGATCCGTAAAGGCTGCACACAGCAGAAATACTGTATCACTGAAATATTCTCGTTCCTACACATCACCTTCTATATTCAAACACAATAGGCATTTTATAGGCTAAGTTGATGACCAAATGGGTAGCATGAAGCTCATGTCAGTCCTCTAGAACGCAAATGTTGTCATCCTACTAGGACTGCAATAATGAGGTAGTGTTTGCTCATCCGTTTCAGCTTGTTTTTGGAGTCTAGTAAGAGTTAACTCCTTCGACTCCAACCACAGGAGTCAGAGTCGGAGTCAACTCCAAATATACTGGAGCCGTGCATCACTAGGGACATGGTGCCTGTGGGCTCTGCTGCACCTGTTGCTGCTCTGTTCTGCTGCTGCACCATGGCAACGGTTTTTGTTTGTTTGCTACTGTTGCTAGCTAGCTCTAACTTAGTTTAAAAAAAAGTTAAAATAGTCACACACAAAAAATACAGAAGATGTGTGTAGAGTAGATCTGTAGAGTAGATGTTCTCCTTTTTGTTTTACTCACTTTTCCTATTTTGATGGAACAGAGTTGGTCGTTATTTCTTGTTTTGAATTTTTTTTACATATGAATGTTTATCTCAATTTTTTATATAGAAAGAAATCAGGAGCTCACGCTGAGAATATATGTAGCTCTCCGTAGCTCTCTTTCTCTTTCGCTCTCTCTCTCACACTCTTTCTCCCTCTCCCTCCTCTTCACCACCTCTCTCCATCTCTTTCTGTATCCCCCTCACTCCCACCTCTACACCCCCCTCCCTTCCAAGTTCTCCATCTCTTTCTCTTTCTTTTTTTCCTCATCTAAGCTCAGTCTCATAGCCACTGCTGTGTGATGATGCAGCTGTTCCCCCCGAGGACATACTGAAGCATGGCTGGCTTCATTTCACTGTGGTAATCGTTGAATTTAACCAGCCCTGTTCAATGTGATGAGCAAATATTGTGACAGGCTTTCCGCTGCTTTCCCTCTGAGAATCAAGTGCACTCTAGTCTGAGGGTGACATATTCCACATCAATTATACCAGACTTATTTTTATTTTCCTTTATTCTTTTTGCATTATGCTTCTTGTTTTTCTTCTTGTGGTGCTGGATGTTCCTCTTCTTCTTCTTCCACTTCTTTTTCTTCCATCTCCTTATATTTCTTATCATTATTTAAGGCCCTGGCTGGAATAAAGGCCCACAGTGGTGTAGTGCAATTTGTTTAGGGGAGGAAGCCCCCCCCCTCCCCACTACCAAAACAATAGAACATCATTACATCATAATTTCTCAAACAAAGTTTCTACCTACAGATGTAAATCAGGCCTTTGCATGAAATGCATCCTCCAAAAGCAAACATCTGCCTATGCTCACACGTTATTGTCTCAAGAAAATGTCAAAAACCAAGTTAGGCATACCTAATTTAAAAAACTGTCAATCATGAAAGATAATTCTTCATGTTTTACTGGTGAAATGTCCAAACTGCATGCCAATTATTTGATCTCAATCAGTTTCATGATAATATGCATTTAGATCTTCTTGAACTAAGCCTACTGTTTAGTGAGCAAATTAAAGATGATGGTGTTAACAAATTATAAGCCTTTCTTGTAGGCCTATTTTGTTTCAATCAAAGCATATCTCGTGTCTAGTGACGCACTGTTGAGTTTTAGCCACATGATCATTTTTGGCTATTCAGCTTGAGATAAGAAATGACTGAGAACTGAGGTGTTTTTGATGCAACATATTATAAGCCCACTAAGCTACAGTATATGCTATTATACACAACAGCTGGTTCTAATTCTGAACGCTGATTGGTTAGAACCAAATTCCAGTCGGTGTCTAGTCCACAAGTTATCACCGGCTAAATCTATGATGGTGAAAGGCCTATTTACTCTGTTCCATCTCACTGCGCAATCCACTGTCTCATCAGCCCAGCCAGTCAATTTATAAACTTGTTCTCCACTATAAAAATTATCTAGATATTATCTCTCATTTTTTTTAGACTAGCATTTGATTTTCAGCAGCGGAGATTTGTATGAACCTTGCTATAATGTCTCTCCAACATTTGCAACATTGTTTCAATACTGAAATTTGATCTCCAGCTCTCCCATAATAATGAATGTGTTGGGAGTTGGGACGAGACATACAGGCAGTGCCATGTCTGCTCCTGCTCCTCACCCTCCAGCGTACGATGCCTCCAGAGTACTAACCACCGGTTCTGGGATTCATCATTACGCACACCTGGCACTCATCATTACGCGCACATGTGAATCATTACGATTCACACAATCATTACCTTCATAATTTCCACCCCTTTCAATCAAATCAAACTTTATTTGTCACATGCGCCGAATACTACAAGTGTAGACTTTACTGTGAAATGCTTACTTACAAGCCCTTAACCAACAGTGCAGTTCAAGAAGAAGAAAATATTTACCAAGTAGACTAAAATAAAAAGTAATAATAAAATGTAACACAATAAAAATAACAATAACAAGGCTATATACAGGGGCACCGGTACCAAGTCAGTGTGTGGAGGTAAAGGCTAGTTGAGGTAATCTGTACATGTAGCTGGGGGCGAAGTGACTATGCATGGGTAACAAACAACAGCGAGCAGCAGCAGTCTACAAAGGGAGGGGGGGTCAATGTAAATTGTCCGGTGGCAATTTTATGAATTGTTCAACAGTCTTAGGGCTTGGGGTAAAAGCTGTTGAGGAGCCTTTTGGTCCTAGATTTGGTACCGCTTGCGTGCGGTAGCAGAGAAAACAGTCTATAACTTGGGTGACTGGAGTCACTGACAATTTTATGGGCTTTCCTCTGACAGCGCTTATTATATAGGTCATGGATGGCAGGAAGCTTGGCCCCAGCGATGTACTGGGCCGTTCGCACCACCCTCTATACCCTATATATTATATATATGTATATATATGTGTATATATACTGAGATCATGTGACACAGATTGCACACAAGTGGACTTTATTTAACTAATTATGTGACTTCTGAAGGTAATTGGTTGCACCAGATCTTATTTAGGGGCTTCATAGCAAAGGTAGTAAATACATAGCAATTTTCAGTTTTTAATTATTTTACATTTTTTGAAAAAAGTATTTTTTTTTTCATTTCACTTCACCAATTTGGACTATTTTGTGTATGTCCATTACATTAAATCCAAATAAAAAACTATTTAAATTACAGGTTGTAAGGGAAAACCCCCATGAAATGGACAAAAATTAATGGAAACATATTGGCATTGGACGAAACATATACACAATCGCAAATACCACTCAAATAGACGGCAGTTCATTCAAACCATGTGGCAAGTGGCATATGGCAAATGGCAAGAGTCATACAACAAAAATCCCAAATATGGACTGTTTCGATTTTTTTGTCAGTTATTCATATATAATAACCGTATGGATATACCTTTGTCTTATTTTATTGAGTTTGTCTATAAGGTATTTTTATCCATTTGCAATATATGATCATAGGAAGTCAAAAATCAGTGAACCATGGCCAAATGGCATAAGAAATATCCAAATGCCATACATAAGTACTGAAAGTACCAAATCAGGATGTTATGTCCATTTGCCATATATGATCATAGGAAGTCAGCTTCTGAACCCAAAAGTGAGTGAACCATGTCCAAATGGCATAAGAAATGTCCAATTAACATTTATACTAACCAAATGATATCACTATGTTAACCTGTTGCGTCAAGCAATCCCGTATCCGGGAGCGTAATTATAGCCTCAAGCTCATTACCATAACGCAACGTTAACTATTCATGAAAATCGCAAATGAAATGAAATAAATATATTGGCTCACAAGCTTAGCCTTTTGTTAACAACACTGTCATCTCAGATTTTCAAAATATGCTTTTCAACCATAGCTACACAAGCATTTGTGTAAGAGTATTGATAGCTAGCATAGCATTAAGCCTAGCATTCAGCAGGAAACATTTTCACAAAAACAAGAAAAGCATTAAAATAAAATTATTTACCTTTGAAGAACTTCGGATGTTTTCAATGAGGAGACTCAGTTAGAAAGCAAATGTTCAGTTTTTCCAAAAATATTATTTGTGTAGGAGAAATCGTTTCGTTTTGTTCATCACGTTTGGCTAAGAAAAAAACAAAATAAGTTACAAGTAATGAGAATAAATATACACAATAGCACAATTGTAAAATGGCAGCCATCTCCTTCGGCGCTATTATAGCACAAAAGGTATGGCAAATTAGTCTGGCAGCCCAACTGATTGGCAAACGTGCTGCAAATTAAGAAATCATGTGACTACACTAAAGAAAAAGAAAAAATACTATGAAACAAAGATAAATTATATAAAGAATGATCGTAAAAAGCTTTGGGGCACCTTAAATGACCTTTGGGAAAAAAGCCAACTCGGCTCCATCATTCATTAAATTGGATGGCTCATTCATCACAAAGCCCACTGATATTGCCAACTACTTTAATTACTTTTTCATTGGCAAGATAAGCAAACTTAGGGATGACATGCCAGCAACAAACACTGACACCACAAATCCAAGTATATCGTACCAAATGATGAAAGACAAGAATTGTACTTTTGAATTCCGTAAAGTCAATGTGGAAGAGGTGAAAATATTATTGCTGTCTATCAACAATGACAAGCCACCAGGGTCTGACAATTTGGATGGAAAATTACTGAGAATAATAGCAGATGATATTGCCACTCCTATTTGCGACATCTTCAATTTAAGCCTTCTGGAAAGTGTGTGCCCTCAAGCCTGTAGGGAAGCTAATGTCATTCCGCTACCCAAGAACAGTAAAGCCCCCTTTACTGGCTCAAATAGCCAGTAAAGGGGAGTAACACAGATTGTAAACTGTCATGGTCAAAACATATTAATGCAGTAGTATCTAAGATGGGGAGAAGTCTGTCTATAATAAAGTGCTGCTCTGCCTTCTTAACAGCACTATCAACAAGGCAGGTCCTACAGGCTCTAGTTTTGTAGCACCTTGACTACTGTTCGGTCGTGTGGTCAGGGGCCACAAAAAAGGACTCAAGACATTACAATTGGCTCAGAACAGGGCACCACCACCCCTAATATTAATAACGTGGCTCAAAGTGTAGGAGAGATTGACTTCCTCACTACTTGTATTTATGAGAGGTATTGGCATGTTGAATGCACCATCTGTCAGTCTGAACTACTGGCACACAGCTCAGACACCCATGCATACCCCACAAGACATGCCACAAGAGGTCTCCTCACAGTCCCAAAGTCCAGAACAGGCTACGGGAGGTGCACAGTACTACAAAGAGCCATGACTACATGGAACTCTATCCCACATCAAGTAACCGATGCAGTAAAATTTGATTTAAAAAACATTGTCATACAATTTATCTCCAGCCTGTAGTCTATAGAATAAGCAACAACCTCTCTGCCATATCCTTTCTCCATTATTTATCTTCGATCATTTTTGGGACGGAACGTTGGTAGAATGCCGCAGCGATGTGTCTCTCCAACAGCACCCTGGAGAGGCTAACTGGGAAGTGACAAGCAAATTATTTTGCGCCCCTGCCTTTGACAAAGTGGGCACTTTTTATCACAGGGCGTCATCAGCGCTCACCTAAAAAGCCCATATGCCACTGGTTGAGAGAAATTGTCATCGTTTTGGGCAGAATTGTGTGAGATTTTATGTGTTGTTGTTGGAAGTGTGTCTTGGGCAGTTTAGCTCAGAAAATGCCTCTCTTATCAATCTGCCGCCATAGACAGAAATTGGCAGATCGGCTGTAGGGACTTCAGGCAACTGCTTGTGGAGGTCATAGAGCAACACAGAGAACACCATCGTGTTCGTGAGGCCAAACCATTCAGCTGCTACAGTTTTCATAAGAACACCAATTGTCAGGATGTCTGACAAACAACACTCTAGCTCTGCCACTTTTCATTGCAGAAGGGCGACATCGGCGGATGTGTTGTATTGAGCCGCAGTCCATGCAAGAAAACTGATATTTCTACCTTAAATTGGCAGGGATATTTTTATTATGCTATTTTGATTTCTGTGGGGGTATGGACATTGGCTCTAGGTGGTTAAGAACAAGTTCCTGGATTAGAACATGCAACCTTTGGCACCAGAGGCCGATGCTTATGCCCATCCACCAACCTCTTCCACAATATCGTAGCAAAACCGAAACCTACTTAAAGGTAACAGAGCTCACTGTTGCACCTAGTGTCCAGTTTCCAAGTCATCTTCTGACGTCGGAATGGACATGGATGGACGTTGAATACTGACATATCACGGGTGACCTTGCTGTTCATGGCTACAGCTGTGAGTGCTACAGGGCGAAAGTAATTTAGACTGGTTACCTTGGCGTTATTGGGCACAGGGACTATGGTGGTCTGCTTGTAACATGTATGTTTTACAGATTGGCTCAGGGAGAGGTTGAAAATCTCAGTGAAGACACTTGCCAGCTGGTCAGCACATGCACTGAGTACGTGTCCTGGTAATCCGTCTGGCCCTGCGGCCTTGTGAATCAATTCCAGTTGTTTCATTTCGCTATGATAAGATATCATATTTCATAACATCCCCAATATTTCACTAACTAGACACACCAAAACACGTTCCTCCTCGCTTTTCCTTCATTTGTTGTTGTCCTATAAATTGCCATGGCCAACCTCTGAACCATGCAGACTATTAGTGGTAAATAGTCACTTTGGTGGAGCAGAGGGTTGAGTGATTGATGACAGTGATTGATGAGTGGCTTACTGGGTCCAAAGAGACACACACACCTGCATTTCAGGAAGTGTGTGTGTGAGTGGCTTAACTGGTCCCTGGATACACAGGGCTCTCTCAGGACCAAATAAAGATGAATGTGTGGCTAAGAGAGGGGAGATGCAGGTCAACCTGAACCATCCATTCCCTTCAGAAGGGTTGTGTCCCAAATGGCAACCTATTCCCTTTACAGTGCACTAGTGTTGACCAGAGCCCTATGGGTCCTGGTCAAAAGTAGTGCACAACATAGAGAATAGGGTGAGAAATTGGGATGCAGCCCAGGAGAGGCCTGATGCATGATGATGACCACCAACCAACCATTTAAACTCACAACACTGATCAATACATTCTCAGGGACATATAGATGAGATTAGGTTCACTACTTGGCTTCCACACACCTCTGGTTTCTGGTTTTCTTCTGGATTTCTCATCCTATTACCTCACTCTTTGGAGGCAATGTTTTTGATGCCCGCCATATTTTGTCTGTTGTTAAAAGGCGTTCTAGAAAACCGTGTGGCCAAAAACTCACAATCTGCACCAAAAGTAGAATTGACATGATCTTATAACTTATAGTTCCTTCAGAGAGTATTCATTCCCTTTGACCTTTTCCTCATTTTGCTGTGATACAAAATGAGATTTTAAATGGATTGAATTGTATTTTTTGGGGTCAACAATCTACACAAAATACTGTGTAATGTCAAACTGGAAGAAACATTCTAACATTTGTGAAACAAATGTGAACAATTAAACACTCATATATTTTGATTAGATAAGCATTCAACCCCCTAAGTCAATACATGTTATAATCACCTTTTACAGCGATTATAACTGTGAGACTTTTTGGGTAAGTCTTAAAGAGCTTTCCACACCTGGGTTGAACAACATATGTCCATTATTCTTTTCAAAATGATTTAAGCTCTGTCGAATTGGTTGTTGATCCTTGCTAGTCAACCACTTTAAGGTCTTGCCATAGACTTTCAAGCAGATTTAGGTCAAAACTGTAACTCTGCTACTTAGGAACATTCACTGTCTTCTTGGTAGCAACTCCAGTGTAGATTTGGCCTTGTGTTTAAGGTTATTGTCCTGCTGAAAGGTAAATTAATCTCCTAGTCTCTGGTGGAAATCAGACTGAATCAGCTATTCCTCTTGGATTTTGCCTGTGCTTAGCTCCATTCCGTTTCTTTTTTTATCTGGGAAAACCCCCCAATCCTTTACAATTACAGGCATACCCATAACATGATGCAACCACCACTATGCTTGAAAATATGGAGAGTGGTACTCAGTAATGTGTAGTATTGGATTTGCCCCAAACATAATATTTTGTATTCAGGAAAACAATTGAATTTCTTTGTCACATTCTGTACAGTTTTACTTTAGTGCCTTGTTGCAAACAGGATAAATGTTTTGGAATATTTTTATTCTGTACATGCTTCCTGCTTATCAATTAAGTTAGTTTTGTGGAGTGACTACAATGTTGTTAAATCCATCCTCAGTTTTCTCCTATCACACCTATCAAACTCTGTAACTGTTTTGAAGTTACCACTGGTCTCATGGTGAAATCCATGAGCGGTTTCCTTCCTCTCGGACAACTGAGTTAGGAAGGACACCTATATCTTTTCTAGTGAATGGGTGTATGGATACACCATCCAAAGTGTAATTAATAACTTCACCATGCTCAAAGGAATATCCAATGTCTGTTTTTTTTACCCATCTACCAATGGGTGCAGTTCTTTGTGAGGCATTGGAAAACCACCCTGGTCTTTGTGGTTGAATCTGTGTTTGAAATTCACTTCGACTGAGGGACCTTACAGATAATAGTAATTGTGGGAAACAGAGATGAGGTAGTCATTCAAAAATAATGTTAAACACTATTATTGCACACCGAGTGAGTCCATGCAAATTATTATGTGACATGTTAAGCACATTTTTACACCTGAACTTATTTAGGCTTGCCATAAAAAAGAGTTTGAATAATTATTGACTTAAGACATTTAAACTTGTCCTTTTTCATGAATTAGTAAGAATTCAAAAAAACATAATTCCAGTTTGACATGGTTTATTGTGTGTAGGCCAGTGACAAAAAAATCTCAATTTAATCGATTTTAAATTCAGGCTGTAACAGAACAAATTTTGGAAAAAGTCAAGGGGTGTAAATGCTTTCTGAAAGAGCTGTACATAATTTCCCTCTCTCAATAAAGAAGCTACAGTAGATCAGTGACAGATGGCTGCACGTGTTTGTGTGGCTTAAGTATTTAGTGTCAGTGTGAGAGTGTGGTGGTGCTGTGAGAGAAGACAGACTTGTGGCAGTGGGTGAGGCAGGTGGGAACCGTGGGTGAGGCTGATGAGGCACAGATTGTTATTGTGGGTAGCAGAACAATGTGGTTAATTAGTAATTTTCTGATGGTGAGAACAATCTTATTTATAGATTTTTAGTCACTAAGGTTTCAACTGGAACTCATCCTCCAACTCATCCTCCATCCTCCTTTTTAGATAGGGTAATTCACTTTTTACAAAAAGCCTATGTGTCTTACAAAAATAATGCAAACTAAATGCTGAAATAGCAGTTTGGCTTAGAATACTGACACAACTGGGAATGCGAATGAATAAATGCGAACCGAACACAACAGCGTTACATTAGGCCTAGGATTAGGCCTACTAAACAAAATATCATATCTATAAAGGCATGAGAAACCTATATTTGGGATTGTTACATTAGCAGTAAACAAAAGGCGAATGGAGATCCAAATAACCAAAACATAGCCTACAGCCTACTGCAGTGAGATGCAGCCATGCACAGCTGTCTTGACAAATAAATTGTATTATAGGCCTGCTTCAAAACCATGTCGTTCTCTCATGAGTGCAGTAACTTAAAAACAGCCTATAACTAATTACAAAAACCCTATTCCTTGTGCTTCCATCTGTAGCATATGCAAAGCAAATAGACACTTTTTCTCATTGGTTTTTATTTTCCTAAAACAATAAATGTCCACCTCACGTTTCAGCTGTCGGAGATTTGAGCACGGAATGTAACAGGGCATTGCATGAATAGACCTATTGGCTTAGGCGTTCACTGTATTATGGATATATATATATATATATATATATATATATATATATATATATATAGGTTCCTGATGCCTTTATATATATACATATATATATATACATACATACACACACACACACACACACACACACACACACACACACACACACACACACACACACACACAGTGGGGCAAAAAGTAGTTAGTCAGCCACCAATTGTGCAAGTTCTCCCACTTAAAGTATGAGAGTGGCCTGTAATGTTCATCATAGGTACACTTCAACTATGACAGACAAAATTCGAAGTAAAAAAATCCAGAAAATCACATTGTAGGATTTTTAAATAATTTATTTGCAAATTATGGTGGAAAATAAGTATTTGGTCAATTACAAAAGTTTATCTCAATACTTTGTTATATACCCTTTGTTGGCAATGACAGAGGTCAAATGTTTTCTGTAAGTCTTCACAAGGTTTTCACACACTGTTGCTGGTATTTTGGTCCATTCCTCCATGCAGATCTCCTCTAGAGCAGTGATGTTTTGGGGCTGTTGCTGGGCAACACAGACTTTCAACTCCCTCCAAAGATTTTCTATGGGGTTGAGATCTGGAGACTGGCTAGGCCACTCCAGGACCTTGAAATGCTTCTTACGAAGCCACTCCTTCGTTGCCCGGGCGGTGTGTTTGGGATAATTTTCATTCTACCCAGTCACGTTTCATCTTCAATGCCCTTGCTGATGTAAGGAGGTTTTCACTCAAAATCTCACGATACATGGCCCCATTCATTATTTCCTTTACACGGATCAGTCGTCCTGGTCCCTTTGCAGAAAAACAGCCCCAAAGCATGATGTTTCCACCCCCATGCTTCACAGCAGGTATGGTGTTCTTTGGATGCAACTCAGCATTCTTTGTCCTCCAAACACGACGAGTTGAGTTTTTACCAAAAAGTTATATTTTGGTTTCATCTGACCATATGACATTCTCCCAATCTTCTTCTGGATCATCCAAATGCACTCTAGCAATCTTCAGACGGGCCTGGACATGTACTGGCTTAAGCAGGGGGACATGTCTGGCACTGCAGGATTTGAGTCCCTGGTGGCTTAGTGTGTTACTGATGGCAGGCTTTGTTACTTTGGTCGCAGCACTCTGCAGGTCATTCACTAGGTCCCCCCGTGTGGTTCTGGGATTTTTGCTCACCGTTCTTGTGATCATTTTGACCCCACGAGGTGAGACCTTGAGTGGAGCCCCAGATCGAGGGAGATTATCAGTGGTCTTGTATGTCTTCCATTTCCTAATAATTGCTCCCACAGTTGATTTCTTCAAACCAAGCTGCTTACCTATTGCAGATTCAGTCTTCCCAGCCTGGTGCAGGTCTACAATTTTGTTTCTGGTGTCCTTTGACAGCTCTTTAGTCTTGGTCATAGTGGAGTTTGGAGTGTGACTGTTTGAGGTTGTGGACAGGTGTCTTTTATACTGATAACAAGTTCAAACAGGTGCCATTAATACAGGTAACGAGTGGAGGACAGAGGAGCCTCTTAAAGAAGAAGTTACAGGTCTGAGAGCCAGAAATCTTGCTTGTTTGTAGGTGACCAAATACTTGTTTTCCACCATAATTTACAAATAAATTCCTTAAAAATCCTACAATGTGATTTTCTGGGAAAAAAATTATCATTTTGTCTGTCATAGTTGAAGTGTACCTATGATGAAAATTACAGGCCTCTCATCAATCAACACACAATACCCCATAATGACCTAGAAAAAACACGTTTATAGTAATGTTTGCAAATCCATTAAATATAAAAAAACAGAAATACTTTATTTACATAAGTATTAAGACCCTTTGCTATGAGACTCATTGAGCTCTGTTGCATCCTGTTTCCATTGACCATCCTTGAGATGTTTCTACAACTTGATTGGAGTCCACTGTGGTAAATTCAGTTGACAGGACATGATATGGAAAGTCACACACCTGTCTATATAAGGTCCCATAGTTGAAAGTGCATGTCAGAGCAAAAACCAAACCATGAGGTCGAATGAATTGTCCGTAGAGCTTCGAGACAGGTTTGTGTCGAGGCACAGATCTGGTGGAAGTGTACCAAAACATTTCGTAGCATTGATGGTCCCCAAGAAAACAGTGGCTTCCATCATTCTGAAATGGAAGAAGTTTGGAACCACAAAGACTCTTCCTAGAGCTGGCCGCCCGTCCAAGCTGAGCAATCGAGGGAGAAGGGCCTTGGCCTGGGAGGTGACCAAGAACCCGATGGTCACTCTGACAGAGCTTCAGAGTTCCTCTGTGGAAATGGGAAAACCTTCCAGAAGGACAGCCATCTCTGCAGAACTCCACCAATCAGGCATTAATGGTAGAGTGGCCAGATGAATAGCCACTCCTCAGTAAAAGGCACATGACTGCCCGCTTGGAGTTTGCCAAAATGCACCTAAACAAAAACAAGAAACATGATTCTCTTTTGCCTGAATGCCAAACGTCACATCTGGAGGAAACCTGGCACAAACCCTACAGTGAAGCATGGTGGTGGCAGCATCATTCTCTGGGGATGTTTTTCAGTGGAAGGGACTGGGAGTCAGGATCGAGGGAAAGATGAACAGAGCAAAGTACAGAGAGGTTCTTAATGAAAACCTGTACAGAGCGCTCAGGACCTCAGAATGGGGCGAAGGTTCCCCTTATCACAGGACTACGACCTTAAGCAGACAGTCAGCCTCAAAACACCAGTCTCAAAGTCAACAGTGAAGAAGCGACTCTGGGTTGTTGGCTTTTTAGGCAGAGTTTCTCTGTCCAGTGTCTGTGTTATTTTGCCCATCTTAATCTTTTATTTTTATTGGCCAATCTGAGATATAGCTTTATCTTTGCAACTCTGCCTAGAAAGCTAGCATCCCGGAGTTACCTCTTCACTGTTCACTATTTAATGAAGCTGCCAGTTGAGGACTTCTGAGGCATCTGTTTCTCAAACTAGACACTCTAATGTATTTGTCCTCTTGCTCAGTTGTGCACCGGGGCCTCTCACTCCTCTTTCTATTCTGGTTAGAGCCAGTTTGCGCTGTTCTGTGAAGGGAGTAGCACACAGCGTTGTACGAGATCTTCAGCTTTCCAAATCATCTTAAAGGTACTCGATGGGGTTGAGGTCAGGGCTCTTTGCGGGCCTGTCAAGTTCTTCCACACGGATCTCACCAAACCATTTCTGTATGGACCTTGATTTGTGCACGGGGGCATTATCATGCTGAAACAGGAAAGGGCCTTCCCCAAACTGTTACCACAAAGTTGGAAGCACAGAATAATCTAGAATGCCATTGTATGCTGTAGCTTTAAGATTTCTTGTCACTGGAATTAGGGGCCTAGCCCAAAACAGGAAAAACAGCCCCAGACCATTATTCCTCTTCCACCAAACTTTACAGTTGGCACTATGCATTTGGGCAGGTGGCGTTCTCTTGGGATCCACTGCCAGATGGTGAAGCGTGATTCAGAGAACAGAGAACTCATTCCCACTGCTCCAGAGTCCTGAGCTTTACACCACTCCAGCCAACGCTTAGCATTGCTCATGGTGATTTTAGGCTTGTGTGTGGCTGCTTGGCCTTGGAAACCCATTTCATGAATCTCCCGACGAACAGTTATTGGGCTCTCGTTGCTTCCAGAGGCAGTTTAGAACTCAGTAGTGAGCGTTACAACTGAGGACAGATGATTTTTACATGCTATATGCTTCAGCACTCAGTGGTCCCGTTCTGTGAGCTTGTGTGGCCTATCATTGTTGCTCCTAGACGTATCCACTACACAATAACAGCACCCATAGTTGACCAGGACAGCTCTAGCAGAGCCGAAATTGACAAACTGACTTTTTGGAAAGGTGGCATCCTATGACGGTGCCACATTGAAATTGACTAAGCTCTTCAATAAGGCCATTCTACTGCCAATGTTTGTCTATGGAGATTGCATGGCTGTGTGCTCAATTTTATACACTTGTCAGCAACAGGTGTGTCACGACTTCTGCTGAAGTCGGTTCCTCTCCTTGTTCG
Source organism: Oncorhynchus mykiss (assembly GCF_057628025.1). Classification (NCBI taxonomy): domain Eukaryota; kingdom Metazoa; phylum Chordata; class Actinopteri; order Salmoniformes; family Salmonidae; genus Oncorhynchus; species Oncorhynchus mykiss. The sequence goes on from NC_143041.1 coordinate 35,801,046, forward strand.
GGCGGTGTTCGGCGGTCGACGTCACCGGTCTTCTAGCCATCGCCAATCCATTTTTCATGTTCCATTTGTTTTGTCTGATTGTCACACTCACCTGGTTCAATTCCCTAATTACCTGTTGCATATGTTCCCTCTGTTTCCCCCATGTCCTTGTCGGGAATTGTTCATTGTAAGTACGTGTGCCTTTTGTGACTGGTGCAAGACGGGTTTTGTGCCCATGTGTTTTTTGAGATTTTTGTAAGCCGGGAGTTATGTGCATTAAACAGCTCCGGCCATTTACCAGATTCTGCTCTACTGCGTTTGACCTCCATGCCACCAATTACATACCCCTTGACAAGGTGTGGCTGAAATAGCCAAATCCACTAAATTGAAGGGGTGTCCACATAGTGTAATATACTGTATAGTGTTTATAGGTGTACAAAAGGAGGCTAATTTGTTAATTTTCAATTATATATTTTTTTTATAAAGGTAAGATTTATATTAGATCATAGGAGTACCTTTTGTAGGCCTTAAACATTCTTCAACACCTCAATTGGAACGCCTGTGAGCACTGCCTTCATTACCATAGTCCTCCACACCAAATCTTTGCAAAAGTTTCTAAACTTTATTAGGGTACTATAAAAAGTTAGTCAAGCCATTTTCTATTGGAAAAATATGAGCAGGATATTATATAGCGGCAAACACAACATTACATTTGGAACTTAATTTGGCCAAAGAAAATGGCTCAACAGAATGAAACAAAACACGATGCTAGTGCCTACCGTACCCAACCTATGACTGCAATTGGCAAATAATATTTATTTTACAACAGGCTTATAACCTTACTTTTAACTTTAAACAAAAAATGGAGCAATAAACAAAACACCGTTTTGCATAGTTAAAGAACTGGTTTGAATGAATAAAAATGCAAACAATAATAACAATGATATCCAATGATAATAATAAAACATGATTAAAAATATGAATTTTTGTAGAAATATAAGTTGAAAATTGCATCCTACCTGAATAGCGAGTTGCAAAATTGCCTGCTTTGGCTGAGCCAATATTCTTCATCTTTGTCCACTACAATAGTACAACTTCTCCATGCAGAGGACATTTGTCATGTAGCAGGGCTCCAAACGAACATTTTCCACTGGTGGCACTAATTCCACTATGTCTTTCGGATGTTGTCACCAGCCCATGATTTGGTCACACCCCAAAGAATTGGCGACATCACAGAATAGAAAAATGTGATTGCCTGTCATCTTATAAAGTAATTCACAAGGCTTTATTAAAAAGTGTTAGTTATTTCCTATTTCCATCTTTTGATGTTCTGATTGAAAATATTTTAATGTCCAACCTAATCCAGTGATTTTCATGCATTTTGGCTAGACAATTAGGCTGTTATATTTTAAAATAGGGCTCCAGAATTTTCAGATTTAAAAAAAGTTACACACTCAGAACACTTTTCTTTTCCCAGAGCATTTTCGTTCCCCCTGGAAGGGAGAGACAGAGTACAGGGGCAGGGAGGCAGACACTTTCATTACAGGAGTTGGTTATTTGGTTGTCATCCATAGGAGAACCCTTTTTCATTCCAGGTGGAACCATTTTTAGGTTCCCTGTAGAACCCTTTTGTGGAAACAGTTCTACCTGGAACCAAAAATATTATTCAAAGGGTTCTCCTATTGGGACAGCCGAATAACTATTTTAGGTACTTGGTAGCACCTTTTTTTCTGACAGTGTAGGCATACTCTCTAACTTTCGGGTTATTTACATGAAAAAGGACTCCATCGTTGTAATCAACAACAGCCTAGGCCAAGGCTCCTCTCTGACTTTCTCTCTTTCCTCAGAAGCAGGGCAGCCCCGGACAATTTGGCGTGTTACAATTGTATTTATCATTTTTTGTCTAAAAGCCGGCAATTGCAGACTGACAGAAATCCTGCACCCCAGTTGCTTTCCATAGCCCCCCTACACTCTGTGCTGACACAGCATAGCGGAGATACAGATATAGCTCCCATCCTGTCACTAAAAAATTTGAACTTTTTTGCAATTTTTGTATAGTTTCAGCTGAGGGGCCTAAGCCACCTTTTGCACCCTCGTGGAGCTGGGTCTGATCATTATGCCTATGTAACCGCTGTGAAATGGTTAGCTAGTTAGCGTTACGTGCTTGTAGCATTTCAATCGGTGAAGTCACTTGCTCTTAGACCTTGAAGTAGTTGTTTTCCTTGCTCTACAAGCACTGCAGCTTTTGTGGAGGGATAGGTAATGATGCTTCAAGTGTGAGTGTTGTCGATGTGTTCAGAGGGTCCCTGACTCAAGCCCAGGTTGGGGCAAGGAGACAGACGGAAACATCACTTACATTGATGCTGTTGACCCAGATCACATAGTTTGACTCTGCCCAGCTACTGGGGTTGCTGCGGAGAAGGAGGAGGTCAAAAGGGGTTGGTTATAACCGGTATGAAATTACTAGCTAGTTTGCAGAGTGTGCTTGTAGCATTTCAATTGGTGACATCGCTTGCTCTGAGACCATGAAGTAGTTGTTTCCTTTGCTCAGCAATCGAGCCCAAGTTGGGGCAAGAAGAGGGACGGAAGCATGACTGTTACACCTAATTATATGTTAAAAAATATATAGTTCTGCGTAGGTTATTAGCATACCTCCCTGTTCAATTGTCATTTTAATGAGCATGTCATTCTGACTGTTGGAAATCAAACATCTCAATATATGCCTAGGATGTTACTTCCAAATTACAACACAGTACATGGGATCATAACACACATCATCAATACAGGCACATATCATGGCATCATAATTAATGATAATTATGATATTATCATAAAGTGCCAGATTACATTTAAACCAATTATTTTTTATGCATATGTAAGCATACCTCTTCAGCTGAGTTTAGTTATTAATTTAACATCTAACGTTTTTTAAAACAGGCCCAGTCTGAGGGAGCACGTGCCCTTGTGCCCGTGCTATTGGCATGGCGCCACTGGTCTACTGTGCTTGAATTAATGTTCTCTATCATTAGTATAATTTAACATAGTGGATGTTCTTTGTGTGTGTGTGTGTGTGTGTGTGTGTGTGTGTGTGTGTGTGTGTGTGTGTGTGTGTGTGTGTACGTATTTTTGTGTGTGTGTGCGTGCGTGTGTGTGTACGTATTTTTGTGTGTGTGTGCTTGTGTGTTTTGTGTACGCTTGTGTGTGCGTGCGTAGGTGTGTTTGTGTGCGACTCCTTATGTTAGATGCAAAGGGTCCATCAAAGCCTGTTCTGTTCTATGAAAGCCTCCTGGGATGTGGAGTCATACAGGAGGACAGTACAGCAGCAGGGCCTTTGATGCCACACAAAATAAGGCACTGCTGTTTGTCAGAAGGGAGGGAGGGAGGGAGTTCATCCATGCCCACCTGGGCAGACTGATCAGTTGACAGCGAAAGGACAGATGCCTCATCTCCACTGCACTGCTGAGTCTGAGTCCCACCCGTCCTCTGAAGTAGCAGGATCCAGTGGTAAACACACACCGCAGGATAGCATTGAGCTCATCCTTTCAGGCAGTACCTGATAATACACAGGTGGGATTGATTGACTTTGATTGCATGGCGGCACAATAGGTGGGTTGATCGTCCCTGCAGTGACACTGACTACTCATCATTGAGCTGTCCTTTAACAACACCTGATGGCACGGACTAAGACAGCAGCTTCACAGCGACTTCCCGTTTCTTAATTTAGCCGTTTCTTAAGTCCTTGTATTCAAACTCAATTCGGCTACTCTGGATTTGGATGCGCGTCAAATTTCCAAGAAAAATTGGGGATTGTAAAAAAACTTTATTTGGATTATAGTAATTTATGCTAAACAAAAAAATTGTTTAGCATAAATGTGACAAATATTTTGTGACTAAAAACGGAACAATTTCATATTGCGTGTGTGCCTGCAGGGAGTTTATGTTCAGAGCATCTTTCTTTCATCCCCTTCTCCCTCCCTCCTTCTGTTCCTCCCTCTCCTCCTTTTCTCTTATCTGATGGATCCGTTCCTCTGAGACTAATTATTAGAATTCTCTCGTTATCCCCTGTAAAATTAGTAGTCTTCTCCTTAATTTACAGCCATGTGATATTTGGTGTAATTCATTCCTGTTTAGCTTTATATTACTGGCCTGGTAGGAGGTGGGCTCACTGTACTAGCTCGCTGGGCTCTCTCTCTCTCTCTCTCTCTCTTGCTGTCTCTCTCTCTCACACCATCTCCTTTGCATAAAGTTGCTCAGGCAGTTGATTGTGTACTGTGGAATGTTGTCCCACTCCTCTTGTGATAGAAAAATGACATACTTACTTGATTTGTTTGATATTAATAGTAAACTATTATAAATTTAACTAAGAGTAAGACTAGCCTGCTAAGCCTGAGTTTTATGGCATCCATTCCAGCTTCCTGCAGCTAGTCTGGGCGTCGAGGACATGGGTTTTACTAGAGATAGCTTGAAGCTGACAATTGATTGATGTCTCGGTAATAAAAAACAAACAGAAACATTCCAGTCTATCATTAGTGGTGCATGTGAGACATACGTCTCTGGTCTAACTGGGCCTGCCTTCTATAGATGAGATTGTGTGTGTGACTCAAGATAAAGAAAGCCTGAAGGAATAGAACAAACATTTCAGTGTTTGTTCTCATCCTTGCATCTGGGAAACTTAGCCTGGGGGAGTAGAATAATACCCCCCCTCCCCCCCCGTGCAGATAAAGGACAGGATGAACCTAGGGTGGGTTGTGGTTTCCCAATCTGCAATGGAGGAGGGTGGAGCCAGCCATGGTTGAAGCAGTTTGAGGTTTGTTATATAAAGACCCGGTATTCTCTGTATGATTCAAGCATTCGGTCCGACATTCAAGACTGTTGGATTGACGGCTTCATTATTGCAATAATTAATCAATATTAAATAAAGATGATTGTTTGAAGAAATGACAAAGTCTCTCTCAGTACTGAATTTCCACAACATTGGCTGCGTGATGTTGCTGGATATTGCCGGTAACTAGAACATGGTGTCAATCACGTCAATCCTGAGCATCCAAAACATCCTCAATGCCTGGTGCTGCCAGGAATTGTGTACAGATCCGTGCGACATGGGGCCATGCATTGGACTGCTGAAACACAAGGTGATGGCTGCTGATGAGTCGCACGACACTGGGCCTCAGGATCTCGTCATGGTATCTCTCTCTGTACATTCAAATTGCCATTTGATACAATTTTGTTCATTGTCCGCAGCTTATGCCGGCCCATAACATAACCCCACTGCCACTGTGGGGCACTCTGTTCATAAAGATGACATCAGCAAACCACTCGCTCACACGACGCCATCTGCCATCTGCTCAGGCCTTTTATTGTCTCCAGGACAAAGTGCACCTGTGTAATGATCATGCTGTTTGATCAGTTCTTGATATGCCACACCTGTCAGGTGGATGGATTATCTTGGCAAAGGAGAATTGCTCACTAACAGGGATGTAAACAAATTTGAGCACAACATTTTAGAGAAATAAACCTTTTGTGAGTGTGGAAAATTTCAGGGATCTTTTGTTTCAACTCATGAAACATGGGACCAGCACTTTGCATGTTGTGTTTATCTTATTCTTCAGTAAAATACAAATATTATAGAAGAAAAGAGCCATTGGTGCACTTCAATACTTAATTACTGCAAAATAGCTACCTCTCTTACAGTCTATATGAACAAAATGTTGGTTGTTAGTGATGGAGGGAAAATCAAAACAGTTACAGTACCAATCAAATGTTGGTTGTTAGTGATGGAGGGAAAATCAAAACAGTTACAGTACCAATCAAATGTTTGGATACACCGACTTATTCCAGGGTTTTTTATTCATTTTTACTATTTTCTACATTGCAGAATAATAGTGAAGACATCAAAACTATGGAATAACACATATGGAATTATGAAGTAACGAAAAAAGTGTTAAACAAATCAAAATACCCTTCAATGAGTAGGTGTCCTATAGCTTGTTCTCCATCTTCTTTTTAAATAGTGAGCCAAAAAATGTTTTCAGGACTTTTATTTCCCTGACTGATCAAAACTCATTTTCTCATGTTCTCTAATGTCTTTCTACTGCAGACATATATTGAGCAATATGTTTGGAACATCAAATCACAATAAAATCGCAGTATAGAATAGCAATACATACAGTATATAATCTTGAGAATCACAATCACAATACATATCGAATATGGTGATCAATTCGTATCGTGTAGGTAGACTTTCCATCTTAGTGCTTTTATCCTCAATGTCTGTTCTTGGCACTGGAACTCCTCTAGATGCCAAATCTGATTTTATTTAACCAGACACATTCTTCAGTACAAAGGTCCACTAACTGCCATCTGAAATGCCCTAGAGGCACCAATTCCTCCAATTTTAAAGTGCATTGGAGATTATTCCACATGTGAGGTGCAGAAAAACTCAAAGCAGATCTGCCCAACTCAGTGGAGATGGACGGGATCTCCAGAGTCAGCCATCCCTGAAACCAGGTCTGGTACCTCGTAAGTCTATCTCGTAACAATAAAGTAAGGTACAGCGGAAGTTTATGCAGGAGGGCTTTATAAGCAAACAAAAAGTGCAATACATCAATCTATGAGACATAAGAGGACCAGCCTCCTTTCTGATACAGAATGCAGTGATGTGTACTGAACCTATTGCCTGCAATAAAGCGTAATGACCTATGAAAAAATGGCCACCCATGATGTGAAAATGATAGTTTTGACCACGTTTCACCATAGTGTTTTGTTTACATTGACTTTTTTTAAATAAGTAAAATAAACTCATATTTTGGGTTCTGATGGGGTACAGCAGTTGAACTCAGCTCATGAGGCATTTATAAGTTACATTTGTCCAGAATCAATGGGTACGTATCATTCACTTAAAAGTAAAAAAATTGATGAAGCAACTGCAGATTGACAGGGTTTCCCAAACTCTGTCCTCGAGACCCCAAGGAGTGCAAATCTAGCACCACACAGCTGATGCACCCCTTGGGGTCCCGAGGGCCGAGTTTGGGAAACGCTGCTTTAAATGTAAGTAAGACATTCAAACAGCCAATCAGGTTCTGTCAACATCAAATACATGTCAATTATTTTGGAGAGAAACTGAAATATTTTGGATATCATTTTGTAAAATGTGTAGTATGTTACAGTAATTCAAGGATAGTAAATAAGCATGTACCGAAATGATTATTGACATAATATACTGTTTGTATTTACACTTCATCCCTGCATTGTATGTTACCTGAATCACTAATATTCCCTTCCCTGTTGGTTTCTTCTATCTCATCCACAAGGCACAGCGAGGTAAAAGACTAGTAACTGACTGAGGATAGTAGCTACTTCGACTGTTAACACATTACCTGCTGCGTTCTTCACTTCTGGCCATAAAGATGTTAACTTTACCAGGTCTTTGCACACTTAGTACACCACGTCATTTCAACGTGAATAATTAGGTAATATTTGGTTGCGATGTTGATCAATGAGATTTCAACCTATGTATACTCACTCAAAAAGAGAGCCAAATGTTAGTTGAATTTCCAATGTGTTATCTTTCAACCATCTAAAAGCACAACCAAATTCCAATGGAAAAACAATGTTAAGTTTGTGGTTACATTGTTACCCAAATGTCTATCAGTGAGCTTTCAATCATTTAAAATCACAACGAAGTTCAAATGGTATTTGGTTTATTTCTACAACAGATCACAGTGCTTCATCTAATAGCAAAACCAAATGTCCTGGATTGCAGTTGAGACTATATTAAAAGTGCATGGTGCTAATGATAGATGGCATTTGAGATTCTGCTCAGATTATTACAGCAATTTTGAAGATCTCCATAGACCTGCGACAACTTATGCATGCTTTCTTTAACATGCACACTTTACATGATTACATAAGACGTATAGTTACTGTTAAGGTGCGTGAATGAGGACCCAAAAGCGAACTAACGTAAACAGGGCTTCTTTAATAACAAAACATACGTAGGCTCAGATGGACCGGCAGATTCCGACAGGACAGGACAAGGTTGCAGCAAACATGACGATAGTCTGGTTCAGGCATGAATAACACAAACAAGAATCCGACAAAGACAGAAACAAAAACAGAGAGAGATATAGAGGACTAATCAGAGGGAAAAAGGGAACAGGTGGGAAAAGGGGTGACGAGGTAGTTAGGAGGAGACAAGGAACAGCTGGGGGAAAGAGGGGGAGAAAAGGTAACCTAATAACGACCAGCAGAGGGAGACAGGGTGAAGGGAAAGGACAGAAACAAGACACAACATGACAATACATGACAGTACCCCCCACTCACCGAGCGCCTCCTGGCGCACTCGAGGAGGAAACCTGGCGGCAACGGAGGAAATCATCGATCAGCGCACGGTCCAGCACGTCCCGGCCGGTCCAGCACGTCCCGAGAGGGAACCCAACTCCTCTCCTCAGGACCGTACCCCTCCCAATCTACTAGGTACTGATGACCACGGCCCCGAGGACGCATGTCCAAAATCCTACGGACCCTGTAGATGGGTGCGCCCTCGACAAGGATGGGGGGGGGGGGGGAAGACGAGCGGGGGCGCGAAGAACGGGCTTGACACAGGAGACATGGAAGACCGGGTGGACGCGACGAAGATATCGCGGAAGAAGAAGTCGAACTGCGACAGGATTAATGATCTGGGAAATACGGAACGGACCAATGAACCGCGGGGTCAACTTGCGAGAAGCGGTCTTAAGGGGAAGGTTCTGAGTGGAGAGCCAAACTCTCTGACCGCGACAATATCTAGGACTCTTAGTTCTACGCTTATTAGCAGCCCTCACAGTCTGCGCCCTATAACGGCAAAGTGCAGACCTGACCCTCTTCCAGGTGCGCTCGCAACGTTGGACAAAAGCCTGAGCGGAGGGGACGCTGGACTCGGCGAACTGAGATGAGAACAGCGGAGGCTGGTACCCGAGGCTACTCTGAAAAGGAGATAGCCCGGTCGCAGACGAAGGAAGCGAGTTGTGGGCGTATTCTGCCCAGGGGAGCTGTTCTGACCAAGACGCAGGGTTGCGAAAAGAAAGACTGCGTAAGATGCGACAAATAGTCTGATTGGCCCGTTCTGCTTGACCGTTAGACTGGGGGTGAAAGCCGGAAGAGAGACTGACGGAAGCCCCAATCAAACGGCAAAACTCCCTCCAAAATTGAGACGTGAATTGCGGACCTCTGTCCGAAACGACGTCTGACGGAAGGCCATGAATTCTGAAAACATTCTCGATGATGATTTGTGCCGTCTCTTTAGCAGAAGGAAGCTTAGCAAGGGGAATAAAATGAGCCGCCTTAGAGAACCTGTCGACAACCGTAAGAATAACAGTCTTCCCCGCTGACGAAGGCAGTCCGGTGACAAAATCTAAGGCGATGTGAGACCACGGTCGAGAGGGAATGGGAAGCGGCCTGAGACGGCCGGCAGGAGGGGAGTTACCGGACTTAGTCTGCGCGCAGACCGAACAAGCAGCCACGAAGCGACGCGTGTCATGCTCCCGGGTGGGCCACCAAAAACGCTGGCGAATGGAAGCAAGCGTACCCCGAACGCCAGGGTGGCCGGCTAACTTGGCAGAGTGAGCCCACTGAAGAACGGCCAGACGAGTAGGAACGGGAACGAAAAGAAGGTTCCTGGGACAAGCGCGCGGCGACGGGGTTTGAGTGAGTGCTTGCTTTACCTGCCTCTCAATTCCCCAGACAGTCAACCCGACAACACGCCCCTCAGGGAGAATCCCCTCGGGGTCAGTGGAGGCTACTGAAGAACTGAAGAGACGAGATAAAGCATCAGGCTTGGTGTTCTTAGAGCCCGGACGATAAGAAATCACGAACTCGAAACGAGCGAAAAACAGCGCCCAGCGCGCCTGACGCGCATTAAGTCGTTTGGCAGAACGGATGTACTCAAGGTTCCTCTGGTCAGTCCAAACGACAAAAGGAACGGTCGCCCCCTCCAACCACTGTCGCCATTCGCCTAGGGCTAAGCGGATGGCGAGCAGTTCGCGGTTTCCCACATCATAGTTACGTTCCGACGGCGACAGGCGATGAGAAAAATACGCGCAAGGGTGGACCTTGTCGTCAGAGAGGGAGCGCTGAGAAAGAATGGCTCCCACGCCCACCTCTGACGCGTCAACCTCGACCACGAACTGTCTAGAGACGTCAGGTGTAACAAGGATAGGAGCGGATGTAAAACGATTCTTGAGGAGATCAAAAGCTCCCTGGGCGGAAACGGACCACTTAAAGCACGTCTTGACAGAAGTAAGGGCTGTGAGAGGAGCTGCCACCTGACCGAAATTACGGATGAAACGACGATAGAAGTTCGCGAAGCCGAGAAAGCGCTGCAGCTCGACGCGTGACTTAGGGACGGGCCAATCAATGACAGCCTGGACCTTAGCGGGATCCATCTTAATGCCTTCAGCGGAAATAACAGAACCGAGAAATGTGACGGAGGAGGCATGAAAAGTGCACTTCTCAGCCTTCACAAAAAGACAATTCTCTAAAAGGCGCTGGAGGACACATCGAACGTGCTGAACATGAATCTGGAGTGACGGTGAAAAAATCAGGATATCGTCAAGGTAATCGAAAACAAAGATGTTCAGCATGTCTCTCAGGACATCATTGACTAATGCCTGAAAGACAACTGGAGCGTTAGCGAGGCCGAAAGGAAGAACCCGGTATTCAAAGTGCCCTAACGGAGTGTTAAACGCCGTCTTCCACTCGTCCCCCTCCCTGATGCGCACGAGATGGTAAGCGTTACGAAGGTCCAACTTAGTGAAAAACCTGGCTCCCTGCAGGATCTCGAAGGCTGAAGACATAAGAGGAAGCGGATAACGATTCTTCACTGTTATGTCATTCAGCCCTCGATAATCTATGCAGGGGCGCAGGGACCCGTCCTTCTTCTTAACAAAAAAAAACCCCGCTCCGGCGGGAGAGGAGGAGGGGACTATGGTACCGGCGGCAAGAGCTACAGACAAATAATCTTCGAGAGCCTTACGTTCGGGAGCCGACAGAGAGTATAGTCTACCCCGGGGGGGAGTGGTTCCCGGAAGGAGATCAATACTACAATCATACGACCGGTGTGGAGGAAGAGAGGTGGCCCTGGACCGACTGAACACCGTGCGCAGATCGTGATATTCCTCCGGCACCCCTGTCAAATCACCAGGCTCCTCCTGTGAAGAAGAGACAGAGGAAACAGGAGGGATAGCAGACATTAAACATTTCACATGACAAGAGACGTTCCAGGAGAGGATAGAATTACTAGACCAATTAATAGAAGGATTATGACAAACTAGCCAGGGATGGCCCAAAACAACAGGTGTAAAAGGTGAACGAAAAATTAAAAAAGAAATGGTTTCGCTATGATTACCAGAGACAGTGAGGGTTAAAGGTAGCGTCTCACGCTGAATCCTGGGGAGAGGACTACCATCCAAGGCGAACAAGGCCGTGGGCTCCCTTAACTGTCTGAGAGGAATGTCATGTTCCCGAGCCCAGGTCTCGTCCATAAAACAGCCCTCCGCCCCAGAGTCTATTAAGGCACTGCAGGAAGCTGACGAACCGGTCCAGCGTAGATGGACCGACAAGGTAGTGCAGGATCTTGAAGGAGAGACAGGAGTAGTAGCGCTCACCAGTAGCCCTCCGCTTACTGATGAGCTCTGGCTTTTACTGGACATGAAGTGACAAAATGACCAGCGGAACCGCAATAGAGACAGAGGCGGTTGGTGATTCTCCGTTCCCTCTCTTTAGTCGAGATGCGGATACCTCCCAACTGCATAGGCTCAGCACCCGAGCCGGCAGAGGAAGATGGTAGTGATGCGGAGAGGGGGGCAGCGGAGAACGCAAGCTCCTTTCCACGAGCTCGGTGACGAAGATCAACCCGTCGCTCAATGCGAATAGCGAGTTCAATCAAGGAATCCACGCTGGAAGGAACCTCCCGGGAGAGAATCTCATCCTTTACCTCTGCGCGGAGACCCTCCAGAAAACGAGCGAGCAAAGCCGGCTCGTTCCAGCCACTGGAGGCAGCAAGAGTGCGAAACTCAATAGAGTAGTCTGTTATGGATCGATTACCTTGACATAGGGAAGACAGGGCCCTGGAAGCCTCCTCCCCAAAAACAGATCGATCAAAAACCCGTATCATCTCCTCCTTAAAGTCCTGATACTGGTTAGTACACTCAGCCCTTGCCTCCCAGATTGCCGTGCCCCACTCACGAGCCCGTCCAGTAAGGAGAGATATGACGTAGGCGATACGAGCAGTGCTCCTGGAGTAAGTGTTGGGCTGGAGAGAAAACACAATATCACACTGGGTGAGGAACGAGCGGCATTCAGTGGGCTCCCCAGAGTAACACGGCGGGTTATTGATTCTGGGCTCCGGAGATTCGAAAGCCCTGGAAGTGGCCGGTGGATCGAGGCGGAGATGGTGAACCTGTTCTGTGAGGTTGGAGACTTGGGTGGCCAGGGTCTCAACGGCATGTCGAGCAGCAGACAATTCCTGCTCGTGTCTGCCTAGCATCGCTCCCTGGATCTCGACGGCTGAGTGGAGAGGATCCGAAGTCGCTGGGTCCATTCTTGGTCGGATTCTTCTGTTAAGGTGCGTGAATGAGGACCCAAAAGCGAACTAACGTAAACAGGGCTTCTTTAATAACAAAACATACGTAGGCTCAGATGGACCGGCAGATTCCGACAGGACAGGACAAGGTTGCAGCAAACATGACGATAGTCTGGTTCAGGCATGAATAACACAAACAAGAATCCGACAAAGACAGAAACAAAAACAGAGAGAGATATAGAGGACTAATCAGAGGGAAAAAGGGAACAGGTGGGAAAAGGGGTGACGAGGTAGTTAGGAGGAGACAAGGAACAGCTGGGGGAAAGAGGGGGAGAAAAGGTAACCTAATAACGACCAGCAGAGGGAGACAGGGTGAAGGGAAAGGACAGAAACAAGACACAACATGACAATACATGACAGTTACAGTAACCGAAAAATGTGGCCATGGATGTGTAACTCATTTTATTAAAGTTGAATGTTACATTATTTTTACATAACTGTAGCCTATTTACTGTATTACAAAAGTAATATTGAATTGTGTTTGGTTGACAACACAACCAAATATCAACTTTGAAGGGGCATGGTACTACAGCTTGGATAGTTCCATTTGAGCTGGCTTAACTTTTATTTTTGGTTGAGTTGGAGGCGTGAATCCAACATGTCATTTGTAACTTATCGACAAACTGGAATTAAAGCTAGACTAAGTCAGTGGCACGGATGGAACTATCCAAGCAGAAGATACATCTCTTTCAATGTTGATATGTGCTTGTGTTTAACAACCAAACACAAATCAATATCAGTAAATAGCATACCATTTCAAATCAACCAGCGCCTAAAACCCAAGGCTTACAGTATTGTCTATTTTTAGTTGAATTCTCAATTGAATTGGAACAATAGATGTTGACAAATATCATAGCTAAGCAGGGCTTGGTTAAAACCCTGGATGGGAGGACAAGAGGTGGCTGTAGATAAACACATTTTCCAGTAGGAGGTGCTGCCCAGCCTACTGTTTTTTTCTGATAGTGGATATAACGTTGAATATCTGTTTGTTTTAAAGGTACAAATTAGACATATTTTATACAAAGTTTGTCTATTTTGGAATGTGGTTACCATTATGACATGATCCTGTGGGACAGTTAACATCTGTACGGCAGTTTACATAATGACATTCTCAGTATCACAGAAATAGCCTGGATTTCTAGGAAATCGTCATATCGTGATGTGTCAGCATAACTTAAATAGCATCAATACGTGGAATTCCTCACATTAGCTGGTTTCCATCCAATTGGTAACAGATTTTCATGTGAATATTCTACAATCTGCAAGAAAACAATATGCGTATTTTCCCACCAAAGATGTTTACATCACATTTACGTGTTGAGGATAAAAGGCTGTGCGTGATGACATAGCGCACATAAAAATACCTTTTGTAGTTCAACTCAAATGTACCGTGAAAAAAATACAAGTCAAATAGGTTTCCATCGCATTTTCAACTTTACTGATGGTTTTCTCAGAAAAAAAATATGCGTTACTTATCGAGTCTGCCCACTGGTGTTGGCACATGTATTCAAGCCAACAGCTCGCAGATGCAGTGAGGGTATGGCCTACATGCATGATGAGAATATTATGGACAGGAGAGCAAGATTATTTTTATTTGTCAAACGGCAGCCAAGCATTGATGATCATGTCATCAGAATAAGACCCTCGATATATTTATTGGAAAAGAGCATCAAGCTCATCACCTTGCACTTTCACCTCTCTTAGAAGTTCAACTTAATTGATTTAATCGGTAGCCTAATAAACTGCATGGTCATATTGGGAGGGTCACAAAACATGTCATTGCGTGACTGCAAGTTCACTTCAAATATTGATACTATATCAATATTTGCTCATAAAAGCATTTCCACCGATATTTCTTGCATAATTAATTTCACTGACGCAAAAATGTTTCACCGACTTTTAGAAAGTTTACTTACAAATATTATGTTTCCCATCAAGCCTGTCGTACCTTGTATTAACATTTTGTATGGAAACCTGGTTATTGTGATGGTTACTGTACATAAGTCACGTATCTATACAGACACACACCATGTCACTGTCCTTTACAAAACATCACCGGTTTATTACAGAGACAACCTATTGTCAGAGGAAGCTAATTAAAATGTCCTTTATTGTTATGGCAAGGAGGATGCTCCAGAGAATAAACAACATATAGCGACTCAAACACAGTTATGTTCTTAGTTCCTTATGTTGAGGCCTCTGTAGAACTTTGGTTTTGTCCCAAATTGCACCCTATTCCCGATATAAACTGTGTATACCAAACATTAGGAACACCTTCCTAATATTGAGTTGCACCCCCATCCCCATTTTGCCCTCAGAACAGCCTCAGTTCATCGGGGAATGGACTCTACAATGTGTCGAAAGCGTTCCACAGGGATGCTGGCCCATGTTGATTCCAATGATTCCCATGGTTGTGTCAAGTTGGCTGACTGTCCTTTGTGTGGTGGACCATTCTTGATACACACAGGAAACTGTTGAGTGTGAAAAACCCAGCATCGTTTCAGTTCTTGACACAAACTGGTGCGCCTGGCACTTACTACCATACCCCGGTTAAAGGCACTTAAATCTTTTGTCTTGTCCATTCACCCTCTGAATGACACACATACACAATCCAGGTCTCAATTGTCTCAAGGATTAAAAACTCTTCTTTAACATCTCCTACCCTTCATTCACACTGATTGAAGTGGACGTAACAAGTGACATCAATAAGGGATCATAGGTTTCACCTGGATTCACCTGGTCAGTCTGTCATGGAAAGAGCAGGTGTTCCTAATGTTTTGTATACTCAGTGTAGTGCACTATTATTGACCAAAGCCATAAAAGCTATTAGGATGCAGTTATATTTCTGTTCTGTGAAGGACTTTTGTCAATACATTTCTAGAAACTATACATGTTTGACAGCAGTCTCTATACAACCCGCCGACTAGATCAATGGAGGCCAAAGCAAAAAAAGTGCTAAAAAAATCAGGAAAATTGCATTGCATTGCGTCAGCTAGGCTAGATTCTGTACGAGAATTGTGAATGGGAATGTGTTCTCAATCAATTTAGCATAAAACATCATAAATAATAAGGCCTACTGGCTACATGACAAGCTCGCTGTCCCGTTGAACTCCTTATTTTTCTTCTTGAATCCGCCAGACATAAAACAATATATAGGTGAGATGGATATTGATTTTGAGACATGACATGTAATATTTTCATAGTTGAGTATACGCTTTTCATATTAATTTGAAATTCCTATTCTTTTGTGAAGATTTCTCACAAAAACATCTCTGTGAAATCTCACAACAGCGTATCTCTGTGAAATGTCAACAGAGCACTGAACATATACCAAGAGTTTATTTTCAAAGCCTTTTACATTTAATTCAGCTCGTGTCATGTTCATTTAGCGTTTTGCGACCCACAGAAACAACTTAGACGACAATGACCACAACTAGTCAAATCTTAATTTGCTTGCAGAATATCCAACTTTAAAAAATATTGCTTGTTAAGCAAGTACAGTCTGCATGTTATCCCTGTTAAAGAGAAAAATAAAAAGAGAAAACATCAAATCACTAAACAAAACTTCAGAATATGAAATGCGTACAATATTTATTCCCTTGAAGTATTACAGATGAGTCAAGCCTGTCACTTTCCCTGAATCTCCATCCTATCCCCACTCCATAATCGAGTCGTTTCAGTCAAACCAGATTGTTCTCTCTTTTGTTTTGATACAGACGCTTTGAAGTTCTGGGTTTTATCATTAGCAATGACCAAGACTGCGACTCAATTGTCACCCTATATGTGGATAGGTCAGATTCTTTTGACCAGAGCTCTATGGGCCCTGATCAAAAGTAGTGCACTATATAGGGAATAGGGTTCCATTTGGGACACATGCCAAGGCAGATTGAGTTGGTTTCCTCCCTCTCTGTGATAATAACCTGCTTCCCTGTGGAGCTGGGTGCTTCCCAGTACAAGGATCTCCATTAAGCCCTCTGTGTGTGTGTGTACGTGTGTGTGGGGGGGTTGTGGACATGTTAGTAAACAAACAACATTTTGACCAACTGGGGACGTTTTGTTACTCCCCACGAGGTCTAATGCTATTTCTAGGGAGTTTAGGGTTAAGGTTAGAATTGGTGTTACGGTTAGAATTAGGTTTAGGGTTAGGGTTAGGTTTAGGGTTATGGTTTAATTTAGGTTTAGGGTAAGAGCACTGGTTAGGGTTAGGGAAAATAGGATTTTGAATGGGACTGAATTGTGTGTCCTCACAAGGTTAGCTGTACAAGACTGTGTGTATGTGCACAGAACAAAGCTAGTGTATTGGAGAAAGGGCTTGCCTGCTCTGGCTGGCACTGTAAATGGTTTAGATGATTTTCTTGTTGGGGTAGGATATTGGTGAGGGAGATAGAATCTCTGACAGAAGAGAGGGGAGAGATCACTGAGGGACTCACTCACTACTCTCTCTCACTCTCTGACTCACTCTCTCTCTCACTCTCTCACTCTCTCTTTCACTCACTCTCTCACTCTTCACTCACTCTCTCTTTCTCTCACTCTTTCTCTCACTCTTTCTCTCACTCTTTCTCTCAATCTTTCTCTCACTCACTCACTCACTCACTCTCTCTCACTCTCTCACTCTCTCACACTCACTCACTCTCTCTCTTTCTCACTCTCTCACTCACTCACTCACTCACTCACTCACTCACTCACTCACTCACTCTCTCTCTCTCTCACTCACTCACTCACTCACTCTCTCACTCTCTCACTCTCTCACACTCACTCAACTCACTCTCTCTCTCTCTTTCTCACTCACTCAATCACTCACTCAATCACTCACTCTCACTCTCTCACTCACTCACTCACTCACTCACTCACTCACTCTCTCTCTCTCTCTCTCTCTCTCTCTCTCTCTCTCCCTCACTCACTCTCTCTCACTCACTCTCTCACTCTCTCTCACTCACTCTCTCTCACTCTCTCTTTCTCACTCACTCTCTCTATCTCACTCACTCACTCACTCACTCACTCACTCTCTCACTCACTCACTCACTCTCTCTCTCTTTCTCTCTCACTCTCTCTCTCTCTCTCTCTCTCTCTTTCTCACTCACTCACTCACTCACTCTCTCTCACTCTCTCACTCTCTCACACTCACTCACTCTCTCTCTTTCTCACTCTCTCACTCACTCACTCACTCACTCACTCACTCACTCACTCACTCTCTCTCTCACTCACTCACTCACTCACTCTCTCACTCTCTCACTCTCTCACACTCACTCAACTCACTCTCTCTCTCTCTCTTTCTCACTCACTCAATCACTCACTCAATCACTCACTCTCACTCTCTCACTCACTCACTCACTCACTCACTCTCTCTCTCTCTCTCTCTCTCTCTCTCTCTCTCTCTCTCTCCCTCACTCACTCTCTCTCACTCACTCTCTCACTCTCTCTCACTCACTCTCTCTCACTCTCTCTTTCTCACTCACTCTCTCTATCTCACTCACTCACTCACTCACTCACTCACTCACTCACTCACTCACTCTCTCACTCACTCACTCACTCTCTCTCTCTTTCTCTCTCTCTTTCTCACTCACTCACTCACTCACTCACTCACTCACTCACTCACAGACACACACACACACACACACACACACACACACACACACACACACACACACACACACACACACACACACACACACACACACACACACACACACCATCACAAAATCACAAACACTCAGGATTGAGACCCTCTTGTTTTTCTTACAAAGTTATTCGAGTCAGAATCAAAAACAAGGCGAAAACAAGGGGATAGCAAGAGCAAGGCTACCTCCAGCTGTCCACCGATTTAGACATAGACTTTTATTGCTGGATGACATCAAGCCTCATTTGCGGTAAATACTAAATACAATTAAACAAATGTAATATTATTAGGGGAAAGCCAAAGCCACAGACATATTATTGCATTTTGCAATTACAATGGGATAAGTAATGTTTAAATGTTAAATGCAATTATATTTCAATGTTGAATTCAATCAAGGTTTTTTGTGGGGAGGAGGTAGTTGACTCTGGACAGAGTTCAGAGTTCCTCTGATGATGACACAGCAGGAGAAATTGCCTTTACTAGTGTCTTGTATAACCACCTATGAAAAAAAATGTATTTATTTGTATGGCATGTTCAATGGAAACAAAGTTTAAAAACTCTTATTATTGGGATTCACTGGGGTATGGAAGGATGGAACGGGAGAATAATAATATGCTCTGTTTATTTTGTGCAGTGAAAACGCACATGGAGATGCAGATGAGGTTCATTACAGTACAGAGCAGAGCAGCTGGCATGAGCATCAGTTCACTATTCAAATGAATACTAAGACAATGTAGTGTAACTCCTGGATCTGAAGTCTTAGGCTTTTCCCATTCATTTGGGCATGTTGGCCAACTAGTTCAACTAGTTCTTATTTTGTGCCAGCACAGTTTTTGAATTGTATTGTATACATAAAATAAATAAAAAAATATATGTATGTATTTTTTAAAGTGTCCACCACTGAGATCGAACAAACATCTTTCTGATCAAGAGTCATGGGATCACAGAGTCATGGGATTACACCCATCCGCCACCCCATCTACAAGACAAGACCAATGTTACCTCAATGTTACAAATTTCAGGTCTGCTGAGTGTAAACTTGAACGTTGTGAAAATTCTGTGCAACTTCCGCCAAGCATTTACTTTGAACTCTGAGGTTGTACTCACTTTAAGTTCATTTTAACAGTGGTCAAGTATGCTGCTGTGGCTATTTAATTACAGTGTAAACTAACGGGGAAAACTCTAGAAAGCTGAGTGAAGTTCAATCTCGTGCTTCTCTGCGCGGTGCTGGGTGGTTGCACACACGCAGCTTAGAGGAAACATTGCTCAGGACACGGATATACTGTATGTCAATTTAGAAGTCACTCTTGAGCAACCTGCCTGCATCCCTGCTCTCATAGCTGCAGGAAGATGTTTTGAGTTGGAGGTGCATTGCATGCAATTATAATTGTATTTGCGTAGTGGCATACAGTTGAGCAGAGAAGATGTTAGTATTTCCACTAACGGGGTGTTTTTTGTTGTTGCAGTGTCTGGATATGTTTTAGCCTTTTATAGGCACATTTTATGCGATTCTACCTCATTTACATGAAATAAAACATTGGCTGTCACGTTCTGACCTTAGTTCCTTTATTTTTGTCATTGTTTTAGTATGGTCAGGGCGTGAGTTGGGGTGGGCAGTCTGTTTGTTTTTCTAGGTTGGCTTTTGAGTTTAGCCTGGTATAGTTCTCAATCAGAGGCAGGTGTCGTTAGTTGTCTCTGATTGAGAATCATACTTAGGTAGCCTTTTTACACCTGTGTTTCGTGGGTGTTTATTTTCTGTTTTATCACTAGACAGGACTGTTTCGTTTGTTCGTTCTTCCTAGTTGTTATTTTGTTTAGTGTTCAGTTTTGATTATATTAAAAATCATGAACACTTACCACACTTCACCTTGGTCCCCACCTTCTTCCAACGACGACGGGCGTTACAGAAACACCCACCACCAAAGGACCAAGCAGCGTGGTAACGGGCCGCAGCAGCAGCAGCAGCGATCGCAGGACTCCTGGACATGGGAGGAGATTCTGGACGGCAAGGGACCCTGGGCACAGGCCTTAGAATATCGCCGCCCCAAGGCTGAGTTGGAAGCAGCGAAAGCCGAGAGGCGGTGGTATGAGGAGGCAGCACGGCAGTGCTGTTGGAAGCCCGAGAGGCAGCCCCAAAAATGTATTGGGGGGGATGCACACGGGGAGTGATGCTAAGTCAGGTAGGAGGCCTGAGCCAACTCCCTGTGCTTACCGTTGAGAGAGAGGGACCAGGCAGGAACCGTGTTATGCCGTGAGGCGCACAGTGTCCCAGGTGCGCAGGCATAGCCCGGTGCGTTACAGCGCAGCGCCTCGTATCGGCAGGGCTAGGTTGGGCATCGAGCCAGGTGCCATGAAGCCGGCTCAGCGCATCTGGTCTCCAGTGCATCTCCCCGGGCCAGGGTACATGGCACCAGCCTTACGCATGGTGTCCCCGGTTCGCCAGCACAGCCCAGTGCGGGCTATTCCACCTCGCCGCACTGGCCTGGCTACGGGGAGCATTCAACCAGGTAAGGTAGGGCAGGCTCGGTGCCCGAGACCTCCAGTGCGCCATCACGGTCCGGTCCATCCGGTGCCACCTCCATGCACTAGTCCTCCGGTGGCAGCCCCCCGCCCCAGGCTGTCTCTCTGTCTACTCCCTACAGGTGCTCCCGCCTGTCCAGCGCTGCCAGAGCCTTCCTCCTGCCCAGCGCTGCCAGAGTCACCCATCTGTCCTGAGCTGCCAGAGTCTCCCGTCTGTCCTGAGCTGCCAGAGTCTCCCGTCTGTCCTGAGCTGCCAGAGTCTCCCGTCTGTCCTGAGCTGCCAGAGCCTCCCGTCTGTCCTGAGCTGCCAGTGCCTCCTGTCTGTCCTGAGCTGCCAGAGCCGCCCGTCTGTCCTGAGCTGCCAGAGCCATCCGTCAGCCAGGAGCTGCCAGAGCCGTCAGTCAGCCAGGAGCTGCCAGAGCCGTCAGTCAGCCAGTAGCTGCCAGAATCGCCCTTCACTCCGGTGCTGCCGGAATCTCCCGCCCGTCCGGTGCTGCCGGAATCTCCCATCCGTCATGTGCTGCAAGAATCTCCCGTCCGTCCGATGCTGCCGGAATCTCCCGCCCGTCTGGTGCTGCCGGAATCTCCCATCCGTCATGTGCTGCAGGAATCTCCCGTCCGTCCGGTGTCCGGAATCTCCCGTCCATTCGGAACCGTGGCTTGGGTCTCCAGTCCGAGCTCGGCGGCGAGGGGCGCCACGTTAAAGAGGCCATGGAGGCGGGTAGAGAGGCGGAGAAGGACTATGGTGGAGTGGGGTCCACGTCCCGCGCCAGAGCCGCCACCGCGGACAGACACCCACCCAGACCCTCCCCTATAGGTTTAGGTTTTGCGGCCGGAGTCCACACCTTTGGGAGGGGGTACTGTCACGTTCTGACCTTAGCTCCTTTGTTTTGTCTTTGTTTTAGTATGGTCAGGGCTTGAGTTGGAGTGGGCAGTCTGTTTGTTTTTCTAGGTTGGCTTTGAGTTTGGCCTGGTATGGTCCTCAATCAGAGGCAGGTATCGTTAGTTGTCTCTGATTGAGAATCATACTTAGGTAACCTTTTTCCACCTATGTTTCGTGGGTGTTTATTTTCTGTTTTGTGTGTCATCACTAGACAGGACTGTTTCGTTTGTTCGTCCTTCCTGGTTGTTATTTTGTTTAGTGTTCAGTTTTGATTATATTAAAAATCACGAACACTTACCAAGCTGCACCTTGGTCCTCACCTTCTTCCACCGACGACAGGCGTTACATTGGCAGAATATTTTTTTATACCTCACAAATTATTGAACTTAGTGGCTTTTATGATAGTGATAAACTGAGACCAGTAAAAAAACTGGTCTTGAATGCAAACAACAGCTCAGGCCAATGAAGAGACACAAATATTGTACACTATTAGGAGGAATACATATATACATTATAGGCTACAGTAGGCTACTAAATAAACTTTCCAGTGGCACTGACTCACCCAGTGAATAAGACGAATCCTAGGCTGCTCACTGGTTATGGCAGATTTGCTTGTTCCAATAGCCTATCTCAAGATAAACTATGTTGAAAAACAGTGCTACTCGCTCAGAATCGTCCCAAGGTTGTTTGCTTTCCAAACTGTATGTTTTTCGAAAGGTAAACTGACATCTGCAACCAAATATAATCAATAGATGGCAGTTCCCATTCAACTCAAGATTGACAGCCATTGCTAGTGTATTGTTAGTTTAACAGTCAAATGTCCAGGGTTAGAGGTTCCAAAACCCTTCTATGGATTATACAGTTGAAGTCGGAAGTTTACATACACCTTAGCTAAATACATTTAAACTCAGTTTTTCACAATTCCTGACATTTAATCCTAGTAAAAATACCCTGTTTTAGGTCAGTTAGAATCACCACTTTATTTTTAGAATATGAAATGTCAGAAAAATAGTAGAGAGAATGATTTATTACAGCTTTTATTTATTTCATCACATTCCCAGTTTGGTCAGAAGTAAAAATACACTCAATTAGTATTTGGTATCATTGCCTTTAAATTGTTTAACTTGGGTCTTAGCTGATTTCTTTTGATTTTCCCATGATGTCAAGCAAAGAGGCACTGAGTTTGAAGGTAGGCCTTGAAATACATCCACAGGTACACCTCCAATTGTCTCAAAATGTTAATTAACCTACCAGAAGCTGACCTACCTAGACATCATTTTCTGTAATTTTCCAAGCTGTTTAAAGGCTCAGTCAACTTAGTGCATGTAAACTTCTGACCCACTGGAATTGTGATACAGTGAATTAGAAATTAAATAATCTGTCTGTTACCAATTGCTGGAAAAAGTACTTGTTTCATGCACAAAGTAGATGTTCTAACCGACTTGCCAAAATTTTTGTTTGTTAACAAGAAATTTGTGGAGTGGTTGAAAAGCGAGTTTTAATGACTCCAACCTATGTGTATGCAAACTTCCGACGCCAACTGTATGTCTATGGCCACAATGCAACAAGCTGTTCTTTCCAACTGTAAGTGCTTGTGATAAAATGATTCATCCTCTTTGGATAAATTTTGCTCTCTGGTGTAGTATTTTGAATTATTTTATTTATGGCTGCAAGTGGATCTTCCAGCAAGACAATATCTTCAAGCACAAATCCAAATCCACAAAGAAGTGGTTTTAATTTACCACAAAATCACATTTTTCAATGGCCATCTGTCTCCGGACTTCAACCCCATTGAAAACCTGTGGTTTGAATTGAAGATGGTTTCTGTATGGAGGAAAGGTCTAAGATCCCTTCCAATGTGTTCTCTAATCTCTAATCTCATAAAACATGATAGAAAAAGGTCCAGTGCCCTAGGGGAGGGTGCTGGAGTACTGAAAACAGAGGATCCAAAATGTTTTTAGCAATTGTATTAGGATTAAACAGGGGTTGGAACCGGATCGAGGAACAGAACCAGAACAGAAAACAAAAGTGATCTATACTGTTCTGGAAAATAACCATTATTTTAAAAGCATGTGAACCGGTTAATAATGTTAGTTTACGTTCTGGGCATTTTTTTTCCATTTTCCAATCCCAGAAACAATCCCAGAAACAAGTGCTTATGCAAAGCCCTGACTGTCACTCAGAAACTTATTCCAGTGTCTGCTTGCCTGCCTGCCAGCTGAAAATCTTCAAATCATTCAGAAATTAGAATTTAGGGAGACCAATAATTTATTAGAGACCAATGGATTAACTTTTTCAATCTTAGTTAAGGAGACTATAGTTATCACGTTTCAGATTGGATTTATTAAGTGCAAAAAGGTAAGACGTGGTTTTATTTTAATTCTGGTGCCGCTCTACACACAGAAGCTTGATAGCTAGCTAGTTTGTTTGCTCAAATCAAATCACATTTTATTTGTCACATATACATGGTCAGCAGATGTTAATGCAAGTGTAGCGAAATGTTTGTGCTTCCGACAATGCAGTAATATCCAATGAGTTATCTAACCTAACAATTTCACAACAATTACCTTATACACACAAGTGTAAAGGAATTAATAAGAATATGTACATGAAAAAATATATGAATAAGTGATGGTATAGAACGACATAGACAAGATGCAGTAGATGGTATAGAGTACAGTATATACATATGAGATCAGTAATGTAGAGGATGTAAACATTATATGAAGTGGCATTGTTTAAAGTGGCTAGTGATACATTTATTACATACATTTTTTCCATTATTAAAGTGGCTGGAGATGAGTCAGTATGTTAGCAGCAGCCACTCAATGTTAGTGGTGGCTGTTTAACAGTCTGATGGCCTTGAGATAGAAGCTGTTTTTCAGTCTCTCGGTCCCTGCTTTGATGCAATTGTACTGACCTCGCCTTCTGGATGATTGCGGGGTGAACAGGCAGTGGCTCGGGTGGTTGACGTCCTTGATGATCTTTTTGGACTTCCTGTGACATTGGATGGTGTAGGTGTCCTGGAGGGCAGGTAGTTTGCCCCCGGTGATGCGTTGTGCAGACCTCACTACCCTCTGGAGAGCCTTACGGTTGTGGGCGGAGCAGTTGCCGTACCAGGCGGTGATACAGCCCGACAGGATGTTCTCGATTGTGCATCTATAAAAGTTTGAATGTTTTTGGTGACAAGCCAAATTTCTTCAGCCTCCCGAGGTTGAAGAGGCGCTGCTGCACCTTTTTCTCCACTCTGTCTGTATAATTGGACCATTTCAATTTGTCCGTGATGTGTATGCCGAGGAACTTAAAACTTAATAATAATGCATGTCATAACAACAAGATGCCCAGCGCTTTATGGCCACACTGTCCAAAGCATATACATAGCTTTCCCACTCCATAGCAAGCTGCTCTATCCATTTGTGAAGTAATTTCATGTAAAAACTGAAATGAACGATATAAACCGTTACTTTTTTGGTGTTCAAACCGGTTCAAAACTTTATTTTGCAGTTTGGAAAAGTGGAATGGATACAACAAAGTATGTTTCTGTTCTGTTCAAAATGATTTTGGTTCCAACCCCTGGTATGAAATAATATATTTTTTTTCATTTCTTGGAGCATACAATATAGCTGAGTATTTGTAAAAAAATTAATTACAGTCTTTTTTTGCTCACTTTTATCAAGAGATCTAATAATTCCGGACCCCACTATAAATGTTAAAAGTCAGGTCCATATGAGTACGTGCAGAGAATGATGATAAGGACATTTCTAGACAATGGATGGCATTTGGTTGCATTATGTTTAGTGGTAGTCTGTTTTGTCATTCTGGTCAGGATAGTCGGATTCCATGATTTCTTTCTCTGACAGAGACGGAGAGATTTGAGGGATGCGTTTTATCCATCTGGGGGTAGGAGTCCCTCACATTCCCCTTAAGCTGGGTTCACTGTCAGGGGGTAGACGGTTAGAGGGTTGGAGGGGTGGGGGATAAAGGAGGAGCTGACACCAGCACGATCACAGCCGTCACTCACATGGACCACTAGAGCATGACGCTTAGGCTTCTGGGACGACACCAGCAGAACCCTCTGAGGGAGAGAGAGAGAGAAGGATAGAAGGAGGAGAAGAGAGAGAAAAAGGAAAAAGAGACGACTCCCCCCCGAAATGATTCGTGCATTTTTACAATACAGTGCCTTGCAAAAGTATTCACCCCCTTAGTGTTTTTCCTATTTTGTTGCATTACAACCTGGAATTTAAATGGATTTTTATTTGGATTTCGTGTAATGGACATATACAAAATAGTCCAAATTGGTGAAGTGAAATGAAAAAAATCACTTCTTTCAAAATACAATTAAAAAAGTAAAAAGGGAAAGTGGTGCCTGCATACCATATGTATTCACACCCTTTGCTATGAAGCCCCTTAAGAAGATCTGGTGCAACCAATTACCTTCAGAAGTCACATAATTAGTTAAATAAAGTCCACCTGTTTGCAATCTAAGTGTCACATGATCTGTCACATGATCTCAATATACAGTGGATTGCGAAAGTATTCGGCCCCCTTGAACTTTGCGACCTTTTGCAACATTTCAGGCTTCAAACAGAAAGATATAAAACTGTATTTTTTGTGAAGAATCAACAACAAGTGGGACACAATCGTGAAGTGGAACGACATTTATTGGATATTTCAAACTTTTTGAACAAATCAAAAACTGAAAAATTGGGCGTGCAAAATTATTCAGCCCCCTTAAGTTAATAGAATGGCCAAGTCAAAGTCCAGACCTGAATCCAATCGAGAATCTGTGGAAAGAACTGAAAACTGCTGTTCACAAATGCTCTCCATCCAACCTCACTGAGCTCGAGCTGTTTTGCAAGGAGGAATGGGAAAAAATTTCAGTCTCTCGATGTGCAAAACTGATAGAGACATACCCCAAGCGACTTACAGCTGTAATCGCAGCAAAAGGTGGCGCTACAAAGTATTAACTTAAGGGGGCTGAATAATTTTGCACGCCCAATTTTTCAGTTTTTGATTTGTTAAAAAAGTTTGAAATATCCAATAAATGTCGTTCCACTTCATGATTGTGTCCCACTTGTTGTTGATTCTTCACAAAAAAATACAGTTTTATATCTTTATGTTTGAAGCCTGAAATGTGGCAAAAGGTCGCAAAGTTCAAGGGGGCCGAATACTTTCGCAAGGCACTGTATATACACCTGTTCTGAAAGCCCCAGAGTCTGCAACACCACTAAGCAAGTGGCACCACCAAGCAAGCGACACCATGAAGACCAAGAAGCTCTCCAAATAGGTCAGGGACAAAGTTGTGGAGAAGTACAGATAAGGGTTGGGTTCTAAATAAATATCTGAAACTTTGAACATCCCACGGAGCACCATTAAATCCATTATTAAAAAATTGAAGGAATATGTTACCACGACAAACCTACCAAGAGAGGGCTGCCCACCAAAACTCAGGGACCAGGCAATGAAGGCATTAATCAGAAAGGCAACAAAGAGACCAAAGATAACCCTGAAGGAGCTACAAAGCTCCACAGCGGAGATTGGAGTATCTGTCCATAGGACCTGTCACGTTCTGACCTCTATTTATGTTGTTTTGTATTTATTTAGTATGGTCAGGGCGTGAGTTGGGTGGGCAGTCTATGTTTGTTTTTCTATGTTTTGGGGCATTTCTATGTTTTCGGCCTAGTATGGTTCTCAATCAGAGGCAGGTGTCATTAGTTGTCTCTGATTGAGAATCATACTTAGGTAGCCTGGGTTTCACTGTGTGTTGGTGGGTGAATGTTCCTGTCACTGTGTTTGTTGTCACAGGATAGGCTGTATAGGTTTTTCACGTTCCGTTTGTTGTTTTGTAGATTTGAGTTATTTCATGTATCGTTCAGTTTTCCATTAAAGAACATGAATAACCACCACGCTGCTTTTTGGTCCGCTTCTCCTCCTACAGACGAACGTCGTTACAGGACCACTTTAAGCCATACACTCCACAGAGCTGGACTTTACAGAAGAGTGGCCTGAAAAAAATAAGCTAACATGTTTGGTGTTTGCTGAAAGGCATGTGGGAGACTCCCCAAACATATGGAAGAAGGTACTCTGGTCAGATGAGCTAAAGAATTAGCTTTTTGGCTTTCAAGGAAAACGCTATGTCTGGCGTAAACCCAACACCTCTCATCATCCTGAGAACAACATCCCCACAGTGAAGCATGGTGGTGGCAGCATCATGCTGTGGGGATGTTTTTCATCGGCAGGGACTGGGAAACTGGTCAGAACTGAAGGAATGATGGATGGCGCTAAATACAGGGAAAATCTTGAGGGAAACCTGTTTCAGTTTTCCAGAGATTTGAGACTGGATAAGCCATTTCCCAATGTTATCCTCCAAAGCGTTTACAGTAGTACTAAAACTGTCAATAATATATTTCTACCATTGTGACTACATCCCAAAAAAGACATGCCATTTTCACAATGTTGCAGAAAGTTAGTCTGACAACATTATCACAAAGGTTTTTTGTGAGTTGTGAGGAAAGTTGCCATGATACTACCTTGTGACAACATTGTTACGGCAATGTATATATTAGGACAGCCTCTGCTAAGACAGCAGAAGTTATTGAGACTGAAGCTGTCCGAATAGGGACACCATATTACAAGCAATTTTGTTTAGTAGGGATTACGTCTACCTTCATCCACCTACAGTACTGTCACCTTCTCCAGAGAAGATTGTATCGAAGTGACCTATGATAACATTATGATATGACATTGTCACAGTGTTGCAGATAGGTTGTGAGATTGTTGTCATGACAATACATTGTGACAACCAATTTGTGTCTAGTAGGGAATACTTAAAAAAATATATATATTTTTATTTAAGTAGGCAAGTCAGTTAAGAGCACATTCTTATTTACAATGACAGCCTAGGAACAGTGGGTTAACTGCCTTGTTCAGGGGCAGAACAGGTTTTAATCTTGTCGGCTCAGGGATTTGATTGTTCAAACTTTCGGTTACTAGTCCAATGCTCTAACCACTAGGCTACCTGCCACCTTAGCTACTGTAGCCTGTCCAGGGAAGATCCTGTCTAAGTGTCTCTTGATAACAGTAATCTGATCGACACTTTATCCAGCTAGGATGTTCACGGTCGTGTCTAACCCAGAAGGGCCTCTCCGTGCTCTCCGACTTTATTAGCACACGTCAGTGTAGGCTTCTGGCTGCATCCAAAATAGCACCCTATTTCCTACTAAGTGCACTATTTTTTACCAAAGCGCATAGGACTATGGTGAAAAGTAGTGCACTATATAGGATATCGGGTCCCATTAGGGATGTCAATTCTCTCATAATCTTTATAGCGCTCCTACTGAGTATTAAGAGGAAGAAAGAAGAAGCAATGTTCCCAATTAGCCAGACAGTGTCAGACATGCCCTTTTCAGTGTCAAAACGTGTCTCCACATTTGGGGAGACTGCTTCAGAGGACATGTACAGGGTCCTTGAGATTATTTGATTAATTTAGTTGTTTAGGACCTGAGTGGAAGACAAAATGTTTGGTTATGATACTGTGTCCTTTTCTCATGGTCAGAACAGCAGTACGCCATACCTTGGACAAAGTGTAGATTTCCTAGCTACTGTATGCAGACAAGTAAATGTATCTAGTTTTTTCTGCAAGCACCAGACATGCATTCAACAATATTTTTATTTTATTGATAGCGATCGTTCACCATCGTTCACCAAAGATCAGTCTTGTTGAAGCCTAATTTACCTGGGTCAAGGACACTGCCATGTGTTAACAGTATTACACTAGTTCCAGATGCAGTCTGTACAATCATATTGGTAATGGCTCAGTTGGTAAGAGCATGGTTAGTTCTATCCGGGATCATTGGGGTGTTCCTACTGTAAACATTAAACTTAACCTTAACCCCTACCCTAACCCTAACCTTAATCATAAACCTTACATTACCTTAACCCTTACCTTAACCATTTTACATTTCATCTTAAATGGGTTAGGGACATCCTAAGGATTCCAGATAGCATGGACTATAAGGGCATTGTGCTATTGCCAATGTCCAAGATGGCATAGCAGTCAGACGTCTTTGTCTTTGTCCTGTCGTGTCCCTTGTCTATATCTTTTTATATATTTTTCTTCGCATATCTTTTAAGTATATTTCCTAAACCTCAACTTCCACCTGCCTCACCCAATGTGGTGTGGATCTGTTTTTTTATTCTAATGTATTTATATTTACTTCGGATCTGGAATCCCTCAACTGAAGCTAGCCAGCTAACTACCTACCAGCTATCAGTCAGGAAACCATTGCTAGCGGTCATCAGCTAACCTTTAGCTCGGAAAGCTCTCGCCAGTTCGTACAACGTGACTCAAACCAGAGCATAACGGACCTATTTTTTCTCCCCATATCCCCGGATTCCTATCGCAAACTCTGAACATTTTCATCTGGATCTTCGCAACTAGCTAAACGCAATCCCGGGTGACTACTCCTGGCTAGCGTTTCCATCCCGGCGCAAGCACCAATTAGCCTGAAGCTAGCCTGGCTAGGGCTCCTGGGCTACCACCGAAGCCCACTCCTGGATTACAATATCCAGACCCCTTCTACTGCCGGTACGGGGCACGGAACCCCGCCGATCCTCTACGACTGGAATACTGACGTAATCTGCCCAAGGATTCCAACAGGCCCCTCAGTCCGCTGAAGGCCCATTCTGCTAACCGCGGCCTGCTAGCTACCTAGAGCTACTACTTGGAACCCAACTAATCCACAACTGGTCTATCAACGTCACCGCACGAAGAGGCAAAAACCTCCACCACGACGTCCCCCAAAGGCCCTTCTGCTAACTTGCTATCCCCGGTCTACTAACTGCTAGCTTGCTAACCCCGGTCTGCTAACTGCTAGCTTGCTAACCCCGGTCTGCTAACTGCTGCTTGCTTGCCCCAGACTGCTAACTGCTAGCTTGCTTGCCCCGGTCTGCTAACTGCTTGCTTGCTAACCCAGTCTGCTAACTGCTAGCTTGCTAGCCCCAGTCTGCTAACCGCTAGCTTGTTTGCCCCGGCCTATTAACTGCTAGCTTGTTAGCACTGGCCTGCTAACTGTCTGAATCGCCATGTCCCCAGCCAGCCCAACCACTCACTGGACCCATATGTTCACTTGGCTACGCATGCCTCTCGCTAATATCAATACGCCTCATCCATTACTGTCCTGGTTAGTGATTACTGTCTTATTTCACTGTAGAGCCTCTGGCCCTGCTCAATATGCCTTATCCAACCATGTTGTTCCACCTCCTACATATGCGATGACATCACCTGGTTTAAACGACTCTAAAGACTATATCTCTCTCATCATTACTCAATGCCTAGGTTTACCTCCAATGTACTCACATCCTACCTTACCTTTGTCTGTACACTATGCCTTGAATCTATGCTATCGTTCCCAGAAACCTGCTCCTTTTACTCTGAGTTCCGAACCTGCTAGAAAGCCAGTTTGTATAGCCTTTAGCCGTACCCTTATCCTACTTCTCCTCTGTTCTTCTGGTCCTGCAGTGCTTAGCTCCACTCCCACTCCCCAGGTGCTCTCATGCATGTTAACATTAGAAGCCTACTCCCTAAGTTTGTTTTACTCACTGCTTTAGCACACTCTGCCAACCCAGATGTCTTAGCCGTGTATGAATCCTGGCTTAGGAAAACCACCAAAAACCCTGAAATCTCCATCCCGAAATATAACGTTTTCCACCAAGATAGAACTGCCAAAGGGGGCTGTGTTGCAATCTCCTGCAAAGATAGCCTGCAGAGTTCTGTCTTACTATCCAGGTCTGTACCCAAACAATTCGAGCTTCTACTAAAATTCACCTTTCCAGAAACAAGTCTCTCACTGTTGTCGCTTGCTATAGACCACCCTCTGCCCCCAGTTGTGCCCTTGACACCATATGTGAACTAATTGCCCCCCATCTATCTTCTGAGCTCATGCTACTAGGTGAGCTAAACTACTAGGTGACCTAAGTGCATGCTATTCAATCCATCACTGCCCACACCTGCCCGCCCGTCCAGCATCACTTCTCTGGACGGCTGTGACTTAGAATACGTGGACAACTACAAATACCTAGGTGTCTGGTTAGACTGTAAACTCTCCTTCCAGACTCACATTAAGCATCTCCAATCCAAAATTAAATCTGGAATCGGCTTCCTATATCGCAACAAAGCATCCTTCACTCATGCTGCCAAACATACCCTCGTAAAACTGACCATCCTACCGATCCTCGACTTTGGCGATGTCATCTATAGCCTCCAACACTCTACTCAACAAATTTTATGCAGTCTATCACAGTGCCATCCGTTTTGTCACCAAAGCCCCATACACTACCCACTACTGCGACCTGTACGCTCTTGTTGGTTGGCCCTCGCTTCATACTCGTCGCCAAACCCACTGGCTACAGGTTATCTACAAGTCTATGCTAGGTAAAGCCCCACCTTATCTCAGCTCACTGGTCACCAGAGCAGCACCCACTCATAGCATACGTTCCAGCAGGCATATTTCACTGGTCACCCCCAAAGCCAATTAATCATTTGGTCGCCTTTCCTTCCAGTTCTCTGCTGCCAATGACTGGAACGAACTGCAAAAATCACTGAAGCTGGAGACTCATCTCTCCCTCACTAACTTTAACCACCAGCTGTCAGAGCAGTTCACAGATCACGGCACCTGTACATAGCCCATCTGTAAACAGCCCATCTATCTACCTCATCCCCATACTGTATTTATTTATTTATCTTGCTCCTTTGCACCACAGTATCTCTACTTGCACATTCATCTTCTGCACATCTACCAATTCAGTGTTTAATTGCTATATTGTATTTACTTCGCCACCATGGCCTATTTATTGCCTTAACTCCCTTATCTTACCTCACTTGCATTCACTATATATAGACTTTTTTTGTTTTCTTTTTTTCTACTGTATTATTGACTGTATGTTTTCTTTATTCCATGTGTAACTCTATGTTGTTGTATGTGTCAAATTGCTATGCTTATAAAGGTGAAATAACATAACATTTAAATAAATGTAATGTGTTCACAAACTGAACATAGATACACTGATTGGACTGTAAGTCACCCAGCAGTGTTCATAATGTTTTGTACCATCAGTGTATATTATTCTGTTATATATTGTCTAAATTCTTACCTAATTTAACAAAGCTTCTGCTCACAATTTGGCCTTATGAATAATTGGATACCCCCTAAACGTCAAATCAAATATTATGTCACATGCTTCGTAAACAACAGGTGTTGACTAAAATCCAATTTATGCTTGATTTCGAAAATGTGGTCGGCGGCGCCGTGTGGATGGTGTGATGCAATTGCGGAGCCCCGCATTGACGTGATTGGTTGATGGTAGGTGGAGGCGGGAGGTCCACTACGAACCTAAACTCCCTTCCTTGACTGCTTCCTTCACAACAGCTCTGCGCTGCTCCATGAAGAGCAAGCTGTATGAATGCCCTGACTTCTGCAGAGGCTGTATCATACTAAATACTGCAGATTGCCCATGCAGTGCCTTTAATTGTGAAACGCTTACTTACATGTCATTTGTATAAAAGTGTCTCCCAAGAGGTATACACTGGTACAAAACACCCCCCACCACGTTTTGCCCTCAGAACAGCCTCAATTCATCGGGGCATGGACTCTACGAGGTGTTGAAAGCGCTCCACAGTGATGCTGGCGCATTGTGACTCCAATGCTTCCCACAGTTGTTTCAAGTTCGCTGGATGTCCTTGGGGTGGTGGACCATTCTTAATACACACATGAAACTGTTGAACGTGAAAAGCCCAGCAGAGTTCATTAAGTTTTGTACACTCAGTATATATTGTTCTGTTATATATTGTCTAATTTCCTACCTAATTTAACAAAGATTCTGCTCACAATTTGGCCTTATCAATCCTCTGAAACCCCCTCAATGTCAAATCAAATCAAATGTTATTTGTCACGTGCTTCGTAAACAACAGTCATAGCCAAAAGTTTTGAGAATGACACAAATTTTAATTTCCACAAAGTTTGCTGCTTTAGTGTCTTTAGATATTTTTGTCAGATGTTAATATGGAATACTGAAGTATAATTACAAGCATCAAAGGCTTTTATTGACAATTACATGAAGTCAATGCAAAGAGTCAATATTTGCAGTGTTGACCCTTCTTTTTCAAGACCTCTGCAATCCACCCTGGCAGGCTGTCAATTAACTTCTGGGCCACATCCTGACTGATGGCAGCCCATTCTTGCATATTCAATGCTTGGAGTTTGTGGGTTTTTGTTTGTCCACCTGCCTCTTGAGGATTGACCACAAGTTCTCAATTGGATTAAGGTCTGGGGAGATTCCTGGCCATGGACCCAAAATATTGATGTTTTGTTCCCCGAGCCACTTAGTTATAACTTTTGCCTTATGGCAAGGTGCTCCATCATGCTGGAAACTGTTCACAAAACTGTTACTGCATGGTTAGGAGAAGTTGCTCTCGGAGGATGTGTTGGTACCATTCTTTATTCATGGCTTTGTTCTTAGGCAAAATTGTAAAAGTACACTCCCTTGGCTGAGAAGCAACCCCACACATGAATGGTCTCAGGATGCTTTACTGTTGGCATGACACAGGACTGATGGTAGCGCTGCTCTTCTCTTCTCCAGACAAGCTTTTTTCCAGATGCCCCAAACAATCAGAAAGGGGATTCATCAGAGAAAATGACTTTAACCCAGTCCTCGGCAGTCCAATCCCTGTACCTTTTGCAGAATATCAGTCTGTCCCTGATGTTTTTCCTGGAGAGAAGTGGTTTCTTTGCAGCCCTTCTTGACACCAGGCCACCCTCCAAAAGTCTTCGCATCACTGTGCGTGCAGATGCACTCACACCTGCCTGCTGCCATTCCAGAGCAACCTCTGTAATGGCGGTGCCCCGATCCTGCAGCTGAATCAACTTTAGGAAACGGTCCTGGAGCTTGCTGGACTTTTTTGGGTGCCCTGAAGCCTTCTTCACAACAATTGAACCGCTCTCCTTGAAGTTCTTGATGATCCGATAAATGGTTGATTTAGGTGCAATCTTACTGGCAGCAATATCCTTGCCTGTGAAGCCCTTTTGTGCAAAGCAATGATGACGGCACGTGTTTCCTTGCAGGTAACCATAGTTGACAGAGGAAGAACAATGATTCCATTCACCACCCTCCTTTTGAAGCTTCCAGTCTGTTATTCGAACTCAATCAGCATGACAGAGAGATCTCCAGCCTTGTCCTCGTCAACACTCACACCTGTGTTAACGAGAGAATCACTGACATGATGTCAGCTGGTCCTTTGTGACAGGGCTGAAATGCAGTGGAAATGTTTTTGGGGGATTCAGTTCATTTGCATGGCAATGAACAGTTAATTGCAATTCATCTGATCACTCTTCATAATATTGTGGAGTATATGCAAATTGCCATCATACAAACTGAGGCAGCAGACTTTGTGAAAATGTATATTTGTGTCATTCTCAAATCTTTTGGCCACGACTGTAGACTAAAAGCCAATTTATGCTTTATCCAAAAATGTGGTCGAAGGTGTCGTATGGTTGGTGTGATGCAATTGCGGAGACTTCAGAGGCATGCAGAGACAAAATTTAGCTGCGTACCGCTTCGGCATGCACCACCCAAATGTTGTATCAATGCGGAGGGCTCCAAATAGCTCTGCATTAACATGATTGGTTGACGGCCGGTGCAGGCGGGAGGTCCAGTATAAACACAAACTCACGTCATTGACAACTTCCTTCACAACAGCTCTGCTCTACTCTATTAAGCGCAAGAAGTATGAATGCCCTGACTTCTGCAGAAGCCTTATCACCCTAAATGCTACCGAAGAATTTCTGCACAAACTGTCAGAAACCATCTCAGGGAAGCTCGTCTACATGCTCGTCGTCCTCACCAGGGTCATGACCTGACTGCAGATTGGCATCATAACTAACTTCAGTGGGAAAACGCTCACTCACCTTCGAGGGCCACTAGCACGCTGGAGAAGTGTGGTATTCACAGATAATTCCCGGTTTCAACTGTACCGACCAGATGGCAGTCATTTTGGCGAGCGGTTTGCTGATGTCACGGTTGTGAACAGAGTGCCCCATGGTGGCGGTGGGGTTATGGTATTAGCAGGCATAAGCTATAGACGATGAACACAATTGTATTTTATCAATGGCAATTTAATGCACAGAGATCCTGAGGCCCATTGCCATACCATTCATCCACCGCCATCACTTCATGTTTCAGCATGATAACGTAGGGCCCCATGTTGCAAGGATCTGTACACAATTTCTGGAAGCTGAAAAGGTCCCAGTTCTTCCAGACATGTCACCCGTTGACCATGTTTGAGATGCTCTGGGTCGACTTGTACGACAGCGTGTTTTAGTTCCGCCAATATCCAGCAACTTCACGCAGCCATTGAAGAGGAGTGGGACAACATTCCATAGATTAAGGCCTATGGAATTAATTTCAATTGACTGATTTCCTTGTATAAAGTGAAATTGTTGCAAGTTGCATTTGTATTTTTGTTCAGTGGTATCAATAGATACCTGTCTGAAGCAGAACTTGTGCTTCAGAAGTGGAGGATGAATAACTAAGCTACAACCTCAGAGTACAGTTAAGGAAAGAGGGATGAAAGAGTAAGGAGTGATGAAAAAACGTAACGATAAGGGGGATCATCTACCGAAATTCCTTCCTTGTATACCTGTTTTCTATCCCTTTAAACCTGTCATGAGCAGCAGGGCATTTTGTGAAGTTGCTAAATGTTTCATGAAGTGTGTGTATGTGTGTGTGTGTGTGTGTGTGTGTGTGTGTGTGTGTGTGTGTGTGTGTGCACGTGTGCACGTGTGCGTGTGCATGTGTGTTCATTGGACCACCTGTGTTGTTGTTTAAAGTCTTGCCAGATCCCTCCATCTCATCTTTTCCTTTAGTATTTTTCCTGTGCTTCCCCATGCCTGTGTGTTGTGTATAACTTGCATCATAATTCAATTAAATTGGGAATAGTGTTTCTGCTGAATATAAAGCCAGTACAGTGTTATTAGGGCCAACTCTAGTGTTTTGGCGGCTCCTAAGAGAGATGTAATAGACAACAGAAAGGCTGATATGAGCTGCTAAATCAGCTGTTTACTTGTATACCATTCTGCTCAGATCCTCTACCCAAACCATCCTCGGCAGGCGGAAGCTGTCCTCTTCCGGATCCAGAAAGAAGTCAATACAAAAATAAAATACAAACATTATATAAGGAACTCAGTCGGGCTTTCAACTTACTGTTGAAAGTGGTAGTAATAGAGTGCACAAACTGCAATTTCAAAATGTGGTAATGCATCAGCAGTTTTCCTCTTGTTATGTCAGTCACTGCAGACTTCAGAGAGTTATTTTTCTGACAGTTGATCAACTAGCACATGTCAGCTAACGTTTTTTAGGTACAGTTTTTTGTCCGTAGATTTTGTTTCATTGTTTGAGTCACTCAGATATCACATGAATACACATAAGACATGTCAAAATGTGTAGATTTGCAGGAAATTAGCTTGAAAACTGCTCATTTTTGCGAGGTGGGGGTTTGTTCCTACGCCGGTAAATGACAATGTAATGCAGTATAATATTTTCCATGTCTATATACAGTATACGGTGGGGCAAAAAATAATTTAGTCAGCCACCAATTGTGCAAGTTCTCCCACTTAAAAAGATGAGAGAGGCCTGTAATTTTCATCATAGGTACACTTCAACGATGACAGACAAAATGAGAAAAAAAATCCAGAAAATCACATTGTAGGATTTTTAATGAATTTATTTGCAAATTATGGTGGAAAATAAGTATTTGGTCAATAACAAAAGTTTATCTCAATACTTTGTTAAATACCCTTTGTTGGCAATGACAGAGGTCAAACGTTTTCTGTAAGTCTTCACAAGGTTTTCATACACTGTTGCTGGCATTTTGGCCCATTCCTACATGCAGATCTCCTCTAGATCAGTGATGTTTTGGGGCTGTTGCTGGGCAACATGGACTTTCAACTCCCTCCAAAGATTTTCTATGGGGTTGAGATCTGGAGACTGGCTAGGCCACTCCAGGACCTTAATGCTTCTTACGAAGCCACTCCTTTGTTGCCCGGGCGGTGTGTTTGGGATCATTGTCATGCTGAAAGACCCAGCCACTTTTCATCTTCAATGCCCTTGCTGATGGAAGGAGGTTTTCACTCAAAATCTCACGATACATGGCCCCATTCATTCTTTCCTTTACACGGATCAGTCGTCCTGGTCCCTTGGCAGAAAAACAGCCCCAAAGCATGATGTGTCCACCCCCATGCTTCACAGTAGGTACAGTATGGTGTTCTGTGAATGCATCTCAGCATTCTTTGTCCTCCAAACACGACGAGTTGAGTTTTTACCAAAAAGTTATATTTTGTTTTCATCTGACCATATGACATTCTCACAATCTTCTTCTGGATCATCCAAATGCTCTCTAGCAAATTTCAGACAGGCCTGGACATGTACTGGCTTAAGCAGGGGGACACGTCTGGCACTGCAGGATTTGAATCCCTGGCGGCGTAGTGTGTTACTGATGGTAGGCTTTGTTACTTTGGTCCCAGCTCTCTGCAGGTCATTCACTAGGTCCCCCCATGTGGATCTGGGAATTTTGCTCACCGTTCTTGTGATAATTTTGACCCCACGGGGTGAGATCTTGCGTGGAGCCCC
The DNA here is from genome assembly GCF_057628025.1 of Oncorhynchus mykiss. Classification (NCBI taxonomy): domain Eukaryota; kingdom Metazoa; phylum Chordata; class Actinopteri; order Salmoniformes; family Salmonidae; genus Oncorhynchus; species Oncorhynchus mykiss. The sequence continues at coordinate 35,839,344 of NC_143041.1, forward strand.
AGATCGAGGGAGATTATCAGTGGTCTTGTATGTCTTCCATTTCCTAGTAATTGCTCCCACAGTTGATTTCTTCAAACCAAGCTGCTTACCTATTGCAGATTCAGTCTTCCCAGCCTGGTGCAGGTCTACAATTTTGTTTCTGGTGTCCTTTGACAGCTCTTTGGTCTTGGCCATAGTGAAGTTTGGAGTGTGACTGTTTGAGGTTGTGGACAGGTGTCTTTTATACTGATAACAAGTTCAAACAGGTGCCATTAATACAGGTAACGAGTGGAGGACAGAGGAGCCTCTTAAAGAAGAAGTTACAGGTCTGTGAGAGCCAGAAATCTTTCTTGTTTGTAGGTGACCAAATACTTATTTTCCACCATAATTTGCAAATAAATTCATAAAAAATCCTACAATGTGATTTTCTGGATTTTTTTCCCTTATTTTGTCTGTCATAGTTGACGTGTACCTATGATGAAAATTACAGGCCTCTCTCATCTTGTTTAAGTGGGAGAACTTGCACAATTGGTGGCTGACTAAATACTTTTTTGCCCCACTGTATATGATAGTATAAATACCTCACATGTGAGGTAAGCAATTAGCCAATAAAATGTTTATCTGACTCCATAAAGATGATTTAGCCGTGTGCAAGAACACTACTATATACTGTAGTTGGGTTATTGTAGTAGGCAATCAATAAATGTCTGAGAATGGAATTCCAGTTACAAGCGTATTATTGAATTACTTTAAAAAATGAATGGAATCACATACAAGGCATGAAGCTTAAGTTGCAAAGAAAGAGAGAGACAAAGAAACCATGGTTTGTGCCATGGCCCATAGCTAATGGGAGAGAGAAAGAGAGAGAAAGACTTTAGGTATCTCATCACAGCAAGTCAGGGATAGAATTGAAAGAACAATGAATCTAGGACTATTTTATAAGCATCTGAGTTGTTTGGATTCAAAATCTGAATTTTTGACCAATAGAATAACTGTAAAGTTAACCTTCGACCAGACATCAGGTCTATAGGATGTAACCTCTTCGTTTCAGAGGTGAGACAATGGGGGTTGGAAAGACCAACACAGAGAATGTTGAATTCCTTATACAATGCGCAAACAGTTGATGAGAAGAGTCACTTCGAGGGCTATCCTACATAATCCTCCCTTGATCACATCTGATTCTGCATCAGACAGACGTGTTCAAAACCGGACGGGCAGCACTGTAGTCACTGTAAACAATCTTCAGACCAACAGTTCATGGTCCCACCATCATCATTTCAGGAGTGTCTTTTTTGGCAGATGGCATTGTCTTCTTTAGACATTCACATTTCCTGCATGCAAGCTTAAAAGGAATGCTCAATTCTTCTTTATGAGAGCCAACACATACTCTAACTGAAGGTACATCACAGATTAATACACATTCCAATTAACATAAAATGGTCTGTTTGTCTAATTGAATTCGTCAATAGCATCTTCAGATGTGGTTTTATAAAATCAGTCAGAAGAATATAAAAGATGATCAAAGATAACTGCATCATAAAAACAGTATTATTGAAATTAAACATCTCAAACTCTTCTCCCTTTGAGAGGAAATAGATGATCTTTGAATATGAGAAAATAAACAAAGAAACAGAATTTTGAAATAATCCCGAACAATTATTAAAGTAAATCAAACAACTTTCAAGCAACTGAAAATGTGAATCTAGCACGTTTGAGGTCTAGCCAATGTGTGAGAATTACAACGCAGGTTCAGTGGTTTCACAAGCAATATCGGAAAAGTACATGTATTAGCATCTCAGTTTACAGCACCCAACATTAGCATACCAATGGTGAAAGATCAAAGGTCATTTTGTTCTGAAATGTTTCATAGCACACAGATCTATACATTCAGCTGGACTTAGCCATATGCAGTACGCATTGTTAAACAAACTATTATTTGTGACTTAATATGAGCCATTACATTTTGTCTAGCACTCTGTATACATCAAAGAAAGCACATTCACAAAAGTCATCTATATAGCCGTCACAAATGGATATAGAAATGAGTTGCAAAGGAAGAATTTATTAAAACATCATCGTCATATAATCAACATCCTAAGTTTTAGGAGAAAGCTCAAAATTGACCCTATGCTGCAGGTAGAATCGAGACTGTCTGCCCCTCCCTAAATCCCAACATCTCTGCATGATATTCAGCAGGGTAGCCTAGTGGTTAGAGCAGTGGACTAGTAACTGGAAGGTTGCAAGTTCAAGTCCCCGAGCTGACAAAGGTACAAATCTGTTGTTCTGCCCCTGAACAGGCAGTTAACCCACTGTTCCTAGGATGTCATTGAAAATAAGAATTTGTTCTTAACTGACTTGCCTAGTTAAAAAAAAAATATGAATACTTCTGTGGCAAGAGTTGCAAAACCTAACTCAATAGTTGGATCTACTCTGTGGGCCGGCAGGCTGACTAAAATGTGCAGGAGGATTTCCTTTGCCATACAGCGTCTGACCGTATGTCCTTCCTTTTACAGAAATCACAACAAAGCTTTGTGGGCTGTTTGGGATTAGCCTCCATACCTGTCCCAATAGCTGCAATGGGAGCTATTATTTCAGTAGTTTGGTCCGCTCTCACTAGAGAGCAGTTTGGACGTGCACACCACACCCATAAATTGGACTGACCGTGCGTCCATCCCGCTATCTGTATCTGAGTCAGACAAATCACTTTGGAGCCTATTTTTGTTAGAACAAATCTCATGTAGAAACAACCTAGCCACATCAATCTATATTTCGCATGCTTTAAATTCTGATTGCAACTGCTCTATTTTGTGCTCTGATGTGCTGTGGGACTTCACAGTGGTATCAAGCATGTTCATGTCTAGTTTGCTGTGTTGCAATTCAAAAACACAACAAGCTCTATAATTAATTAACATCTTCATACATGTTTTCTTATACATGACAATATATTACCAGTAATGAAGAATTTCATCAATAGTCCAATCAAATACGAGATGATTACCATAACTCTAAAATATCTGTAGCTTGCACCATTGCGTAGGCTCCATGTGTGTTATATGTCAGGAAATGTCATGGAATAAATAATCAAAACTTCCTATGGACCCACAGGTGCAACACTAAAGGATAGGACAATCCTCTAAATAAACTCACGCGAGCTGGACCTTCAAAGTAATCAATAATACTTCATATTACCCAGTTGCCATTCACTGTACTGTAATTATTCATTTAATCCACAAGTTCATAAGGATATATCGCTAGAGGGCACCATTTAGTAATATATTTGAAATGTATATGCAGTAAATATGATATTATAAATACCTCATAAGCAACTCCTAATAACGAATAAGTAATTAGCCTATTAGTTAAAATGTTTATCTGACTCGATAAAGATTATTTAGCAATATGCAAGAACACAATACTATAGTTGAGTTACAGTAATAGGCAATCAATTAATGTCTGAGAATGGAATTCTAAAAACAAGTGTATTATTGAATTACCTTGTAAAATGAATGGATTCACATACAAGGCATAAAGCATAAATTGCAAAGCATTACAAGGCATTATTCTAAGCATGTTCAGAGAGAGAACGAGAGAGACAAAGAAACCATGGTTTGTGTCATGGCCCATAGCTAATGGGAGAGAGAGAGAAAGAGTGTAGGTATATCACCACAGCAAGTCAGGAACATAATAGAAAGAACAATGTATTTAAGACCGTTTTACAAGCATCTGAGTTGTTTGGATTCAAAATCTGAGTGGTTGACCAATAGTATTACTGTAAAAATAACATCCAATCAGACATTAGGCAGGATGTACAGGATATAACCTCTGCTTCTCAGAGGTGAGACAATTGGGGTTGGAAAGACCATTGAATCAGATGGCTCATTCATCACAAAACACACTGATATTGCCAACTACTTTAATGGCTTTTTCCTGGCAAGATATGCAAATTTAGGAATGACATGCCAGCAACAATCGTTGACACTTCTCACACCCTGACCTTAGAGATCCTTTTTATGCCTCTATTTTGTTTTGGTCAGGGTGTGAATTGGGGTGGGCATTCTGTTTTGTGTTCTATGTTTTCTATTTCTTTGTGTTTGGCCGGGTATGGTTCTCAATCAGGGACAGCTGTCTATCGTTGCCTCTGATTGGGAACCATACTTAGAACCCTTTTCCCACCTGTGTTTGTGGGAGGTTGACTCTGTTTTGAGCACTTTGCTTTTGAGCTTCACGGTTTGTTTTTGTAGTGTTTAGTGTTTTGTTTGGTGTCATTTTTATTCAAATGTTATTATTATTATTAAAGCACCTTGGTCCTCCTCATTCAACACCCGTGACAATACTACATATCTGACCAAATTATGAAAGACAAGCATTGCACTTTTCAATTTCCATAAAATGAGTGTGAAAGAGGTGAAAAAAGTATTGTTGTCTATCAACAATGACAAGCCACCGGGGTCTGACAATCTGGAGATAAAATTACTGAGGATAATAGCGACTCCTATTTAATAGTGCCACTCCTATTTGCAATATCTTAAATTTAAGCCTACCAGAAAGTGTGTGCCCTCAGGCCTGGAAAGAAGCAAAAGTAATTCCGCTACCCAAGAACAATAAAGCCCCCTTTACTGCCTCAAATAGCCGACCAATCAGCCTGTTACCAACCCTTAGTATACTTCTGGAGAAAATGGTGTTTGACCAGATACAATGCTATTTTACAGTAAACAAATTAACAACACACTTTCAGCATGCTTAAAGGGAAGAACATTCAACAAGCACAGCACTTACACAAATGACTGATGATTGGCTGAGAGAAATGGATGATTATGGGGGCTGTTTTGTTAGACTTCAGTGCGGCTTTTGACATTATCGATCAAAGAAAAACATATGTGTTATTGCTTTACACCCCCTGCTATATAGTAGATAAAACGTTACTTGTCTAACAGAACACAGAGGGTGTTTTTTAATGGAAGCTTCTCCAACATAATCCAGGTAGAATCAGGAATTCCCAGGGTATCTGTTAAGGCCCCTTACTTTTTCTTTACTAAGGACATGCCACTGGCTTTGAGTAACACCATTGAGCCTATGTATGCGGATGACGCAACACTATACAAGCATTTCGCTACACCCGCAATAACATCTGCTAAACACGTGTATGTGACCAAAAAAAATTGATTTATACACGTCAGCTACTACAGCAACTGAAATGACTCCAACAAGAGCTGCAGTTAGTTTCAGAATGGGTGGCAAGGAATAAGTTCTAAATATAAAAAATAAATAAACTAAAAGCATTGTATTTGTATTATTCACTGAACCCTAAACCTCAACTACATCTTGTAGTGAATAATGTGGGAATTGAGCAAGTTGAGGTGACTAAACTGCTTGGAGTAACCCTGCATTGTAAACTGTCATGGTCAAAACATATTGATACAACAGTAGCTAAGATGGTGAGAAATCTGTCCACAGTAAAGGGCTGTTTGGCCTTCTTTTTGACACTATCAACAAGGCATGTCCTACAGGCCCTAGTTTTGCCACACCTGGACTACTGTTCAGTAGTTTGGTCAGGTGCCACAAAGAGGGACTTAGTAAAATTGCTGTTGGCTCAGAACAGGGCAGCACGGCTGGCCTTTAAAAGTACATGGAGAGCTAACATTAATGATATGCATGTCAATCTCTCATGGCTCAAAGTGGAGGAGAGATTGAAGTCATCATTACTTCTTTTTGTAAGAAGTATTGACAGGCTGAATGTACCGACACCCATGCATACCCAGCAAGACTTTCCACCAGTGGTCTCTTCACAGTCCCCAAGAGTGTGCAAAGCTGTCATCAAGACAAAGGGTTGCTACTTTAAAGAATCTCATATAAAATGTATTTTGATTTGTTTAACACTTTTTTGGTTACTACATGATTCCATTTCCATTATTTCATAGTCTTGATTTCTTCACTATTATTCTACAATGTGGAAAATAGTAAAAAATAAAGAAAAACCCTTGAATGAGTAGGTGTGTCCAAAATTTTGACTGGTACTGTACATTTTGTATTTTACTTTTAGCATTGTAGATATGTGGTGGTGTAATAACATTATAAATGATGATGTACTGTTTTATCTTATATTTTATATGTAATGTAAGTGCTTTAATCTGTTGGACCGCAGCTGATCGGGATCCCTAATAAATACAAATACAAAAACAGAGAATGTTGATTTCCTAATAAAGTCGATAAGAAGTCACTTCGAGGGCTACCCTACAACAATGTCCATCCGGACCGTTGCCGCCTAAGTAAATTCTGTGACCGGGCCTTCTCAAATAGTATTGGAGTACCACAGCTCTACCCTTCCATCTTCCTCCGACTATTCTATCCATCACATGTTTTAATCTGCATCCCTCCATATCTATAGCCACAATCACTTAATTAACACTATCAGTCCCAAAACTCCAGTAAAAATGGTATTTTCATTTATCTGACTTTCATTTATTTGAATGTCCAGCCCTTATATTTAGCATTACAATTAAGTGTTTTAAACATGTCCTTTCAGGACAACCAGCGCTACAATTTGACACAAACAGTTGCATTGATGAGTTTTATTGACAAATAAGGTCAGCCAAAGCAAAAACGAATTGATATTAATTCTGTAAGTATAGAAATGGTTTGCCAATTGGGAAATGAGTATCCAACTAGTTAGTGACAACTGTGTGGAGTTTTGAGTTTGTGACAGCAACTATGTGTGCTTCTACATCTACATTGCTGTTTTGGGGGGGGGTTAGGCTTGGTTTCTATATTAGCACTTTGTGACATCTGCTGATGTAAAAAGGACATTATAAATACATTTAATTGATTGATTTATTGTAGACACTATGTCCTGGGATTCCTATGACCTTCTATGTAGAAGAACCCCTTACCTTCTAACGACTCTTGTGCAGCTTTGAACGTTATAGCTTTTAATAGTTTGTAGCTGAAAGCATTTGGACGTTTTTGCAAAAAGACCCAGCTCTGGGCCACTTCGGGATCCGCCCTTGTCTCACAAACACCGCTCTAGCTCAGCTCCTGTTAATCACACAGACTAATGGTGCAGAAGAAATAGACTCATTTAATGGTACAACGCAGAAGTCTGCAGCTCAAACACACGGGGTTAGAAGTGCAGAACGCTCCAGTGTTACTCATTAAGTTATCTGTCTTAATTCATTTCCTCTCTGCTCAATAAGATGAATCACACAATGTTGATGACAAATTATTAGTTATTTTTATGTCCTAATAACACATAGTTAGACTGTTATGATATGAATCCATGGAAAAAGATGACCTAGCTAAATGTATTTTTGCACATTCAAAGAAAAAACACCAAATAACAGTGCACTTATAAAATGACATTTTTCAGCCTCTTCAGGATTTTTTTCTGCATTTCATTGGACAGGTTGCCGGGGTTGCGTACCCTTCCACTCAGCAGCAATATTATTTCTGACTGTGTTGGGTTATGGGTTGCATGCTTCCAAGCAGCAGTAAAGCACTATGAATAACCCTAACCCATATTTAAATTATCCTATTACATCACCCTGTGAGAAGTGCAAAGGGGGCATTGCTGGGATGTTTATCGTTTAAAAGCAGAGAAAGTATAACTCTTAATGAACCAATAAGCAGGTCATGACCCCCCCTGAAGGCCCAGGAAGCTGTGTACTGTAGATAATGGTGCAACAAGCCAAACACACTGTGATGTAGAAAATGTGCTCTGTGGGAATTTTTGTCCCCTGTAAATTCTGTGGCGGCAGAGGCAACATCCTAGCCAATCCTCTGCTTACCTCAGAGATGGGCAGGCTCTAAGGAAATCTTGCTGGACAATAGAAAGAATGTGATTTTATTCGATTTAACCTTTAGTTTGACAGGGAGTCATGCTGAGACCAAGGTGTATTTTACAGATGAACCCTTGCTGTCATTACAAAAATATACACATCAATACAATATGAAAAGCAAAACAAAGATACAAAACACAGTCATTGAAAACACATTAAAAAGGTCTACAATCAGCCGTCTGAAATACCCCAGAGGAGATATGGGCAACTCTAGTCCTGGAGTGACGTTACACTTTTTCCCCATCCCTAGCAAACACAGCTGATTAAACTAATGCATTCAAGTGAAGATCATGATTAGTTGATTATTGAAGTCAAGTGTGTAAGCTGTGGCTGGGGCAAAAGTGTGACACAAATCAGGCCCCGAGGACTGGAGTTACCTATCCCTGCCCTACAGGCACCAATTCATCAATTTTTTTTGATTATTCTAGTAAGGTGCAACATTTTTTTGAAAGCTGAATCACCTAATCCTGAAGGAATCTCTGAGACCAGGTATGGTAACTTGTACGTCGATCCCTGAGACCAGTTATGGTAACTTGTACGTCGATCCCTGAGACCAGTTATGGTAACTTGTACGTCGATCCCTGAGACCAGGTATGGTAACTTGTACGTCGATCCCTGAGACCAGGTATGGTAACTTGTACGTCGATCCCTGAGACCAGTTATGGTAACTTGAACGTCGATCCCTGAGACCAGTTATGGTAACTTGTACGTCAATCCCTGAGACCAGGTATGGTCACTTGTACGTCGATCCCTGAGACCAGGTATGGTAACTTGTACGTTGATCCCTGAGACCAGGTATGGTAACTTGTACGTCGATCCCTAAGACCAGGTATGGTAATTTGTACGTCGATCCCTGAGACCAGGTATGGTAACTTGTACGTCGATCCCTGAGACCAGGTATGGTAACTTGTACGTCGATCCCTGAGACCAGGTATGGTAACTTGTACGTCGATCCCTGAGACCAGGTATGGTAACTTGTACGTCGATCCCTGAGACCAGGTATGGTAACTTGTACGTCGATCCCTGAGACCAGGTATGGTAATTTGTACGTCGATCCCTGAGACCAGGTATGGTAACTTGTACGTCGATCCCTGAGACCAGGTATGGTAACTTGTACGTCGATCCCTGAGACCAGGTATGGTAACTTGTACGTCGATCCCTGAGACCAGGTATGGTAACTTGTACGTCGATCCCTGAGACCGGGTATGGTAACTTGTGCGTCTAAAGGTTATTAATGATATTAGGTACAGCAGTGCAGCTTTAAATGACGTTCAGCTTATAGGCTTCATAAAGCCTTCATGATGTCTTCATAAGCACAACATAAATATGTTACAAAGCATCTATAACTATTTGTCATGCTTTATAAAGGTTTCATAAATGTGGCAAAACTATGTGATATAATCACCAATGTCAAATGAGATATAACCCACTATGTCGAATATGATATAAACATGTGCTTTATAAAGGGTGTCATGGTGTGCTGAAGGATGGCATACGCTCTAAAGTGATGCCATGTTAGTCACATTACACCCAATCTCATTCCCAGACACTTCTGGTCTAGTGGACAAAACGCATTCAAACTTAGCCTTCATTAGTTAGGGTTAGGTATAAAATAAAATTTTGAGAAGATAAATTGTGGAAATGGGCAGGATTTGGGCATAATTATGAGATTGACTGTTTTAAGTAGTAAAGATGTCAAATAATTTACTCAGTAAGGTCACTCCTATAGAATTCTATGGTCACCCAAAAGGCCAATTTTAAATGATTGATATTCCAGGCTTATTTGTGCTGTGTGTGCAATAGCCTGGGGACGACGTTACCCCAAGAGACACTTACCTTGATGAAAGAAATTGAAAGGGTCTTTCTTCTGGAACAAGTTACATGTTCCTCAGTACACAAACATGCATACAACAAAAACAAGCCTTACTGTGCGTAACTGGGCCCAGTCAGGTCTTTGAGGCATTCACCTACTCCCCAGCTGAAAGATCACCATTGTAACAAGTTGTATTCAAGCCATGGTCTCCAGCGTGGGAACAGAAGAGGAATAGCTGGTGCAGTAGTCTCAGATTGGACTAGTCCAAATCATCTTGGTTCTGACACGCACGCACGCACACACACACACACACACACACACACACACACGCAAGGTTTTCAGGTCCATCAACCCATTTAAATACCTCTCACACCCTACAGTAGCCTGTGGATCCTGAGAGAACCTTCATAAATCAGCAGAACGTTAATAACCTATTTACTGACACTTCATGTAGTGTCCTTTAATACTTAGTTTGAAGTGAGACACCTTCGATCATTCATAACACATCCATAAAGACTCTCATAAAGCTGTACTTAATTTAAAGTCAGACCCCTTTGACTATTTATAACACATATATAAATGCCTTGTATCCTATGATGCTGTACTTACTATGAAGTCAGACACCTTTGGTCATTCATAATAACTGCATAAAGGCTTAATGATGTAAATACAAATGTATTAACACTTAGGAAATTATCATTAACAGCTAAAACAAATAAACATTAAAGACATGTTGAAACCATTTATTTAAAACAATACAAATTCATGAAGTTTCAAACAGTCCAGCTATGCAATTACATTGAGCATTACAGAGGGCTTTGAATATTGGAGCTTGTCCCTGAGCTGGCAGACGCATGCGACTCACCACCTGGATTTTGTCTTATGTAGCAAAATTTGAATTTCAGTTTTTACATTGGATAAAAGTAGAGACCCAGAGCTACAAAATGATATATCATACACTGCATTTGAGGAAACAATGGGGAAGTAATTCTGTTTTGAAAGTTATTCAACTTGTAAACTCACCTTTGAGAAAACCGTCTTTCAATGTTTTGGTACTACTATTGGAGAGCCCTGCTTTGTCTACACCCATTCAACATTGTTCACACCCTCTTAAGCCTTAGCCCCACCCATCTCTTTAAGGGTTGATCCGAGCGTTTGAGAGAGAACAGCTCACTGAACATTACTCGCCCTAGTAGGTTAGGCTGGTTAGGCTGTTATGTTATCCAGAGCGTTGGTGACTACAACTGTGCTGTCAGATTGACCGTTTGTAAATTCAGAGTGTTTTGCATTCAGAGCGCATACGGAACGCTCTGGCCAATAAGTAGGGTTGATCCGAAAGCTCTGACCTCACAACGACAGTCAAGCACCCAAGCTATCTGGCTAACGTTGATTAGCTACTTCCAGACTCATAATGAGAGAACACCCCACTCTGAACATGTTACTTACCCTAGCAGAGCTGGTTAGGCTGTTTTCATGTCATCCAGAGCGTTGGTGGCTGTAACTGTGCTGTTGGCAACAATTTGCCGACATTTACTGAGCGTTCAAATATTCATCAGTTATTCTGAGCTCTGGCACACGAAAACAAGTATTTTGTTAAGAAATATAGCTAAATAGCTAGTCTGGTGAACAATGAATTCCAACGCATGATGTAATGTTAGTTAACGAGCCAGCCAACTAACGTTAGCTAGCTAGCTAACAGTACACTTTAACTTGAAATGCAAATATTTTGTCAAAATTAGAAATGCGTAATATCTGAAAATGTAGCTAACTAAACTATCTCACCCATGGTCTGACTTCGGAGTGGCTAGCCAGAGAGAATTTACCAGCTAGTACATCTATCGACAGTTGCAGTGACATTCTATTGAAATGGATCCTTGCATAGTTCTATGCCTATAACTAGTCAAACAAATGTGTCTGAGCTACAAAGAATAAGATCATACACATAACGTTAGCTAGCGACCCAGCCAGCTAATGTTAGCTAGCTAACAGTACACTTGAAATTAAACCACTTTCTGTCAAAATTAGAAATGTGTAATATCTGAAAATGTAGCTAGCTAGACTATCTTACCCATACACATCATGGTTCGGTGCGTCTCTTGTCTGATGCCATGCATGGTTTCCCTTAGTTTGAAGATGTAATCCAGACTGGTGTTTCTCCATCTCCTTAGCTATCATACTCAAATTCCACTGATTTCAAAACTCAGTCCTCCAGAAAGTGGAGAGCATACACATAACATTAGCCAGCGAGCCAGCCAGCTAACATTAGCTAGCTAACAGTACACTTTAACTTGATTAGGTTTATGCAGTTTTACGGCACTATACATTTTTAAAAGCCGTGTTTGACATGATTACCTAAACATACTGACCAGCTCCAATAGACAGACGTTTGCTATATGGCAGACCAATCCAAACTCATCTCTTGGCATGTCCAGCCCATTCAATATCTCAGCCAATCATGGCTAGCGGGAAGGTTGCTCACTTTTTCTTTGGCTAAACCAACTAGGCTCGTAATTTAACGATTTGATTCATATTAACAGATGGCATACAAGTTTGATATTATAGCACATGAAAGTTCACACGTTCGAGAGGGCATTTCTGCAAAAAAAAATTAATTTAAAAAAACTTGTTTTACGTTCAAATGGCTCTTCTGAGAAGTGCCTATGCCTAGTTTCCTGAATCAGGTCACAAATTGTTATTGCCTCTCTTCCTGCTGGAGTACTGCATGTTGGTTCCAACCTTAAAAGTAACAACAAAGGAAATTAGCAGGTCTGTTAAGAAATTAATTTGTCACACTATCTGGATATGGGCATCAGAGATCACATGATCTCATCAGCAACACTAAAAAAGTACTTCATGAAATTTAGAACATTTTCTAAATAAAGGTCCCCCAAATAATAATAGAAAAGTGTCAATAACCATTAATGATATTTGAAAAATAATTGTCTAAACATTAACGATTATTCATATTTGATCATATTTAAGTGACATTTTCATTACATTTGGGTTCCCAAACATGCTCCATGGAATACATATTGACTTAGAGCAATAACTATTCTGGGTGTAGCAGTAAAAGTATTGTAGGGAATTCGCCGTAGGGTCTGTAGAATGTACAATGCCTTTGGGAAGTATTCAGACCCCTTGATTTTTCCACATTTTGTTACTTTACAGCCTTGTTCTAAAATGTATTAAATCGTTTTCTCAAGTCTCATAGCAAAGGGTCTGAATACTTATGTAAATAAGGTATTTCAGTTTTTGTATTTGCAATAAATTTGCAAACATTTCTAAAAACCTGTTTTTCCTTTGTCATTATGGGGTATTGTGTGAAGATTGCTGAGGGAAAAATGTTTTTGTTATCTTTAATTCAGCGTTGTTGGAAAAGGACCTGTAAGTAAGCATTTCGCTGTTATTCTACACCTGTTGTTTACGAAGCATGTAATGAATACAATTTGACTTGATTTGAACCTGTTTGAATCTATTGCCCATAATAAAGCGTCAAGCGCTGTCATAAACTGCATCCAATGGTTTCAGGGTATTGGCAGCTGTATTCACATAGATGATGTCACTGTAATCTAGGACCGGTAGGAACGTTGACTCAATTATCTGCTTTCTACTATTCAGTGAGAGGCATGACCTATTTCAATAGAAGCTCATTTTTGTTTTCAGGTTCTTAGTTAAGTCATCAGTGTGTGTTTTTTTTTAAGTAAACACACAAAGGTGCAGACATGCACACATTGTGATATTGTTGTATGATGGTATTGAACATTTTGTGTTGTGGATATGTGGTGTTGATGTACTGTTTAATATTTAGCTCATTCAGTACAAAACATAGTTTGGTGTGTTTGGACCCCAGGAATAGTAGCTGCTGCCTTGGCCAAAATAAAGGAAACACCAACATAAAGTGTGTTAATAGGGCGTTGGGCCACCGCGAGCCAAAACAGATTCAATTCACCTTTGCATAGATTCTACAAGTGTCTAGAACTCTATTATAGGGATGCAAAACCCATTCTTCCACGAGAAATTACATAATATTGTGTTTTGTTGACGGTGGTGGAAAACACTGTCTCAGGTGCCGCTACAGAATCTCCCATAAGTGTTCAGTTGGGTTGAGATCTGGTGACGAAGACGGCCATGGCATATGGTTTACATCGTATTCATGCTCATCATCAAACCATTCAGTTACCATTAATGCCCTGTGGATGGGAACATTGTAATAGCCATGGTAGTCAAAATAATGGCCTGCCCTACATTTTTATACATCACCTTAGCATGATGGGATGTTAATTGCATAATTAACTCAGGAACCACACCTGTTTAGAAGCACTTGCTTTCAATATACTTTGTATCTCTTATTGACTCAAGTGTTTCCATTATTTTGGCAGTTACCTGTATATGCTCTGTAAGAGATCTTGTGCAACTGTGATGCAAGAAATGTTGTCTTAGCAGTGCAACTCTGGGATGCTTTTCATTCTGAGTAGTGCCATAGGTTCTATGGAGAGTTAATATAATATAAATAAATATAACAATAATTTATCCAGTGTATCCCAGTTGTAATCACTATTATATGGGAGTTCAAGCATTTTCAAATGTCCATGATCAATATGTATTATTTGGATTGTGATGTCAGTATTCTGAGAACAAACTGTGCACACAGGCATTAGGGGACAATGCACTGTTTTAAATTTGCAACAGCCATAGCCATAGCAACAACATAAGCATTTTGGAGATGCAAATGCCTGCCTGCGCACTATTTTCTCTTTAATTGTACCAGCCTGCAATTGAATGTGACAAACCATCCTGGAAAAGGATGCTATTTCCATAGGAATATGAGTCATAATATAATTATCTTGCATCCCTGGCACAAAAAAATGGTTTAGAACAAATGTAAAACTATTCTCAGAAAAACTCTCGTAGTTCTAACTTTCACAGCTATTAACATTAACAGCCCCCCACACCCCTGTGTGTATGTGTGTGTATGCATATACACATGCATTTATATTTAACCTTCTCATATGCATCATAACCTACTACGTTCTCCGTAGCATGGTGCCACACAAAGACAGCTCAAGAAAAGAAACGGGAACCTGGAATTCCTTTGAGATGTGTGTTTTCTGAGGGCTGTAGGTCTGCTGGCGACAGTTAGCTAAACTTCTCAAAACTTCCAGAGCTCAAACTGAGGTCATTAAAAAGTGTTACCTTTGCTCTCAGACTCCAAGCCAAAAACATATTCTGTTATCCTCTATGAATGCACTGAAAACAACTTGGTATGTGGGAGGCAGGCATGTAAACATGATTCATATTCATTTTCAATGAAGCCAATGTTCATAGTAACACTATGGAAAGATTGTCTCTCTCTCAATTGTCCTCCCCCCCCAAAAGATGTCCTCTTCTTGCCTATTTACTTTCATTGCACTGATCTGAAAGAACTGACCGGGAAAATGCCAGGCTTATGATGAGCTTCCACCATCTTGTTTTCACATGTCTTTCCCATTCAGTACAGTTGAAGAGGAAGAGACGAGGACAGATTGTAAAGCAATTCAAATGGGACATTGAGACATACACTGTTCCTGTTGCTCCTTTTTCCCAGGGAATTGACTTGTAAACAATACTCGGATAATCACATCCACGTTTCTTTACAACCTTTATGCTGTTGCCACAATTCCATGAACAAGCCATGGAAACATGCCACATAGCAACATCACAATAAACTATTCTATTAAAACCTTGTCTGCCACTGATGGGGATGTACACGTTTATCTGCGCAGGTCAATAGAAAATAATGCTAGTCATCATTAATCATTGTACCTCAGGGCTTACATGAGGTGTCACAGCCAATATAATGAAGGTTTGAATCTTCCTTTATTCATTTAGATGGAGTAGGGGTAGATTTATCTAGCTTAACACAGAAGAAATGGCCAGAAATGATTATTGTCAAAGGGAAATGGTGTTTGCAGGATGTTTATTCGTTACAAGATGTTAATGACAAGGTAGATACGGCTGTGAGGTGAATAAGATGTTAATGACAAGGTAGATACGGCTGTGAGGTGAATAAGATGTTAATGACAAGATAGATACGGCTGTGAGGTGAATAAGATGTTAATGACAAGGTAGATACGGCTGTGAGATGAATAAGATGTTAATGACAAGGTAGATACGGCTGTGAGGTGAATAAGATGTTAATGACAAGGTAGATACGGCTGTGAGGTGAATAAGATGTTAATGACAAGGTAGATACGGCTGTGAGGTGAATAAGATGTTAATGACAAGATAGATACGGCTGTGAGGTGAATAAGATGTTAATGACAAGGTAGATACGGCTGTGAGGTGAATAAGATGTTAATGACAAGGTAGATACGGCTGTGAGGTGAATAAGATGTTAATGACAAGGTAGATACGGCTGTGAGGTGAATAAGATGTTAATGACAAGGTAGATACGGCTGTGAGGTGAATAAGATGTTAATGACAAGGTAGATACGGCTGTGAGGTGAATAAGATGTTAATGACAAGGTAGATACGGCTGTGAGGTGAATAAGATGTTAATGACAAGGTAGATACGGCTGTGAGGTGAATAAGATGTTAATGACAAGGTAGATACGGCTGTGAGATGAATAAGATGTTAATGACAAGGTAGATACGGCTGTGAGGTGAATAAGATGTTAATGACAAGATAGATACGGCTGTGAGGTGAATAAGATGTTAATGACAAGGTAGATACGGCTGTGAGGTGAATAAGATGTTAATGACAAGGTAGATACGGCTGTGAGGTGAATAAGATGTTAATGACAAGGTAGATACGGCTGTGAGGTGAATAAGATGTTAATGACAAGGTAGATACGGCTGTGAGGTGAATAAGATGTTAATGACAAGGTAGATACGGCTGTGAGGTGAATAAGATGTTAATGACAAGGTAGATACGGCTGTGAGGTGAATAAGATGTTAATGACAAGGTAGATACGGCTGTGAGGTGAATAAGATGTTAATGACAAGGTAGATACGGCTGTGAGGTGAATAAGATGTTAATGACAAGGTAGATACGGCTGTGAGGTGAATAAGATGATAATGACAAGGTAGATACGGCTGTGAGATGAATAAGATGTTAATGACAAGGTAGATACGGCTGTGAGGTGAATAAGATGTTAATGACAAGATAGATACGGCTGTGAGGTGAATAAGATGTTAATGACAAGGTAGATACGGCTGTGAGGTGAATAAGATGTTAATGACAAGGTAGATACGGCTGTGAGGTGAATAAGATGTTAATGACAAGGTAGATACGGCTGTGAGGTGAATAAGATGTTAATGACAAGGTAGATACGGCTGTGAGGTGAATAAGATGTTAATGACAAGATAGATATGGCTGTGAGGTGAATAAGATGTTAATGACAAGGTAGATACGGCTGTGAGGTGAATAAGATGTTAATGACAAGGTAGATACGGCTGTGAGGTGAATAAGATGTTAATGACAAGGTAGATACGGCTGTGAGGTGAATAAGATGTTAATGACAAGGTAGATACGGCTGTGAGGTGAATAAGATGTTAATGACAAGGTAGATACGGCTGTGAGGTGAATAAGATGTTAATGACAAGATAGATACGGCTGTGAGGTGAATAAGATGTTAATGACAAGGTAGATACGGCTGTGAGGTGAATAAGATGTTAATGACAAGGTAGATACGGTTGTGAGGTGAATAAGATAGCAAAATGGTGGCAGTAAAGTGGTAGAAGAGCAGCATCAAAAGGGATCTCTCTCATGGCACATATGCTGGGTATTCACTGAGTGAACAAAACATTAAGAACACATTCCTACTGTTGAGTTGAATTCCCGCCCTCCTTTTACCCTCATAACATCCTCAATTCGTCCGGGCATGGACTACAAGGTGTCAAAAGTGTTCCACAGGGATGCTGGCCCATGTTGACTACAATGATTCCCACAGTTGTGTCAAGTTGGCTGGATGTCCTTTGGGTGTTGGACTAGTCTTGATACACACAGGAAAATGTTGAGTGGGAAAAACCCAGCAGCATTGCAGTTCTTGACACAAACCGGTGCGCCTGGCACCTACTATCATACCCCATTCAAAGGCAATTCAATCTTTTGTCTTGGCCATTCACCCTCTGAATGGCACACATACACAATCCATGTCTAAATTGTCTCAAGGTATAAAAATCCTTCTTTAACCTGACTCCTCCCCTTCATCTACACTGATTGAAGTGGATTTAACAAGTGACATCAATAAGGGATCATAGCTTTCACCTGGATTCACCACCGTGTCATGGAAAGATCAGGTGTTCTTAAAAACCTCTATGTTTTGTACACTCAGTGTATATCTAATGCCACTTTATTGGTGTTGCAGACCCAGTATACTGTTTATTGAACTCAACTGATAGCATAGGTGTTCTGCTATGAATAAATCATTATTCAACAATCGTAAACATGTTATTATTCAATAATGTATGATGATTACTTGGATCTGTCCATTGGTACTGAATTTATTTTGTTTACATATGCGTTACACTTCAGACAGTTATTGGTACACTCCAGGTTCTGAATCAACCAATCATCTGTAAATAAATACATGCCCTGAGAATCAAACTTAACCTTTCACTAGCTATAGTGTAGATACAATACCTTTACTGTCTGTGGTATAGATTCAGTCTTTCTTTCTAACCAAGCCATCTCCTGGCAGGCAGCCTCTAAGGAATTTGAGAATTGCCATTTGCAGTTGCAGAAGAAGGAGGAGGTCATTTTTTGTTGATATAGAACATCATATGTCCTGTTTTCCTCCTGGAGGCATCGGTGGCTGGTGACTCATTAATCTAGGAGATTAGAACAGTCAGAACATTCTGGTTCCATGTCCCTCTCCCTCTCTCCCCCTCCTACTTTCCCCCCTTATAACAATTACTTTGATAGAACAGCCTCTCCCTCCCTCTCTCTCTCTTCTCCCTCTCCAAACTCTCTCTCTCTCTCTCTCTCTCTCTCACTCTCACTCTCTCTTGCCCTCCCTCTCTCTCTCCAAACTCTCTCTCTCTCCCACTCCCTCTCCCCCTCTTCCATATAGCAGAAAGTTACTTTGATAGAACAAACGCTGCCACAGTTTAATTCATTAATACCTTGCAAGGCTATATTACATGTCACAAGCTATGCTGTCGGACTTCTGTCAAGTCTAGTAACCAGACTATAGCAAGACAGCATACAGGAAGTGAACTATTGACACATTGCTTAAAGCTAGAATCCTTAGTTGAACAATAACACAGCGGAAACTCCGCCTCTGTTCTGGTAAAAAGCTGATGGATTGGCTGGAGAAATCTTACCACTCACAAATTCATAAACAGAGCTCTGGATTGAAGGACTGACCATCCATTATATCAACATTATACAGTGCCTTGCGAATGTATTCGGCCCCCTTGAACTTTGCGACCTTATGCCACATTTCAGGCTTCAAACATAAAGATATAAAACTGTATTTTTTTGTGAAGAATCAACAACAAGTGGGACACAATCATGAAGTGGAACGACATTTATTGGATATTTAAAACTTTTTTAACAAATCAAAAACTGAAGAATTGGGCGTGCAAAATTATTCAGCCCCCTTAAGTTAATACTTTGTAGCGCCACCTTTTGCTGCGATTACAGCTGTAAGTCGCTTGGGGTATGTCTCTATCAGTTTTGCACATCGAGAGACTGAATTTTTTTCCCATTCCTCCTTGCAAAACAGCTCGAGCTCAGTGAGGTTGGATGGAGAGCATTTGTGAACAGCAGTTTTCAGTTCTTTCCACAGATTCTCGATTGGATTCAGGTCTGGACTTTGACTTGGCCATTCTAACACCTGGATATGTTTATTTTTGAACAATTCCATTGTAAATTTTGTCTTGTTGGAAGACAAATCTCTGTCCCAGTCTCAGGTCTTTTGCAGACTCCATCAGGTTTTCTTCCAGAATGGTCCTGTATTTGGCTCCATCCATCTTCCCATCAATTTTAACCATCTTCCCTGTCCCTGCTGAAGAAAAGCAGGCCCAAACCATGATGCTGCCACCACCATGTTTGACAGTGGGGATGGTGTGTTCAGCTGTGTTGCTTTTACGCTAAACATAACGTTTTGCATTGTTGCCAAAAAGTTCAATTTTGGTTTCATCTGACCAGAGCACCTTCTTCCACATGTTTGGTGTGTCTCCCAGGTGGCTTGTGGCAAACTTTAAACGACACTTTTTATGGATATCTTTAAGAAATGGCTTTCTTGCCACTCTTCCATAAAGGCCAGATTTGTGCAATATACGACTGATTGTTGTCCTATGGACAGAGTCTCCCACCTCAGCTGTAGATCTCTGCAGTTCATCCAGAGTGATCATGGGCCTCTTGGCTGCATCTCTGATCAGTCTTCTCCTTGTATGAGCTGAAAGTTTAGAGGGATGGCCAGGTCTTGGTAGATTTGCAGTTGTCTGATACTCCTTCCATTTCAATATTATCGCTTGCACAGTGCTCCTTGGGATGTTTAAAGCTTGGGAAATCTTTTTGTATCCAAATCCGGCTTTAAACTTCTTCACAACAGTATCTCGGACCTGCCTGGTGTGTTCCTTGTTCTTCATGATGCTCTCTGCGCTTTTAACGGACCTCTGAGACTATCACAGTGCAGGTGCATTTATACGGAGACTTGATTACACACAGGTGGATTGTATTTATCATCATTAGTCATTTAGGTCAACATTGGATCATTCAGAGATCCTCACTGAACTTCTGGAGAGAGTTTGCTGCACTGAAAGTAAAGGGGCTGAATAATTTTGCAAGCCCAACTTTTCAGTTTTTGATTTGTTAAAATAGTTTGAAATATCCAATAAATGTCGTTCCACTTCATGATTGTGTCCCACTTGTTGTTGATTCTTAACAAAAAAATACAGTTTTATATCTTTATGTTTGAAGCCTGAAATGTGGCAAAAGGTCGCAAAGTTCAAGGGGGCCGAATACTTTTGCAAGGCACTGTATGTTTTGAGGCTATGCAGTGTTTGTTTACATTTACAGTACATTGTTACATTGTTTACAAACACTGGAGTACATTTTACACATGGAAAATCACTTGACTTCATATGTGAAATTTCTGCATTTCATAAAGTGTCTTAATAGAGAGTTGGGCCAGAATAGATTCAATTCACCTTTGCAGAGATTCTACAAGTGTCTGGAACTCTATTGTAAGGATGCAAATCCCTTCTTCCAAGAGAAATTCCATAATTTAGTGTTTTGTTGATGGTGGTAGAAAACACTGTCTCATGCGCCACTCCAGAATCTCCCATATGTGTTCAATTGGGTTGAGATCTGTTGACTGAGACAGCCAGGGCATGTGGTTTATGTTCATCAAACCATTCAGTGACCAATCGTGCCCTGTGGATGGGAGAATTGTCATCCAATGGGGGCATAGCCATGGTAGTCAAACTAATGACCTGCACAGCATAATGGCCTTAAGCATGATGGAAGTTAATTGCTTAATTAACTCAGGAACCACACCTGTGTAGAAGCACCTGCTTTCAATATACTTTGTATCTCTCATTGACTCAAGTGTTTCCATTATTTTGGCAGTTACCTGTATATGCTCTGTAAGAGATCTTGTGCAACTGTGATGCAAGAAATGTTGTCTTAACAGTGCAACTCTGGGATGCTTTTCATTGTTTTTTTAACCTCAGAATAGGGCCAGAGGTTCTATAGAGAGTTTGCTGGACAGTAAAGATAACTTTTCTGTGAATTAATAAGGTAAATGATAAATGAGGTGCATAATGGACTAGACCTCACTGCATGTTAATGTATAATTTATTCTTGTTAAATCCTCAAAAGCATATACAGTATGTTCCCTTATGTTCCCTTATGGAAAAACCACATGATTTCACATATGCAATTTCCACATTTCGCACATGTACAATTTTATTTCACATGTGGTTTTGGAACACATCAGATTTCACAGGTGATACCATACAAACCAGTTGTTCGAATGTCCCCAGAACTTACATATTTGAAACACTTTTACATTCACGATTACATTGTGTGTTAATCTGCTAAAATTTTAATTATTCGCCTACCTCCTCATGCCTTTTGCACACAATGTATATAGACTCCTTTTTTTCTACTGTGTTATTGACTTGTTTATTGTTTACTCCATGTTTAACTGTGTTGCTGTCGGTTCACACTGCTATGCTTTATCTTGGCCAGGTCGCAGTTGTAAATGAGAACTTGTTCTCAACTAGCCTACCTGGTTAAATAAAGGTGAAAAAATAAAAAATTGTGTATGTTTATTTATGCATTCAACATGTCCTCAACACAACTCATAACTTCTTGGTTCACGGTATTCCCATCTTCCTGCTACGCCATCATGTCTGTGTTAATGACTGATTTAACATGAGTTCTTACACTTTGGACTTCAAAGTAAATCTCAGTTTTGAAATAAGTAAACTAAATCAATGATGAGATCGTAGTCAGATTAACTGAACAACAACACAGCAGCCTTATCTCAAAATAAATGCATCAGAAAAGACATAGAAGAGATTGGGAAATGTTTCCTTCTGAATAACGTTTCCAGATGTTCACTTTACAACAGTCTTCATTCTAAGAATGAATCAGGAAAGACGAAGTACTATTGTAAAGCAATGTCATGAATTGTCTTTGAAATTGTTTTTTATTCTAAGTGTATATTGGCCAGGTGGATGGTCATTCACTACTTGTTCTGCCTTGTGACTGATATATCTTTTAAAATCAACTGTTGCATTCGAGCTCACTTGACTTTGTGAAATAGAAAGTACTACAGACTCATCTTGTGGAAGTTCCCCCGGCCATTTCCTTGCTGTTGTTGCTCAGTGTCCCTATAAATAAGGAATAAGTGCAAGTTAAAGATTTTTCACAGCACCACCGACTCAGTCTCACAAATAAATCATTAACTAATTTCACAGGCAGCAAAAACAGATTCCCATATTCGCAGAGAGGTGCGGTTTATCTATCCTAACGTGATAGAGAAGAATAACGGGCGAGTCTGCCAGAGTGACAGGCTAGTCTTCATCTAGGATCACTGGCATTATCCTGGCTGCTGCCATCTCATTCATTTATAAATACCACCTTTTATAGAAACAGCATGCTACTTGTATTCAGCATGAACCTGCTCAGAAAAACCTGTTTGGTGGGCCTTGAGCCTTCACTCCGCTAATCTTAGACTGGTTGAAGGTTGAAGTGCAGAATTAGAGATTCGATCAGACAGCAATGTAAAGGTAAATTAAGAGGTGTAATAGTTTTTTTTAATGATATTTATGAATACATGAAATCAGTTGCCCTAATGGCTCGTTTAAGTATATATGTGGATTATTGATGTTTGGCCTTTATATATGCCAAATGAATACACCAACACCAACATATCTCTCACATAGCCACGGGATTGTTTTGATAGTAGTGATGATGTTATGTAAGATTCTCTGTCATGGGAGAGCAGAGATTGGTGTCTACCATCTGACAGGTGAATCAGTAGCCCCGTTTATACCTGGTGGTAACATGCGTCCTTTATCCTGATCATGTCTACATTCTGATTGGACCCACATTTCTGCATTTCATAAAGTGTCTTAATAGAGAGTTGGGCCAGAATAGATTAAATTAAAAGATGCATTGTGATCTAATTGTGGTCAGATCTTACTGAAACCACATCCGGAGGTAGTCAGGGTAAACAGATCTAGACGGTCAAACCATTTAAATACTGGTAGCACCATTGACTTAGGGCATCAATAATTGTCTTAGAAAAAGAAAATATTATTTTGAAAAATATATATATATATATATTATCACTCCCTCTCCGGCCTCTAGGTCAACAGGCTGCTCATTATGGAGCACACCTGTCACCATCGGTACACGCATCAGCGCATAATGACACTCACCTGGACTCCATCACCTCACCTTCCCTATATATGTCACTCCCTTTGGTTCCTTCCTCAGATGTTATTGTTTCCATTTCAGTTTCCTGTGCGTTGTTCTTGTTTTGTTCATTTGTTTATTAAATTATGCACTCCCTGAACATGCTTCCCGACTCCCAGCGCACGTTACACACATATATACACATATATAGATATATACAAAATGTGGACACAGTGGACCGATGAGAGAGACATTTTAATGCCATGTGTAGATGCAACCAACATTGATCATATTCAGAAACAATGTCCTCAATGAGGCATTTTATTGATCAGACAATGATTGGATCTTCTTGATCAGATCACAAAACCCACATGGTAGCGCAAGGTGCAAACGAGGCTGCGTGGGTTTAGGACTGATCCCCTCCCTTCTCTGTTTTTTTTGTTACTCTGTCTTTTTTTGACCTTATTCATCATTTATCTTCCATCTGTCTGTGGATAGACGACAATTCCATTATGCCAGAGAGAGACACACTAATGGTACTAGGGTATGATGGATAATCTACAGTGATGAGAAAGGTGAGAGATACTAAAAGTATATTAGCACTTTGTCCTGCAGTGTTTACTCTGGGGTTGAGGTTAAAGTTTATATTCTCAGTGTCAAGGAATGACGTTGTATTGATCTTCCCTGCCACATATCCCAACTATCTATTTCCCTATAATGAGTCACTGCAATAACAAGATCTTGCTTTTTATTTTTCAATAATCCACTTCTTTTGAATCTACACATGCTGCGATAGATAACTATCTTTCTTACTACGCTCTCCTTGTCTTCCACCTCTCTTTACGGGAAATGCTTGTGTCTAACTCCTGTGTTTTCGGAGTATTGCTGTAGTGCAATAGCATCAGGAATAGGTTGCTAGTTGTTTTTCTGATGCACCATTTTGGGAAGTAGGGAGAAATGTCATGTGTCCCAAATGAGTTGCTGTGACAGAGTGGCTCAGCATGTTTAGCCTGGGCATCAACTAAACTGACAGACAGAGGGGAGAGACCAATTCTCTACTCTGTGATCCCCTGGCAGGCAGAGACAGAGAAAGAGACAGCAAGAAAAAGAGAGAGAGAGACAGAAATACAGAGAACAGGGGAGGGGAGGGGAGGGGAGGGGAGGGGGGGGGGGGGTGCGAGCAACAAAGGAGAGGGTGTGGTGTTTGAAAAACATCAACCATATCTGGATACTATCCTCCTGCAGCAATAGTAATCACGCTAATGCCCATATACAGTGCCTTGTAAAAGTATTCACCCCCTTGGCATTTTTCCTATTTTGTTGCATTACAACCTGTAATTTAAATGGATTTTTATTTTTATTTCATGAAATGGACATACACAAAATAGTCCAAATTGGTGAAGTGAAAAAAAATATGCTTGTTTCAAACAATTTGAAAAAATAACAATCGGAAAAGTTGCGCGTGCATATGTATTCACCCCCTTTGCTATGAAGCCCCTAAATAACATCTGGTGCAACCAATTACCTTCATAAATCACATAATTAGTTCAATAAATTCCACCTGTGTGCAATCTATGTGTCACATGATCTGTCACATGATCTCAGGAAATATATATACACCTGTTCTGAAAGGCCCCAGAGTCTGCAACACTACTAAGCAAGCGGCACCATGGAGACCAAGGAGCTCTCCAAACAGGTCAGGGACAAAGTTGTGGAGAAGTACAGATCAGGGTTGGGTTATAAAAAAATAACTGAAACTTTGAACATCCCACGGAGCACCATTAAATCCAAAGAATATGGCACCACAACAAACCTGCCAAGAGAGGGCCGCCCACCAAAACTCACAGACCAGACAAGGAGGGCATTAATCAGAGAGGCAACAAAGAGAGCAAAGATGCAAAGCTCCACAGCGGAGTTTGGAGTATCTGTCCATCGGACCACTTTAGGTCGGACACTCCACAGAGCTATGCTTTACGGAAGAGTGGCCAGAAGAAAAAAACATTGCTTAAAGAAGATAAGAAATAACACAAACACTCCTCCCCAAACATATGGAAGAAGGTACTCTAGTCAGATGAGACAAAAATGTAGCCTTTTGGCCATCAAGGAAAATGCTATGTCTGGCACAAACCCAACACCTCTCATCATCGCGAGAACACCATCACCATGTTTTTCATCGGCAGGGACTGGGAAACTGGTCAGAACTGAAGGAATGATGGATGGCGCTAAATACAGGGAAATTATTGATGGAAAACTGTTTTGTCTTCCAGAGATTTGAGACTGGGACAGAGGTTCACCTTCCAACAGGACAATAACCCAAATCATATTGCTAATGCAACACTTGAGTGGTTTAAGGGGAAACATTTAAATGTCTTGGAATGGCCTAGTCAAAGCCCAGACCTCAATCCAATTGATAATCTGTGATATGACTTAAAAATGTCTGTACACCAGCAGAACCCATTCAACTTGAAGGAGCTGGAGCAGTTTTGCCTTGAAGAATGGGCAAAAATCCCAGTGGCCAGATGTGCCAAGCTTATAGGGACATATCCCAAGAGACATGCAGCTGTAATTGCTGCAAAAGGTGGCCCTACAAAGTTTTCCTTTTTTTGTCTTTTCTCTCATTTGTTTCACCCCAAAAATATTTTGCATCTTCAAAGTGTTGTGTAACTCAAATGATACAAACCCCCCAAAAATATATTTTAATTCCAGGTTGTAAGGCAGCGAAATAGGAAAAATGCCAAGTGAGGGTGAATACTTTCGCAAGCCACTGTCGGTTCTGTATAGTCAACGAAGCCAGCTGTTAGTTTGTGGGGAACAAAAAGAGGTAACATCATAATTACACGTTGTCCTTGATGCTGATATAATGCCTGAATTGTCATGGAAACATGCCAGTTGACCTATACTGATGCGTTCCGATCCATTCATTGTATTTGTTTTTTCACCACTGCATCACTAATGGTATTCTGATGTTTTGGGCTGTTGTTGTTTTTTACAGTAGTAGAGGTGGTGGGTTTTCATTCTATTCAAACCATTCTACCATTCTGTCTCTGTCTGTTATCCCTCTCTCTGTGTCTCTTAATTCAAGGGGCTTTATTGGCATGGGAAACAAATATTAACACTGCCAAAGCAAGTCTCTCTCTCTCTCTCTTATTTATCTCTCTCTGTGTGTCTGTCTCCCCCCTCTCTCTCGCTCTCTCTCTTCCTGTCTCTGTCTCCATTCTCTCTTTGTCTCTGTGTGTCTGTCTCCCCCCTCTCTCTCGCTCTCTCTCTCTTCCTGTCTCTGTCTCCCCTCTCTCTTTGTCTCTGTCTCCCCTCTCTCTCTCTGTCTCTATGTTCCCTCTTGGTGTCTCTTTCTCTTTCTCTATGTTCCATCTCGGTCTCTTATTCTCTGTATCTGCCTCTCCTCTCTGTCTCTGTTCCCCCTGTCTGTCTCTCTCTCTCTCTTTCTCCCTTCTCTCTCTGTCTCACTCTCCACCTCCCTCTCTGTGTCTGTCTCCCCTCTCTGTGTCTCTCTGTCTCAGTTTGTCTCCCCCCTCTCTCTCTCTCTCTGTCAATGAACTTGAAATGGGTCTCCTAAAGGACAGGCTTACCTAAAGAAGTTCTACATTTTTAAGCTACCACAAGGAAAATAGAAGACAGAGAGAGAGAATGAGAGAGAAAGAAGATGGAGAGCCAAGAAACATCACTCTCCCCCAAAGATGAAAGGACCCATGAATACAAAAAAAAGAAGCAGAGAAGAGGAGACAGAAGGGGTTATGTTGAGGAGAGAAGAGAAAGGAGAAAAGCCTGGGAGTTAAGAGCCCACAGGAGTAGACAGAGCTGAGGCTGGCGGTGTACGAGAGAGAGAGAGAAATGGAGAGTGAAAGAGAGATGGAGAGTGAAAGAGAGAGATTGAGAGTGAAAGATGGAGAGTGAAAGAGAGATGGAGAGTGAAAGAGAGATGGAGAGTGAAAGAGAGATGGAGAGTGAAAGAGAGATGGAGAGTGAAAGAGAGAGATTGAGAGTGAAAGATGGAGAGTGAAAGAGAGATGGAGAGTGAAAGAGAGATGGAGAGTGAAAGAGAGATGGAGATTAAAAGAGAGATGACTGGGGGAAAGAGAGGGAGGGGTAGCTTGGCTGGTGGTAAGAGAGACAGAGAGAGATAAAGAACACACTCTAGCAGAGATAACAGATTACTAGGCTCCAGCCATGGGCTCCGGGCCCAGCCACTGATGAGACAGACCCGCAGAGACCCACCAACCCTGGCCTCTGGATCCAGTCTCTCTGGCCCCCTTGGTTCTCCACCGCTAATGCCAGAAGGATGAGTATGTGTGAATATGCATGTGAAGATGTGTGTGTGTGTGTGTGTGTGTGTGTGTTTATGATATCAGGCCACAATGAGGCCCCCTGCCACTTAGCTAGCCCTCGAAACCAGATTACCAGATTATTATAGTCTTCATCTGAGAAAAGGCCTGGACCCTAGTCCTGCTGTGCTACTGTGCTACTGTAGACACACAAACACACACACTCTCTCTCCCGATCTTGCTGCTCTGTCCCTGTTCTGTTATCATATGAAAGCGGAGGGAAGAAATGAATCAATGGAGCTTAAAAGCCCATGACAGATTACAAAGACCCGGGTAAAGTCCCAAATTGCACCCTATTTCATACATAGTGCACATATTTTATCCAGGGATGAGGGATCTGGTCAAAAGTAGTGCACTATCTAGGAAATAGGGTGCCATTTGGGATGCAAACTAAATCTGTGATTACACAAAAGGGATTTTGTGATGCCTTGAAATAGCATCTCATTACCTGCGAGATATTTGTCACATAATACCCCTTTTGATTACAGCAGTTTCAGGTGCCAGTTGTTTTGATTCAGCGCTACTGAAAGGTGGACAATTTGGTACTGCTTTATTATGACTTTATTACAGTATATACAGACATCATAAAACATTCATGAACATTCATAACCCATACATGGCGTAATCAAAAACAGCACATGAGCATAAAACAAGAAAAGCTTATGTCAAAATATTGTGGTTATGTAATTGATTACATCCAAGTGAGTCCAAGTAAATATTATGCAAATCAGGAGGGAGACATCCTTCTTTTAT
This sequence comes from Oncorhynchus mykiss, assembly GCF_057628025.1. Lineage (NCBI taxonomy): Eukaryota > Metazoa > Chordata > Actinopteri > Salmoniformes > Salmonidae > Oncorhynchus > Oncorhynchus mykiss. Next base: position 35,867,922 of record NC_143041.1, read on the forward strand.
ACTTGAAACACTCAAAACTCAAAACAATACTTTATGGAAACTGTAGTTGAGATCAAGGCAATCACTGTTGTGTTATTAAGATCAAACTATGATTCAGTATTGATGTGCCAACTACACTTCAAAAGAATAACAGAAGGTTTCAGAGTCATAGGAGGGTAAAAAAATTATATTTGGGGAATACAAATGTATCTTCGTAGTGAACTGATGAGAGCAAAAGTGATATTGATGCCGGGGTCAAAACAGTAAATGCTTACATTGCATTGGCATCTGCACCCTTTCTGCATGCATGCACCCACCAAGACCCCCCCACCAACACCCACACCAAGACCCCCCCACCAACACACCCACCAAGACCCCCCCACCAACACCCACACCAAGACCCCCCCACCAACACCCACACCAAGACCCCCTCACCAACACCCACACCAAAACCCCCCCACCCCACAAACACCAAGACCCCACACCAACACCCCCACAAACACCAAGACCCCCCCCACCAACACCCACCAACACCCACACCAAGACCCCCCCACCAACACACCCACCAAGACCCCCCCACCAACACCCACACCAAGACCCCCCCACCAACACACCCATCAAGACCCCCCCACCAACACCCACACCAAGACCCCCCCAACAACACCCACACCAAGACCCCCCCACCAACACCCACACCAAAACCCCCCCACCAACACACACAGCCAAGACCCCCCCACCAACACACACCAAGACCCCCATACCAACACCCCCCCACACACCAAGACCCCCACACCAACACCCCCACAAACACCAAGACCCGCCCCCACCAACACCCACCAACACCCACACCAAGACCCCCCCACCAACACACCCACCAAGACCCCCCCACCAACACCCACACCAAGACCCCCCCACCAACACACCCACCAAGACCCCCCCACCAACACCCACACCAAAACCCCCCCACCAACACCCACACCAAGACCCCCCCACCAACACCCACACCAAGACCCCCCCACTAACACCCACACCAAGACCCCCCCGAAAACACCCACACCAAGACCCCCCCACCAACACACCCACCAAGACCCCCCCACCAACACCCACACCAAGACCCCCCCACCAACACCCACACCAAGACCCCCCCACCAACACACCCACCAAGACCCCCCCACCAACACCCACACCAAGACCCCCCCATCAACACCCACACCAAGACCCCCCCACCAACACACCCACCAAGATCCCCCCACCAACACCCACACCAAGACCCCCCCACCAACACCCACACCAATACCCCCCCACCAACACCCACACCAAGACCCCCCCACCAACACACCCACCAAGACCCCCCCACCAACACCCACACCAAAACCCCCCCACCAACACACACAGCCAAGACCCCCCCACCAACACACACCAAGACCCCCATACCAACACCCCCACACACACCAAGACCCCCACACCAACACCCCCACACACACCAAGACCCCCCCCCCACCAACACCCACCAACACCCACCAAGACCCCCACACCAACACCCACCAAGACCCCCCTACCCACACACCAAGACCCCCCTACCCACCCCCCAAGAACCCTCCTACCCACACCAAGCAGTTCTTATGCCTTCCACTAGATGTCAACAGTCTTTGGAAATTGTTTCAGGCTTGTATTCTGAAAAATGAGGGAGTAAGAGCAGTCTAAATGAGTGGACCCTGCCGTGTCACAGAGCTTTTTCATGCGCGCGATCAAGAGAGTGCCTTTCTTGTTTACCTTTTATATTGACAACGTTATTGTCCGGTTGAAATATTATTGATTATTTAGGCTAAAAGCAACCTGAGGATTGAATATAATCATCGTTTGACATGTTTCTATGAACTTTACGGATACAATTAGGATTTTTTTTGTCTGCCTGTTGTGACTGCGTTTGAGCCTGTGGAATACTGAAGAAAACGATTACTGAAGAAAACAAAACGGAGGTTTTCGGATATAAAGAGAGACTTTATCGAACAAAAGGAACATTTATTGAATAAATGAATGTCTTCTGAGTGCAAACATATGAAGATCATCAAAGGTAAGTGATTAATTGTATCTCTATTTCTAAGTTGTGTAACTCTTCTACTTGGCTGGTTACTGTTTGTAATGATTTTTCTGCTGGCCTATGTTCTCAAATATGCTTTCGCCGTAAAACATTTTTTAAATCTGACATCGTGGTTGGATTCACTAGAAGTTAATCTTTAAACCTATGTAAAATAGTTAAATATTTTCAGAATTTTTAAAATTAGTATTTTTGTATTTGAATTTGGCGCTCTGCAATCTCACTGGATGTTGGCCAGGTAACGTCCCACACACCCTAGAGAGGTTAAAAGCAGTGGTTCACGCTTTAAGTTTTGCGCGAATGCTGCCATCAAGCCACAGTTTCTGGTTGGGAAAGGTTTTAATTGTCACCGTGGATATCAACATCACCGATGCACTTGTTAATAAACTCGCTCACCGAATCAGTGTATACATCAATGTGGTCGTCTGAGGCTATCCGGAACATATCCCAGTCCACATGATCGAAGCAATCTTGAAGCGTGGAATCAGATTGGTCGAACCAGCATTGAACAGACCTGAGCATGTGCGTTTCCTGTTTTAGTTTCTGTCTATATGCTGGGAGCAACAAAATGGAGTTGTGGTCAGATTTGCCGAAAGGAGGGCGAGGAAGGGCTTTGTATGTGTCACGGAAGTTTGAGAAGCAATGATCCAGAATGCTGTCTGCCCGGGTCGCGCATTCGATATGCTGATAAAATTTAGGGAGCCTTGTTTTCAGATTAGCTTAGTTAAAATCACCAGCTACAATAAATGCAGCCTCAGGATATGAGGTTTCCAGTTTACATAGTGTCACATCTGCTCCCACTACGCCCTCTGGTGTCCATCCCGTGTCGTCCTAACTTGCAGTTCTCCCCATGTATACTCTCTTTCTTCATGTGATTGTGTGGTTGGAGACAGGTGTGCTGGAGTCAGAGCAGATCCCTACCAGCTGCAAATCGTCCCATAAATCAAGACCTCTACATATACTCTTTCCTGCCACCTCCACGCTGCCAGATCGTAATCTCTGCTCAGTCAGTATCAGTCTAGCCTTTTGTCTATTCTCAAGATCCTGTTGCTCTGCTTTGCTCGTTTTCCTGCCTGACACCATTGTTGTCCTCTCCTTGTAGTTACCACTCTGTCTCTTGCTCCTGTCTCCTGTTCCACATCTCACCACCAACCTTATTCTGGATATCACTCACCACCATTACCTTGGATCCCCCTCAGGACCTGTTCACCAGTTCTACTCAGCCAACTCCAACCTCACTCTACACTCCTGGTTTTTGCAACTCATCTGAGCTACCCCGGTTCTGCACTCCCCATTTCTCTGTGATCAATAAAACTTTTTGTGCATTCATCCCGGCTTCCTCTTCTGAGTACGCTCTTGGGTTACCCCCCTTTGCTCATCATAACACATAGTCCAATGAATCCCTTTCAGGGCCGTTGAGGTGTCTGCTTGGGGGGGGGGGGGGGGATATACACGGCTGTGATTCTAATCGAAGAGAATTCTCTTGGTAGATAATGTGTTCGGCATTTGATTGAGGAATTCTAGGTCAGGTGAACAAAATGACTTGAGTTCCTGTATGTTGTTCTGATCACACCACAACTCGTTAATCATAAGGCATACACCCCTGCCCTTCTTCTTACCAGAGAGATGTTTGTTTCTGTCGGCGCGATGCATGAAGAAACCGGATGGCTGTACCAACTCTGATAACGTATCCCGAGTGAGCCATGTTTCCGTGAAACAGAGAATGTTACAAACTCTGATGTCTCTCTAGAAGGCAACCCTTGCTCGAATTTTGTCTACCTTGTTGTCAAGAGACTGGACATTGGCGAGCAGTATACTCGGGAGCGGTGAGCGATGTGGCCGTCTACGGAGCCTGACCAGAAGACCGCTCCATCTGCCCCTACTGCGGCACCGTTGTTTTCGGTCGCCTACTGAGATCCAATCCATTGTCCTGGTTGGTGGTCCAAACAGAGGATCCCGATTGAAAAAATTATTGTGTATGTGTGCCATAAAGGGTGAATGACCAAGGGTGAATGGGCAAGATAAAAGAGTACCTTTGAACAGAGTATGGTAATAGGTGCCAGGCGCCCAGGTCATTTTAAATCAAATAAATGGTCTCATACACATATTTAGCAGATGTTTATGTAAAGAACAAATATTTAGCAGACAGTTTGTGTCAAGAACTGCAACGCTGCTGGGTTTTTCACACTCCACAGTTTCCCGTGTGTATAAAGAATGGTCCACCACCCAAATGATATTCAGCCAACTTGACACAACTGTGAGAAGCATTGGAGTCAACGTGGGCCAAAAACCCTTTGGAACACTTTTGATACCTTGTAGAGTCCATGCCCTGACGAAAGGGGGGGCTGCAACAAGGGCTGTTGCTGTAACCGTATAACCGCCACACCGGCAGTCACGAGTCATGAAGGCAGTCAAATTCCACATTACCGTTTAGTCATGGTAATTAGGCATCTCCAAGCTCTAATGCGGCTGATGGTTATTAGTAGCCTACCAAACTTGCTAACTGTCTGGTACTCAGCACTCTAGTACGCACAACTCCCGTAGCATAGCCCATAGGCCTATAAGTTTTGATAAGGTTTCTATCACAACTAAAGTGGCCAAAAAAAATCTTAAAATTCAGCACATTAATACGGTTTACAATGGTTGTAGACTGTAGAGCCTATCTGGCATACATTAGCAGCGTGCGAGTTCCAAGTTTGGGGAAGATCCTTCTCACAATAAAAATGGACCTTTATAATGAAAGCGGTATGTGCAAAATCACATTTGAGGTCACTTTTGATTATGGTGTTTTCCGCTAATGGAACATTCCAGATGCCTTGTGCGCATTGATTGCTGCGCTTATAATGTGAAGAAATAGCCTAATAGTTTATCAACATTTTAAGCTAAACGTTCTAATCTGTGTGTAAAAAAAGTTGCAGCCCGCAACTCAATATTAGGAAGGTGTTTATAATGTTTGGTTTACCCAGTGTATGGACACAATTGAACAGCACATCATAGAAGTTTTTTCAGCAACTCAGAAAATGGAATGTTCCAGATGAGTATACTGAAAGTGAGTAGCATACAAATGTGGTCTGTGGCAGCGAACCTTATCCTGTTAATGTTAAGTAGCCTAGATTTGTGTTGTTAGCTGTTTTTATTTTTATTGATAATGTAAAAACAAATATGCTAATGAGTAGCACAGGACTGAGAATAATTTTTCAGTTTACCTTTATTGTTTTCTGTTCTATACCTAGAAAAAACATATTTCATCATTGAAGCCTACACAAAGATGAACTTAAAATGAAAGGTCAAAGGCTATGCTCTCTCCTTGTGTTCTTATAGACACAGCATTATGTAATATCCCACCCACCTATTTCCTGTATACCAGAGCTATAGGTACACTGGATAGAGGAGAAGAGGCTGCAGAGAAAGTTGGTTGCACTGGCCTATGCCAGAATCTGGGTCCGGCAGATTTATGATCTCATAGCAGAAAAGATTCAGGAGATTCATGCGATCTACAATATTCAACATAAAGTAACAGCTACAGTCATAGACTCCTTTTGTATTTATTCCTCGTTATTCTTCTTCTATAATTTCACTTTTCCTCTCTGTGATGTTGGGAAAGGCCTGAAAGTAAGCAGTTCACTGTTCGTCTGAACCTGTTGTTTACGAAGCATGACAAATCAAATTTAGTTTGATTTGAGATAATGGCAGCAACTTTGTGAAGGCGTTCAAAGAATTTTCGGTAACACTTTATTTGGATAGTCTGTAGATGCTCTGCAGACTATCTACTAACCTTATCCCTAAACGTAATCCTTATCCTAACCCTAAACTTAATCCTTACCATAACCTTAACCCTAAAACTTACCCTAACCCTTATTCCAAACCTAATCCTAACCGTAACCTTAGCAAACAGTCAACAGACAGTTTGTTGATAGTATGATCATCTGTCAATTATCTACATGGACTATCTGAACTATACCCAATAAGTGTGACCAAATTTTCTAAAGACAAAGATGATGACCATGATGACTATGCATTCGAGGATGTGGCAGCCATACTTGATGACACATGTAAGGTCCATACCAGGGGGCCAGGGTTCCAGTCTGGAAGCAACCTTTCCCCTGTGCTCAGAGGGCACTTTCGGAACTGCAGTTTAGCTGAAGCTGAGCCGAAAAGGAAAATTCCCAAAGATGGCCCCATATCGAAGTCCAATTAAAAAATTCCTAAAAAGACACATTCGTTATCAACTTTGTGCCAAAAATATTCATTGTTGTTTACAGTAATTGTCTTTCGAGGCCGATTATTTCGCCATCACTCACAGCCAAAGATATTAACATTTCATATCAGTGGCGGTCAGTGGCGTTTAAGATGAGGGAGGACACATTTTTTACATGAGCATGGCCTTGTTTCTATTACAGCGTATTGGATGACTGTCATTCATATTCCATTCACCCAGTTCAATGTAACAGAGATAGATTTAGGCTACTACACAATACTCTAATTTTCCCTATTCCTATTTTCCCTATTTGCTACAACCTAGCCTATGATTGAAATGTTACAACTTAGGTGAACACAGGTCGAGAGACAAATTTGAGGTGACAGACGGTGACCCGTGGACAGACAGTGACATTCAATACCACCTTGCACACTCTTGCCTACATCTAGCTGATATAGGGTGTAATCATTAGTCCAACAGTTACAAACAACAGTTTCTATTGGACAAATTCAGGTATGTGTATCCCCGTTTTGTCCTGCTTGCTTCCGTTTCAGAAATGTTTTTCAACAGAATCAGCTAAATGAATATACCCCTGTCGTGTCTTTGGCTATGCCGGATTAAGTGATATGACATGCATTTCTATAAAATAATTTCTCCGTAATTAATATCACCTGATTGAGCTAATCATGTAAATGTAATTAACAAGAGAGTCGGGCACCTATAAATAATATTTATAGAGCTGTTATCTTCCAAATAAACTCTTAAAGACCTAGTAATAATTTACATCAATAGCAGTCAATATCAATCGTCATCTTAATTCAGTCTCATCTGAAAGTTGTAAATTCTTGGTTATCTGTACGAACCCTGGCAAACAATTTGAATCAGCAATACAAAATTGGGTTTAATTATTTATTTACTAAATACCTAACTAATCACACAAAATTACACATACACATAATTAAATCATAACTTGATTACAAATTACGTCATAAAGGAAAACGTCCCTAGCGGGCGGAACAGATTTGACAGCTTGTTACACAAAAGAAAAGGGCTGGGTTTGAATGAAAGAGCGGCAAGACTGAGGGACACAGGGAGAAGCTATGCTATCATAAATACAGTATCTGATGCATTCTAAATTACCGCCCATTTGGAAAAGGAAAATGCAATAAATATTTACTGTGAGCTGCGCTTCGGTAGGTTGGTGGTAGATGGAAGGCCGTCCTTTGAAGAATGTCTCTGGTTGTCAATTGGATACGTTGTAGTAACGTGGTTGGGTGATAGACGGGATACTCTCTGTTCCTTCCTAACCCTCGTTTCATCTGCTGTTGCTAACTCAACGGCTAGACGGTATCACTTCTGTAGTGAATAAGAGTTCAAAGTTCATACCAGTTTTATAGCCCATGTCCCTTCACAGGGGCGGGCCACTGATTGAGGAGCCCTATCTTATGAAAACCCAAATCTCACATTTTAGAAGCTAAAATCACATTTCATCCCATCACGAATAATTTCATATTCAAACATTTAAATTGAACAACAATTCCATGTGACTTTCCACTGTAGAGTTTATGTCATCTTATCATTGATGAGAATGTCTCAGATGACAACCGAACTGACATCATATTCATTAAGTACCACCGCATATGTTCAATTGGTCAGGTACCAGAATATAGTTCATTTCCCCCCACCTTCTCATGTTCCCAGAATCTCTATGTTAAAACCAGTTGCACTTAGCCATCCCGGATCCGGGATTGTGAATACAGACTCAAGCTCATTACCATAACGCAACGTTAACTATTCATGAAAATCGCAAATGAAATTAAATAAATATGCTAGCTCTCAAGCTTAGCCTTTTGTTAACAACACTGTCATCTCAGATTTTCAAAATATGCTTCTCAACCATAGGAAAACAATCATTTGTGTAACAGTAGCTAGCTAGCGTAGCATTTAGCGTTAGCATTAGCATTAGCATTCAGCAGGCAACATTTTCACAAAAAACAGAAAAGCATTCAAATAAAATAATTTACCTTTGAAGAACTTCAGATGTTTTCAATGAGGAGACTCTGTTAGATAGCAAATGTTCAGTTTTTCCTGAAAGGTTATTTGTTTAGGAGAAATCGCTCCGTTTGGTGCGTCCCGTTTGGCTACCAAAAAAAACAGAAAATCCAGTCATCAAAACGCCAAACTTTTTTCCAAATTAACTCCATAATATCGACTGAAACATGGCAAACGTTGTTTAGAACCAATCCTCAAGGTGTTTTTCACATATCTCTTCGATAATATATTGTTCGTGGAAGTGTGCTTTCTGTCCTGAATCCCAGGAGAAAATGACCGCAACTGAAGATTACGCACCAATTTAGACAAAGGACACCGGGCGGACCCCTGGAAAATGTAGTATCTTATGGCCAATCTTCCAATGATATGCCTACAAATACGTCACAATGCTGCAGACATCTTGAAGAAACGACAGAAAGCGCAGGCTCGTTCCTGGTGCATTCACAGCCATATAAGGAGACATTGGAAAACAGAGCTTCAGAAATTCTGCTCATTTCCTGTTTGAAGTTTCATCTTGGTTTCGCCTGTAGCATGAGTTCTGTGGCACTCACAGATAATATCTTTGCAGTTTTGGAAACGTTAGACTGTTTTCTTTCCAAAGCTGTCAATTATATGCATAGTCAAGCATCTTTTCGTGACAAAATATTGAGCTTAAAACGGGCACGTTTTTTTATCCAATAATGAAATAGCGCCCCCATAGACTCAACAGGTTAACCAAGGGTTTTGCAAATGTAACATCAGTAGGGTAGAGAGAGGAAAAATGGGGGAAGAGGTATTTATGACTGTCATAAACCTACCCCCAGGCCAACGTCATGACACCCCTAATCATGGGTAAACACACTTCACTTTCATAGCAGGCACATTGTATTCGTTCTCGCCTCTATGCGCTCTCCTCCTCACCTCTTCCCTTCGCTTGTGGACTTTAACGTACAACAGATCAGCTGTATGTGACCAGGTGAAAAAAAACTTTCCAAGCCAAACCATTACACACAGCCTACATCATTGCCACCATGTTAGCTAAAGTAACGTCATAGTCAGCATAGCTAATAGGACTAACGCGCAGTAAACCCGCTACAATCATGCAGTAACATTGCAGTGTACAGTCAGTAAGCATTTACATCATCGGACCCGGCGGCAATACATTTGCCAAACCAAAAGCTGACCTTGACTTGGAAGAGTTCCAGTGTTGTGTTTGATATTCATAGCCAGCAAGCTATCATAGCAACTGTCTGTTTGAGTAGGGTGTTTCAGTAGGCTAAACTAGCTAGCTGCATTTGCTAGCTATGTACTGTAAGTGAAACTGAAAGTGGGAAAAAAAGACATTCTTCATTTTGGAAGAAATTAATTGGTTCAAAATTGTTAAACTGTTGTCTTTCTCTCTTTGAGTAAACTACTCACCACATTTTATGCACTGCAGTGCTAGCTAGCTGTAGCTTTCAGTACTAATCAATACACTGACCCTTTGATTGGGTCAGACATCCTCCGGAAGTTGTCATAATTACTGTGTAAGACTATGGAAGGGGCTGAGACCCATGAGCCCCCTAAGTTTTGTATTGAAGTCAATGTACACAGAGGAGGACGGAAGCTAGTTGTCCTCCGGCTACATCATGGTGCTACCCTACAGAGTGCTGTTGAGGCTATTGTAGAGCCTCTTTGCAAAATAGTGTTTTACTCCATTATTTGTTGACGTGATTATATTTAGTATAGTTTTATCTAAAATTGATAACTTTTTTACAATTACATTTTTTTATGAAATTCAGGGAGGAGGATTGTTCTCCCCTTCCTCCTCTGACGAACCTCGATTGTTTAATATTCATCCAATGTATTCAATACTTCCAGATGGCGTGATGAGGCCGTCGCTGTTGAAGATTTCTCCAGTGCACACTGAGTGCTAGTGCGCAGGCGTACTTGGCTCTGTAAAGCAGATGGCATCAACCACGAAACGGCTTATGCAAACGTGAGTAGATTACGTTGCAAACAACTGGCACCCATCTCCCCAGTTCCTTAACACCTCAATGGTTTATACTTGCAAAGTTTACATTTAAACTTTTTCTCCATCTCAAAATGTGCATCAGCCAATTAAAATCGTTGATGTAGTTGCACATGATACAACGCTGGATCTATAGCTGTTCCCACAAGATAACCTGGCACATTTAGCCCTATGCTAACCTGACCAGATGGCAGGAGATTATTTCCTGTAGCAAATTCTGCATCAGCCCTATCAATGATCTTAGACTTCATATGCACCAACCAATGGCATTTCTTAAAATAGGTCAACTTGGCCACCAGAGGGATATTTTAAGCCTCCAAATTCAAGGTTGACTTTTTTCCCACTTGGTCTCAATTGTAGTGTGCCAATATTTCTTAATGCATCCTTGACTAGGCTACTAGGTAATAATGTTATAAAAAATTCCAGAGGCACATTTTTGCATACAGTGCATTTGGAAAGTTTTCAGACCCCTTGACCTTTCCCCAAAAAAATGTTATAGTCTTATTCTAAAATGGATTAAAGAAAATGTTTTCCTCATCATTCTACACAATAGCCCACAATGACAAAGCAAAACTATAATTTTTTGCTACTTAAATTTTTTTAAACAGAAATACCTTACAGTGCCTTGCAAAAGTATCAAATCAAATCAAAGTGTACTTGTCACGTGCTTACAGTGAAATGCTTACTTACAGGCTCTAACCAATAGTGTGAAAGAAAAAGGTGTGTGTGTGTGTGTGTGTGTGTGTGTGTGTGTGTGTGTGTGTGTGTGTGTGTGTGTGTGTGTGTGTGTGTGTGTGTGTGAACGTAAGTAAGTAAAGAAATAAAACAACAGTAAAAAGACATTTGAAAATAACAGTAGCAAGGCTATATACAGACACCGGTTAGTCAGGCTTATTGAGGTAGTATGTACATGTGGGTAGTTAAAGTGACTATGCATATAAGATAAACAGAGAGTAGCAGCAGTATAAAAGAGGGGTTGGGGGGGGCCCACAATGCAAATAGTCCAGTTTGGTTACCTGTTCAGGAGTCTTATGGCTTGGGGGTAAAAACTCCGGTACCGCTTGCCATGCGGTAGTAGAGAGAACAGTCTATGACTGGGGTGGCTGGGGTCTTTGACAATTTTCAGGGCCTTAATCTGACACCACCTGGTGTAGAGGTCCTGTAAAGCATGCAGCTTTGCTCCAGTGATTTACTGGGCCGTACACACTACCCTCTGAAGTGCCTTGCGGTCGGAGGCTGAGCAATTGCCGTACTAGGCAGTGGTGCAACCTGTCAGGATGCTCTCGATGTTGCAGCTGTAGAACCTGCCAAATCTTTTTAGTTTCCTGAGGGGGAATAGGCTTTGTCGTGCCCTCTTCATGACTGTCTTGGTGTGTTTGGACCGTTCCAGTTTGTTGGTGATGTGGACACCAAGGAATTTGAAGCTCTCATCCTGCTCCACTACAGCCCCGTCGATGAGAATGGGGACGTGCTCTGTGCTCCTTTTCCTGTAGTCCTCAATTATCTCCTTAGTTTTGGTTACGTTGAGGGATAGGTTGTTATTCTGGCACCACCCAGCTAGGTCTCTGACCTCCTCCCTATAGGCTGGCTCGTCGTTGTCGGTGATCAGGCCTACCACTGTTGTGTCGTCAGCAAACTTAATGATGGTGTTGTAGTTGTGCCTGGCAATGCAGTCGTGTGTGAACAGGGAGTACAGGAGGGGACTGAGCACGCACTTATGGGGAGCTCCAGTGTTGAGAATCAGCGTGCAGATGTGTTGCTACCTACCCTCACCACATGGGGGCGGCTCGTCAGGAAGTCCAGGATCCAGTTGCAGAGGGAGGTGTTTAGTCCCAGGTTCCTTAGCTTGGTGATGAGCTTTGAGGTTACTATGGTGTTGAATGCTTATTTTCCACCATAATTTGCAAATAAATTCATTAAAAATCCTACAATGTGATTTTCTGGATTTTTTTTTTGTCTGTCATAGTTGAAGTGTACCTATGATGAAAATTACAGGCCTCTCTCATCTTTTTAAGTGGGAGCACTTGCACAATTCGTGGCTGACTAAATACTTTTTCGCCCCACTGTATACACCTATTCTGAATGTCCCCATAGTCTGCAACACCACTAAGCAAGGCACACCACCAAGCAAGTGGCACCATGAAGACCAAGGAGCTCTCCAAATAGGTCAGGGACAAAGTTGTTGAGAAGTACAGATCAGGGTTGGGTTATGAAAAATATTTGAAACTTTGAAAATCGGAGCACCATTAAATCCATTCTTAAAAACAGAAACAATATGGCATCACAACAAACCTGCCAAGTGAGGGCCGCCCACCAAAACTCACGGACCAGGCAAGGAGGGCATTAATCAGAGAGGCAACAAAGAGACCAAAGATAACCCTGAAGGAGCTGCAAAGCTCCACAGAGGTGATTTGAGTATCTGTCCATAGGACCACTTTAAGCCGTACACTCCACAGAGGTGGGCTTTACGGAAGAGTGTCCAGAAAAAAGCTATTGCTTAAAGAAAAAAGAGGCAAATATGCATTGTAGGAGACTCCCCAAACATCTGGAAGAAGGTACTCTGGTCAGATGAGACAAATCTTTTTATGATCTTTTAGGCCACCAAGGAAAACACTATGTCTGGCACCCAACACCTCTCATTATTATAGAACACCATCCCCACAGTGAAGCTTGGTGGTGGCAGCATCATGCGGTGGGGATGTTTTTCCATCAGCAGGGACTGGGAAACTGGTCAGAATTGAAGGATTGATGGATGGCACTAAATACAGGGAAATTCTTAAGGGAAACCTGTTTCAGTCTTCCAGAGATTTGAGACTGGGATGGAGGGTCACCTGCCAGCAGGGCAATGACCCTAAGCAAACTGCTACAGCAACACTTGAGTGGTTTAAGGGGAACATTTAAATGTCTTGGAATGGCCTAGTCAAAGCCCAGACCTCAATCCAATTGAGAAGATTGCTGTACACCAGTGTAACCCATCCAACTTTAAGGAGCTGGAGCAGTTTTGCATTGAAGACTGGGCAAATTCCCAGTGGCTCGATGTGCCAAGCTTATAAATACATACCTCAAGAGTCTTGCACCTGCAATTGCTGCAAAAGGTAGCTCAACAAAGTATTGACTTTGGGGGATGAATAGTTTTGCATGCTTAAGTTTTTGTTGTTGTCTTATTTCTTGTTTGTTTCGCAATATAAAAAATATTTTGCATTTTCGAAGTGGTAGGCATGTTGCGTAAATCAAATGATAGAAACCTCCCCAAAATCTATTCTAAATCCAGGTTGCAAGGCAACAAAAATATGAAAAATACCAATAGGGAGAAAACTTTCGCAAGCCACTGTATTAACATTAGTATTCAGACCCTTCTCTATGAGACTCGAAATTGAGCTCAGATGCATCCTGTTTCCATTGATCATTCTTGAGATGGCCTGAATGCCAAGCGTCATGTCTGGAGTAAACCAGGCACAGCTCATCACCTGGTCAATACCATCCCTATGGTGAAGCATGGTGGTGGCAGCATCATCCTGTGGGATGTTTTTCAGCAGCAGGGACTGGGAGATGAGTCAAGATCGAGGGAAAGATGAATGGATAAAACTACATAGAGATCCTAGATGAAAACCTGCTCCAGTATGCTCAGGACCTCAAACTGGGGTGAAAGTTCACCTTCCAACAGGACAACGACCCTAAGCACACAGCCAAGACAACACAGGAGTGGATTTGGGACAAATCTCTGAATGTCCTTGAGTGGCCCAGTCAGAGCCCGGGCTTGAACCCGATCAATCATCTCTGGAGAGACCTGAAGAGCTTAAGAGGATCTGCAGAGAAGAATGGGAGAAACTTCCCAAATACAGATGTGCCAAGCTTGTAGCGTTGTACCTCAGGAAGACTCAAGGCTGCAATCGCTGCCTTAGGTGCATCAACAAAGTACTGAGTAAAGGGTCTGAGTCCTTATGTAAATATTATATTTCAGTTTTTTATTTTAAATACATTTGCAAAAATGTCTACAAACCTGCTTTTGCTTATAGGGTATTGTGTTTAGATGGAAAGAACAAAACAATTTAATACATTTTAGAATAAGGCTGTAACGTAAACGGGGATCTGAATACCTTCCGAATGCACTGTATGCATTAAACAGCAATTTCACCCTCAACAGTCAATAGTGTTTGTCTTAAGTGCTAAGTTTGTTGCAGTAAGTGTGTTCAGGGGCCCAGTAATTGGCCACACCTGATCATTATTGTTATCCATTTTTCTGTGCTTTTGTGTGGGATACATCTAGTGATGGAAAGTTTCTCTTTTTACTTACTCTGATCTTTTCGACACATTTAATCAAAAATACAAATATTTTTACTAAATTTGTCCATTTGAATCAGTAATACCCAGAGCACGGAGGACCCCCCACCAGCAAACAATAAACTCAAAACTTGAAAGATTCATAATTCCACAAGCTTCTCGTTCACATGTTGTTCATCATAGGGGGCTTATTGAAACTGTCATTTGTGACTGAGACTTTAAAAATGTGCTTTAAGCAATGTACATTTGTTGATTGCTGGGCATACAAATATGATTATTTCTTGAAACATTTTACAATGAGGTCTAGTTGTGGCTGCAACCGGACTAGATTGTGAACTACTCCTGGTGGAATGCAATGCATTGATTGACTGCCGTGAGGGTGATAAGCACAATATAATTTGCAAACTGGAGCCTCCCAAACTATTTCTTCTCCAGTTCGAGTATGTTGAGAAGTCAGACCCTGTATATGTTTTGGTTCTACAAACTGTGTCCATCATAGCATTCACTAATCAATTAATTGCATTAATTCTTCCTGCAACATTATCTACTTTCCAACGTGGATATATAACAGACAGTTGTTGGCTGGAATACATCTCTGGAGCTGCTGAGCCGGAAAAGTGTGTATCAAATCAAATTTTATTGGTCACATACACATGTTTAGCAGATGTTATCGCGGATGTAGCGAAAAGCTTGTAAATGTGAAATTCTTGTATTATGGGATTCGGCCAACAGGTCAAAAGAATGACTAGAATGAACGAGTGCCTCAGAAAAATTCATCATGATTCTCGAGTCAATAAAAACAGTAATTAAAAAATAACGAATCATTCCTGAACTGCACATCACTAGCTTCCGGCGCCGACAGAGATGGCCACCTCGCTTCGCGTTTCAAGGAAACTATGCAGTACTTTGTTTTTTTTACTCTTTATTTCTTACATTGGTACCCCAGGTAATCTTAGGTTTCGTTACATACAGTTGGGAGGAACTACTGAATATAAGAGCAACGTCAACTCACCATCATTGCGACCAGGAATATGACTTTCCCGAAGCGGATCCTGTGTTCTGCCTTCCACCCAGGACAATGGATCGGATCCCAGCCGGCGACCCAAAACAACGACGCCGTAAAAGGGGCAAACGAAGTGGTCTTCTGGTCAGGCTCCGGAGACGGGCACATCGCGCACCACTTCCTAGCATACTACTCGCCAATGTCCAGTCTCTTGACAACAAGGTTGATGAAATCCGAGCAAGGGTAGCATTCCAGAGAGACATCAGAGACTGTAACGTTCTTTGCTTCAAGGAAACATGGCTCACTCGAGAGACTTTATCCGAGTCAGTGCAGCCAGCTGGTTTCTTGATGCATCGCGCCGACAGACACAAGCATCTTTCTGGTAAGAAGAGGGGCGGGGGGGGGGCGTATGCTTTATGATTAACGAGATCATAACAACATACAGGAACTCAAGTCCTTCTGTTCACCCGACTTAGAATTCCTCACAATCAAATGCCGACCGCATTATCTACCAAGGGAATTCTCTTCGATTATAATCACAGCCGTATATATTCCCCCCCAAGCAGACACATCGATGGCCCTGAATGAACTTTATTTGACTCTACAGTATGTAATCTGGAAACCACATATCCTGAGGCTGCATTCATTGTAGCTGGGGATTTTAACAAGGCTAATCTGAAAACAAGACTCCTTAAATTCTATCAGCATATCTATTACGCAACCAGGGCTGGTAAAATCCTGGATCATTGTTATTCTAACTTCCGCGACGCACATAAGGCCCTCCCCTGCCCTTGTTTCGGAAAAGCTGTCCACGACTCCATTTTGTTGCTTCCAGCCTACAGACAGAGACTAAAACAAGAAGCTCCTGCGCTCAGGTCTGTTCAACACTGGTCCGACTAATCTGAATCCACGCTTCAAGACTACTTCGATCACGTGGATTGGGATATGTTCCGCATTGCGTCCAACAACAACATTGACGAATACGCTGATTCGGTGAGCGAATTCATTAGAAAGTGCATCGACAACGTTATACCCACAGCAATGATTAAAACATTCCCAAACCTCAAACCGTGGATTGATGGCAGCATTCACGCAAAACTGAAAGCGCGAACCACTGCTTTTAGCCAGGGCAAGGTGACCGGAAACATGACCGAATACAAACAGTGTAGCTATTCCCTCCGCAAGGCAATCAAACAAGCTAAGAGTCAGTACAGAGACAAAGTAGAGTCGCAATTCAACGGCTCAGACACAAGAGGTATGTGGCAGGGTCTACAGTCAATCACGGATTACAAAAAGAAAACCAGCCCCATCGTGGACCAGGATGTCTTGCTCCAAGACAGATCAATTAACTTTTTTTGCTCGCGTTGAGGGCAATACAGTGCCAATGACACGGCCCGCTACCAAAACCTGCGGACTCTCCTTCACTGCAGCCGACATGAGTAAAACATTTAAACGTGTTAACCCTCGCAAGGCTGCCGGACCAGACGGCATCCCCAGCCGCGTCCTCAGAGCATTCGCAGACCAGCTGGCTGGTGTGTTTACGGACATATTCAATCAATCCTTATCCCAGTCTGCTGTTCCCACATGCTTCAAGAGGGCCACCATTGTTCCTGTTCCCAAGAAAGCTAAGGTGACTGAGCTAAACGACTACCGCCCCGTAGCACTCACTTCCGTCTTCATGAAATGCTTTGAGAGACTAGTCAAGGACCATATCACCTCCACCCTACCTGACACCCTAGACCCACTCCAATTTTCTTACCGCACCAATAGGTCCACAGACAACGCAATCGCAACCACACTGCACACTGCCCTAATCCATCTGGACAAGAGGAATACCTATGTGAGAATGCTGTTCATCGACTACAGCTCAGCATTTAACACCATAGTACCCTCCAAACTCATCATCAAGCTCGAGACCCTGGGTCTCGACCCCGCCCTGTGCAACTGGGTACTGGACTTACTGACGGGCCGCCCCCAGGTGGTGAGGGTAGGTAACAACATCTCCACCCTGCTGATCCTCAACACTGGGGCCCCACAAGGGTGCGTTCTGAGTCCTCTCCTGTACTCCCTGTTCACCCACGACTGCGTGGCCATGCACACCTCCAACTCAATCATCAAGATTGTGGACGACACTACAGTGGTAGGCTTGATTACCAACAACGACGAGACGGCCTACAGGGAAGAGGTGAGGGCCCTCGGAGTGTGGGTCAGGAAAATAACCTCACACTCAACGTCAACAAAACAAAGGAGATGATTGTGGACTTCAGGAAACAGCAGAGGGAGCACCCTCCTATCCACATCGACGGGACAGTAGTGGAGAGGGTAGTAAGTTTTAAGTTCCTCGGCGTACACATCACAGACAAACTGAATTTATCCACCTACACAGACAGTGTTGTGAAGAAGGTGCAGTAGCTCCTCTTCAATCTCAGGAGGCTGAAGAAATTTGGCTTGTCACCAAAAGCACTCACAAACTTCTACAGATGTACAAACGAGAGCATCTTGTCGGGCTGTATCACCGCCTGGTATGGCAACTGCTCTGCCCACAACCGTAAGGCTCTCCAGAGGGTAGTGAGGTCTGAACAACGCATCACCGGGGGCATAGGAAGTGCAACATCATTAATATCTCAAGGGGGTTTCATTGGGAACTGTGGTGAATACATACCAAGCTCAGATTTCTCACTTCCTGTTTTGATTTCTCCTCATGATTTTGCCTGCCATATGAGTTCTGTTATACTCACAGACATCATTTAAACAGTTTTAGAAACTTTAGAGTGATTTCTATCCAATAATAATATGCATATATTAGCAACTGAGACTGAGGAGCAGGCCGTTTACTTTGGGCAACTTATTCATCCAAGCTACTCAATACTGCCCCCCAGCCATAAGAAGTTTTATACAATGCCACTTAATATAATGTTTACATACCCTACATTACTCATCTGATATGTATATGTATATACTGTACTCTATATCATCTGCTGCATCTTTATGTAATACCTGTATCACCAGCCACTTTAAACTATGCCACTTTGTTTACATACCCTACATTACTCATCTCATATGTATATACTGTACTCGACACCATCTACTGCATATTGCCTATGCCATTCTGTACCATCACTCATTCATATATCTTTATGTACATATTCTTTATCCCTTTACACTTGTGTGTATAAGATAGTAGTTGTGGAATTGTTAGGTTAGATTACTCATTGATTATTACTCCATTGTCAGAACTAGAAGCACAAGCATTTCGCTACACTCGCATTAACATCTGCTAACCATGTGTATGTGACAAATACAATTTGATTTGATTTGATTTGACTAGATAAATCACAGAAGTTCGCTGTACAAAGTGGTATGGGACCAGAACAATGAGGTTTGACAGAACACAGGTAGACATGGGGAAATGCCCTGCATGGTTGCTAAGTGATGAGCACAAAACACTCCATTGCTTACAAAGGTGTCACGCTTACAAAGGACAGCCATTGTTACAGGGAGAAATATCAAGCACAAAATATTGCAGAATACCCTCACACATATCGTACAACATCCTATTCAGCCTTCCACAAAAGAAAGGACATAGCAACACCCAAAGATGGACCGTAACAAACATATTTTATTCTGGGTACCGGATCCAGGGTATTTGAGTGCATACAGTACTATGCATTAGAGCCGCTTGAAAGTGTCGTGTCTTTGGCATCATTAAACTTAATATTTTTCTTGATCATAAACTCTCTGTAATTATTATTACGCGATTAAACTGATTAATCATGTAACTGTAATTAACAAGGAAGTTGGGGCACCAAGGAAAATATTCAGATTTTAAAGTTATAATTTTCCTAATAGAACTTTCAGATATTTTCATACATGATCAATAGTCTTCTGACTAATGAATTCTTCTTTACCTCACGTTAGTCTCATTCCAAACGTCATAAATTGTTGGTTATCTGCACGAACCCAGTCTTCACTATGAGTCATCCATACATCAATTGTCTTAAATCATATACTTGCTAACTAAGTAATTCACAGAAATGCATAAACAAACAGCAGATAGTTACAAGGAAATGATAGCGGAGTTTCCCTTGTGGGATAAACCAGTATCACGGCTTGGTGGACAAAAAGGGAAGTAGGGGTCAAGTGAGATGAGACACTACAAAGTTGATGATTATAACAATTGAAATGCTAATCCTTTGCACATGAACGCTCACTCATTCGGGAATATTTGCAATCACTATAAATATTTACACTCAGTGTGTCGTCGGGATCTCTGTTGAAAAGTTTGTTTCTGTTGGAGAGTTTGTCCTATCTCTCTCTCTCTGTCATGGTTAGAATGAAACAATCACAATACAAAAAATAATTTATGTCCAAATACCTTATTTTGTTAGAGCGTTTGGTATACATATCCAAACGCTAATTCTGGTTAGCGTTATATCGGACAAAAACTTCAAAAAGTGATATTACCAGTTGAAGAAACATTTCAAACTAAGTACAGAATCAATCATTATCATGTTTTTAACATATAGCTTCAATAAAGTTCCAACCGGAATATTCCTTCTAGTCTTCGTGAGCCATGGAACGCAAGTGGGTACCATGAGGAAAAAGCGCAATCACAAAATAGCTGCTTGATGGACAGCTGATATATTCTGCTCTCATTCACTCCCACAACAACATAGAAGCCTCATTATAATTTATATTGATGGTTGACATCAAGTGGAACCCCTAAGTAGTGCAACATCATTCATATCTCAAGGGGATTTCATTGGGGACTCTGGTGAATACATACAAAGCCCAGATATCTCACTTCCTGTTTTGATTTCCTCTCAGGATTTTGCTTGTCATATGAGTTCTGTTATACTCACAGACATCATTCAAACAGTTTAAGAAACTTTAGAGTGTTTTCTATCCAACACTAATAATACTATACATATATTAGCAACGGAGACTGAGGAGTAGGCTGTTTACATTGGAAACCTTATTCATCCAAGCTACTCAATACTGCCCCCCAGCCATAAAAAGTTAATGAGGCAAGGTCTAGATTTTATTCAAATCCATTTCATCTACCCCAAAACATTGTCTTTGATTTGGATATTTTCCATACAACGTATAATGTATAAACATCAAACATCTACTAGGAAAACTCTTCACGTTACAATTTTTTCGTAATAACGTCATCTATTAACCATTAATAACAAAACAAAAATGACATACATTTTCATATTCCATCTATCATCATGACCACCATTGTGGCTGATGGAAACCATTGTTCCAAAGTCCCTTTATTTCATGTTTAATGTTCTGAGGCTGGTTCTTCATAGTAACAGGACAAAGGAATTTGTCTGTGGCCTGAGATTTACCAGGGGAGTGAGGGGTCATAAAACCCCCCACATCTTCAGACCACTAGATCTCTCCTCCTCTGTTGGGGTTGAGAGATAATCTGTAGGGTTGTGGTCTCCTGTAACCTGACCTGATCAGGACAGTCATAAAAATACCTTCTCCAGAACATATATGTTGTTCGGACCTCAAGGTCTGTGAGGTGGAAGATATTCCTTTGTTCTCTCTATGAAAACTCACTCTCTCTATATACTGTGGCCATGAGGAGATAATCTCCTCCAGGAATTTACGACCTGAGGTCGCAGCAGCTAGAGTGTAGGAGACAGAGAGAGGGGGATGGTGCTCACTGTACCCAAAGAGGGCAACGTCATGACAAAAGTAAATAAAATAAAAAGTCTTAATGATATGGACTTGCTTGTGCCTGAATAGCGACTTGCATGTGCCTTAGTATGTGTAAATATGAACACACATTTTAAATCACAAACTTAATTTAGCCATGGAGAAAGATAGATTCTTGCCTAGCCATGATTGGTTGAGATAATGGACTGGTTAAACATTCTGCCACTATGCCTCTGTCAAACACTTTCTGATACTATTGTGGATATTTGACAAATAACATTTGATTTGATTAGATTGTTTATCCATACACGGGTAAGATTCCACAGTTAAAATAGCTACATGTGCATACATTATTTTGACTAGCGAGTGGAGCAGCGGTCTAAAGCACTGCATCTCGGTGTCATTGCAGTCATTGGTTCAAATCCAGGCTGCATCACATCTGGTTGTGTTTGGGAGTCCCATAGGGCGGCGCAAAATTGGCCCAGTGTTGTCCTAGTTTGGCCGGGATAGGCCGTCAATGTAATTAAGAATTTGTTCTTGCCTGGTTAAATAAAGGTAATATATTTTTTATAAATAGCTAGCGCAACTGTATCATAAAGTCGTTTGCATTGTTTTCTTTATGATGATGCCAGGACTGAAGCAACTTGTAGACACTAAGTCAAATACAGTTGAGGTCGGAAGTTTACATACAACGTAGCTAAATACATTTAAACTAAATTTTTCACAATTTCTGACATTTAATCTTAGTAAAAATTCCCTATCTTAGGTCAGTTACGATCACCACTTCATTTTAAGAATGTGAAATGTCAGAATAATAGTACAGAGAATGATTTATTTTGCCTTTTATTTCTTTCATCACATTCTCAGTGGGTCAGAAGTTTACATACACTCAATTAGTATTTGGTAGCATTGCCTTTAAGTTGTTTAACTTTGGTCAAACGTTCCACAAGCTTCTCACAAAAAGTTGGGTGAATTTTGGCCCATTTCTCCTGACAGAGCTGGTGTAAGTGAGTCAGGTTTGTAGGCCTCCTTGCTCGCTTTCAGTTCTGCCCACAAATTTTCTATAGGATGAGGTCAGGGCTGTGATGGCCACTCCAATACCTTGACTTTGTTGTCCTTGAGCCATTTTCCACAACTTTGGAAGTCTTCTTGGGGTCATTGTCCATTTGGAAGACCCATTTGTGACCAAGCTCTAACTTCCTGACTGATGTCTTGAGATGTTGCTTCAATATATCCACATAATGTTTCTTCCTCATGATGCCATCTATTTTGTGAAGGGCAAGTCCCTCCTGCAGCAAAGCACCCCCACAACATGATGCTGCCACCCCCGTGCTTCACGGTTGGGATGGTGTTCTTCGGCTTGCAAGCATCTCCCTTTTTCCTCCAAACATAATGTTGGTCATTATGGCCAAACAGTTCTATTTTTGTTTCAGACCAGAGGACATTTCTCCTAAAAAGTACGATCTTTGTTCCCATGTGCAGTTGCAAATCGTAGTCTGGCCTTTTTCTTGCTGAGTGGCCTTTCAGGGAATGTCGATATAGGATTTGGTTTACTGTGA
The DNA here is from genome assembly GCF_057628025.1 of Oncorhynchus mykiss. Classification (NCBI taxonomy): domain Eukaryota; kingdom Metazoa; phylum Chordata; class Actinopteri; order Salmoniformes; family Salmonidae; genus Oncorhynchus; species Oncorhynchus mykiss. The sequence goes on from NC_143041.1 coordinate 35,890,755, forward strand.
ATATAGATACTTTTGTACCTGTTTACTCCAGCATCTTCACAAGGTCCTTTGCTGTTGTTCTGGGATTGATTTGCACTTTTCGCACCAAAGCACATTCCTCTCTAGGAGACAGAACGCGTCTCCTTCCTGAGCAGTACGATGGCTAAGTGGTCCCATGGTGTTTATACTTGCGTACTATCGTTTGTACAGATGAATGTGGTAATTTCAGGCGTTTGGAAATTGCTCCCAAGGATGAACCAGACTTGTGGAGGTCTACAATTTTTTTCCTGAGGTCTTGGCTGATTTCTTTTGATTTTCCCATCATGTCAAGCAAAGTGCCACTGAGTTTGAAGGTAGGCCTTGAAATACATCCACAGGTCCGCCTCCAATTGACTCAAATTATGTCAGTTAGCCTATCAGAAGCTTCTAAAGCCATGACATCATTTTCTGGAGTTTTTCAAGCTGTTTAAAGGCACAGTGAACTTAGTGTATGTACATTTCTGACCCACTGGAATTGTGATACAGTGAATTATAAGTGAAATAATCTGTCTGTAAACAATTGCTGGAAAAATGACTTGTGTCATGCTTAAGGTAGATGTCCTAACCGACTTGCAAAAACGATAGTTTGTTAACAAGAAATTTGTGGAGTGGTTGAAAAACTAGTTTTAATGACTCCAACCTAAGTGTATGTAAACTTGAAAAACGAGCTTTAATAAGTGTATGCAAACTTCTGACTTCAACTGTACATTTAGTCATTTAGTAATTTTTTCAGACACTTTTTTTTCCAGAGCAACTATTAATAAAGGCATTCAGGATAGCTAGATGAGACAACGTTTGCCAGTCATAGTAAGTACATTTTTCTTCAATAAGCAAAGTCAGAGCTAGTAGGGGGAAAAAGTGCGAGTGTTCGTTTTTGGGGGAGGGGGTTGCAAGCGGGTGTGCTGTGGGATGTTTAAAGATACTCTTTGAAGAGTTAAGGTTTCAGATGTTTTCAGGAAGATGGGCAGGGCCTCTGCTATAGTAGCTTCAGGTGGGAGCTGGTTCCACCATTGGGGTTCGAGGACAGAGAAGAGCTTTGGCTGAGCTGAGCGGAAGCTGCCCTCCCATAGGGTAGGAGGGGCAAGTGACCAGAGTTGGCAGAACAGAGTACTCGGGTTTGGGTGTAGGGTTTGAGCATAGCCTGAAGGTATGGAGGGGCAGTTCCTCTTGCTGCACCGTAGGAAAGTACCATGGTCTTGTAGTGGATGCAAGCTTCGACTGGAAGCCAGTTGTTATGCGGCGGAGTGGGGTAATATGGGAGAACTTGTGAAGTTTTAACACCAGGCAGGCTGCAGCGTTCTGGATGAGTTGCACAAGAGGAGAGCCCAGCAAACAGCGAGTTGCAGTAGTCAGGACTGGAGATGACAAGTGCCTGGATTAGAAATTGTGCCTCTTCCTGTGTTAGTTAGGGCCGTACTCTACGGATGTTGTAGAGCATGAACCTGCAGGAGCGAGTCATTGCTTTGATTTTTGCAAAGAACGACAGGGTGTTGTCTAGGATCACACCAAGGTTCTTTGCACTCTGGGAAGAGGACACCATGGAGTTGTCAACCATTATGGAGAGGTCTTGGAGTGGGCGGGCCTTCACTGGGAGGAAGAGCAGCTTCGTCTTGTCGAGGTTGAGCTTGTGGTCCGACATCCAAGCTAAGATAACTGCCAGGCAAGCAGGGATGTGTGTCGCCACATGGGTGTCAGAAAGGGGAAAGGAGAAATGTAGTTGAGTGTCATCTGCATAGCAATGACAAGAAAGACCATGTGAGGATATGATGGAGCCTAATGACTTGGTATATAGAGAGAATAGGAGAGGGCTTAGAACAGAGCCCTGGGGAACCCCAGTAGTGAGAAAACGTAGTGCAGGCACAGATCCTCTCCACGTCACGTGGTAGGAGCGGCCTGCCAGTTAGGATGCAATCAGCTCTGGCAGTGCAGAGAGCCTCCGTGACACAGAGGAGAGAGAGTCAGCTCTGGCAGTGAGGAGAGCCTCCGTGACACAGAGGAGAGAGACTCAGCTCTGGCAGTGAGGAGAGCCTCCGTGACACAGAGAAGAGGAGTCTCAGTTTAGTGACCCATCTTGAAGCCTGACTGGTTAGGGTCAAGAAAATCATTCTGGGAGAGATAGCGAGAGAGTTGGCCTCAGACAGCATGCTCAAGTGTTTCGGAAAGAAAAGAAAGACGTTTTTGTCGCCAGAGGGTTCTAGAGTTCTTCTTGCCATCCGCAGAGATGGAGGGGGAGGGCACATATGTTTTATACATCTACCACTTTGTTTCCAATTACATGTCTTCGCCCTGTAATGTGATGTGAGCTTTGGAGGGTCTTCCTGGAATATAAAGAGCCACACACACATGCTTGAAAGCAGATATCCTGCTCCACTGTTGTCAAACACACACACACACACACACACACACACACACACACATATACACACACACACACACACATTCACACACACACACACACACTCCCTCACACATGTCATACAGTAATAAGATACATTTTAAATTATTAATATGCTCGAATGAGAGGTAGCTCTGCATTGAAACTAAATCATGAATATCCTTAACCTTAATTTAAATCTGGTTGCATCAGCAACCATAAACTTCACCTGGGGGAAAATAAAATGAGAATGAAAAGGAGGCCTGGGTCACACTTGTCCATTTATTTTCACCTGTCATAATATGCAAGCTTGAATGGCTTTCTTAAGTGTCTTCAGGGGAGGGGTTGGTATGCATGTGTGTGTTTATGTGTGTGTCTGTGTGCACACATGTGCGTTTGTGCATGCATGTGCGCTTGTGTATGTGTGTGTGTCTGTGAATGCCTACACATGCTGAGGTTTACAGCTTCTAGGAAAACCCCCTGACAGACAGTGACTGAACCACTAGCTCCTCCAGAGAACAGAGCCAATCCTACCAGTCTGTACTGAGGTTATCCCATTCAATCACTCCTTTTCACTTCAGTAGACTTATTACTTGGTTGCTATGAGACACTGCTGTAGTGTTGCACGATATACCAACATTTCTTTGCTTTTTCGGTACTAGTACATGAAAAACGGTACTGTACTAGAATCTTTTGTTACTTTCGGTACTTCTGTCAAAAGTGTCTCACGGATCAATCATGTCTATATCAACGCAGCCGACCCCTTATTATAGTATGCAATAGTGCCTGCTTCACCTAGCCTGGGCTCCATCATGCTAGCTCCCCTCTCACGCTGCACAAAAGTTAACACACTTGAATAACGTAACACGACATGTACAAACGTTGAAACTGTTCATTACCGTTTGCTAAACAACGTCTATACATGCTAGAGCACTTTACAATGCAAGATGATACCGATAGCTTCCAGCTATTGTAGGCTAACTTTCCATGCTAGCTGATAATATGCAAACCATAATGCAAAATATACTGATTTCAAAGCAGATTTCCACCAAAAACGTAATTAATTAATTAATTCACTTATATGCTCTCTCTCTCTCACATCTCTCCCAAAGATGATCTATTGCCTCAGCGAACTGACTGTGCTCCTACAGGGCCATCCCCCTCTTGCCTTGATGTCATTACTGGTTAAAGAGGCAGCGCACATTTTTCTATGCAAATGTTGTTGATCAGTACAGTCAAATAAGTCCCAAATGGAAGGGAAACAGATTGTTTGTCATCTGTAGCCCCATGAAATCACCCCAAACAAGCTCAATAACTCAATGCATGCACACACTCCTACTGAATATGCATTCATCTGTATTGTGGATAGGCCTAGGCTACATCTAGATTTACCCAGTTTATCAATAGAGATTTACCATCCAAAATAAATGGTTACCATTATATCTGTCGTTCTGCCCCTGAACAGGCAGTCAACCAACTGTTTCTAGGCCGTCATTGAAAATAAGAATTTGTTCTTAACTGACTTGCCTAGTTAAATAAAGGTAAATATTGAACTCAAAAGATGCCCAACGATGAACAGATCAATAGCTGAGTTTATCTGTCTGGATCAAGTGCCGTTCTGTGTCTTTGGCTAAAGACTGTGGTATCGTATGGTGATGGTATAGAGTACTGTGATACTTAACCTGTTATCTGTATTGAGGTCAAAATTCTGGTATCGTGACAGCACTAGACTCACTGCTGAGGTGCTGCCAAGAGCCGAGTATGCCTGATGGTAATAGACACACACACACACACATGCAC